>NC_134404.1:159288093-159606149 GCF_038048845.1 Mixophyes fleayi | reverse complement strand
GCTGATGATGATTCACTGAGAAGAACAACATCCTGGTGGACAAGATAATTGCGAACTACGATGTCCTCTATGCAAATGGACGCATGTGGCAACTCACCAGCAGAAAAATAAGATTGGTGTGACAGCTCTGCAGACGTGAGTTCTTGTGGGCTAGTCCCCGAATCTGTTAAGAATTGCAGGAAACGGTTCTGGGACTGAAAGCGGATTGTAAAGAAGAAGATGGCTGCGTCCAAGAAGCATGTCAAAGGAACTGGTGGTGACAAAGCTGCAAAGATCATCATGAGAGACTGGAAAGTGAGGCTGTTGGGGATACTGGATCCTGTACTTGTGGAAGGCGTTGAAGGTGCTGTGGACACAGAGGAACTTTCCACATTAAACATTAGAAGGTATGTATATATGTAGATGTATATAATATATTTATAAAACACGTTTAAAATTTAATAAAATTATAACAAACTAACCCACTATTGTATTTTATTGTAGAGCCAGCTTAAAAATGTTTTTTTCAATATCTAATTTTCGAATTTTGTTTGGATATTAATTGTAATTCCAACACACAGACAGGCCCTCATCTCAAAGAATGGAATCCGCTGTACCAAGTACAGGTATGTATGATAAGCCTAAAGAAAAATAAATGTATACATTTTGTGAAACAATATAAGTAATATATCTATATCATCCATTAGCTTCCACCATCCATGGGGCGAAGGACATTCACTGCAAAAGATTCCTGGAATCCACACATTCCAAAACTTTCAAAGTACCGGAAAAAGGATAAAAAGTTTTTTTAAATCTAAATAATAAACATTTTCCAATTAAAAGGTCCACCAAATGTAAACATACTATTATAATTTCAGAGATTGATGTAGAAGAGATTCCACGGACCCGTAACACAGATGTGGAGGCATTTGTGCACATTTCGGATTCAGAGGAAGGTTAAGGTTATCTTTATATGTCAATATACAGCAATATACTGTCTACATCCAACATATAAGAATTAACAATTTTTGCAAAAAATGTATAACATTTTTTGAGTAATACCATCCATGTAATATGATGGTGATCTTGTAATTTTGTTAGATTAGTTTCTTTGGCTTATTGACACTACTTTGTGCACATATCATATATTGAACATGTTATTCGACCTCACTAGTCATTAGCATGAACTTTGATTTTTTAATATATTTTCACTATATATTTTATAGAGTGCATACAAGAGACACCACGACACATCATCGAAGACAACCCCAGAGAGAAAAGAGAAGACACCCTGTGAGAGGAGCGAGAAGTGACACCTCCTGCATACAGCAATGTGACACCTATTTAGGAGAGTTTAAAATACAATCAGAGCAGCCGGCGAGCACACTCTCCCTGCCTGTCTCTGCCGAACGGACCTGCACATAGTGTGCAGCCGCAGGCAGCAAGCCCCTGCTAGGAGGGGCGATTTCTGCGATCCCCCCCCCCCCTCCCTCCCATGGATCAGGTCAAAACGTTACCTAATACCGCTGCCACTGTACCGCTGCCCCCCTGGATCCGGTCAAAACGTTACCTAATACAGCTGCCCCCCCTGGATCCGGTCAAAACGTTACCACTAAATAAGATGCACCCTATTTTTAGACCCCAAATTTTTTGAAAAAGGGTGCGTCTTATACATGGGGAAATACGGTGTGTATATATATAAATAATACATTTACCTTTGTTGTGCAATATCAACAAAGCAAAGTAAAATAGTCTACGGATATTCAAGTATTCATGAGGAAGAAGACCAGGAGCAAAACGATACAGCAGCAATATGGATTGACAAGGGTATGTGTAATATTAATAAATCATGGCTGTAATGAATATGTTAATGTTACCAAAGACAAGTGTTTTAGATTTACTTATTATACCTTTTTTATACTTTAGAATCAAGTGTTGCAAAGAATATAAAGGTATATTCAGAGAATCAATGAATAATAAAGAAGAAGACCAGAAGACAAAGAATACAGTAGCAATATGGATTGACAAGGGTAAGTCTAATATGTATATGCTGCAAATGGAAATGATCACAGTAAAAAAATGTTTGTGTTTTACAGTTATGCAAATGATAATATAAATTTCAGAACATTTTAATTATTACTGTCATTACAGAATACTGAAAACAAATTGGGATGAGGATAGATCGTCATTGATGAAAATGTGAATATGAAGAAGTAATCTGTTATCAAGGTAAGTAAATACCTTTTTGAAAAAATGTTTAATTCACAGATTACCGAAGAAGAAGATATACCAATAACTTTGCAAGAACAGCCAAGAAAAGAAAAGAGAAAGGCATGTAAACATGTATTTGCAATAAACAAGTGGCTAGACAGAATGATTCTTTTGTAACTTAAATACATGTATTCTAATAAAAAATGTTACTTTTCCTTGAAATCATGTGTCTTTCTTTATTCTATGCATATGGTTAACATACATACATACAGACCATAATCAAATGTTACTTGTTGAAGGTAGAATAAGCTGGTGAGATCTTTATTACATAGTGTTACACCTGTATTCCAGCTTCTCCTACCCCTTCAACAGTTAACAGACTCATTCAACCCTATAGCGGACTCCCATACCATTTCTTAGGGATTTAACATACAAGAAAACATTCAACTTAAATATCCGTTTCATAAAATAATTTAGTAACACAACATATTTAAATATGGAAATACAATAAATGTTCAGAAATAGAACAATAATCCATTTATAATCTTTTGCCCATAATATTGTTTTACAATAAATGCATGTCCAAATACGGCTTCCTTTTACATTAGTCTTCAAAATGTTAAAGTATGGTGACAGTCATTTGAAATAATAAACTATGGTGATGTCCAGTCCATTGAAGCAGATGCACAGATGTCACTGGTCCAGACTAGGTCACTCCTTCAGCCGCTGGATCCATCTTTACTCCCCATTCAGGAAACATATGTGCAAAGAGAGAGGGCAAAGAAAACATGTCAGTTAGTATGACCATGTGTCAGTGAGGATGCAGCCATATAGAGCAATGGATGCAAGAAAGATCACTTTCACAAGCAGAAACTTGCCTGTCAATGGAGGAGAGTCCAAAATAAAACGGGAAAGAGTGGGACACTTGTCCAGCCGCTGGGTACATTTTTAAATGAAAAACATTACTTACATTATTACATTACAACAACAAAATAACTCAAGCAAGATTTCTGCTAAATATGTTAACGAAAACAGACAAAATGGAACATGACGCTCTACGCCGTTCTTCTCAACGTTGTCCTGAACTGCGGATTGCACTCCTGAAAAAAAATTTTTTTTTTTTTTTTATTACAAACTAGTCTAAAATTTCTCAAAGAAAAACCATTGCTACTTACATGAAAAAAAATCAACAATCACACACTGGCGCTCTTGACTGCCAGTATTTTGACCCTCTGCTGCAGCTGAAGAAAGATCTTGATCCTGCAAGACGTCAGGATCAAGCCCTACCTCCAAATTATTTGCAATGCAGATATTGTGCAAAATGCTGCAAGCAATAACTATAAGGCAAACTTTGGATGGTGTGTATAAAAGCGCACTGCTGAACCTGTCTAAACAGCGAAACCGGCTCTTAACTACCCCAAAGGTTCTCTCAATTACCCCCCTGGTGGCTATGTGTGCCGCTTGATACCTTCTTTAAGCGGCAGATACAGGATTGGAGACTGGAGTCAGCAACCAGGGCCAGTTCCCATATCCTGCATCACCTACAAAAGGAAACAATAAACAAATTACATTACTTTTTTTGTATGATTATGTTACTTTCATTTCATTCTCATTTAATTTACTACTGATAACATGCTATAACTTTGATGACTTAGCCAGCAGCTATCTATGTGGAACATGACCCTCCTCAAACTTTGTGAATAGCACAAGTGTGAGATCTGCAAAATAAAATAATCATGTGATGATCCTGGGAAACCAACATATATGTTCAGAATTTTGTTTTGCACATTCATAGAATGGGAATGCTTTCGGTTTCAAAAACTCTCTTCCATTGCATGCAGGGGTGTGAGCGCCACATGAGTGCAATTTATAGCACCCAGGACATTGGGCATACGTGCGACAGAATAAAAATCTGCTTTGACCTTCCGCCATTGTCTTTCAGACGGAGGACATTTAATACATTTTCCAGTGTGTTTTGTTATGGCTTTTAGGACCTGGAACAGGTACCTTGAAAATGTGGGTTGTGAGTAACCCACAATTACAGAAAGCGTAGGTTGAAAAGTACCTTACGTCAGAAAGTGCAATGCACCAAGCAGCTTTGCCAATCCTGGCGCAGCGCAGTTAGTGAGGACTGTTGGTTCCAGGTCATGTTTTAGAAGGTCAAAAAGGTGACAACTAGGCGATATAGTCTTATTACCTCATCCTCAGGGACCTCATCAACTAACCAACATGTGCAGTACAGACAGGGCCGGGACAATCAGACGCCTGGGCTCAACTAATACAGCCATTGCTGGAACATCAGCATTTTCTCCATCAGCCAGTCCCACATGCAACGCCACATTCTCCTGAATTTGTCCTAAATCTTTCACTCCCTCACCAAGCAAAGCATTATGCACACACTCCTCCATACACACTGCATACATATACAACCAAACTGTGCTCTTGAATAGCTCCATTAGTAAATTACCAAAATACTACAAGTATATAAAAAAAGTATTAAAATTTAAAACTAGGTAACAACTTAAAGAGATTATTAAAAAAAAAAACCCCAACACTTAATGTCACTATATATTTTACTTTGCAATTAATAAATGTATAGACAAATGTAAAATATTACAATAGCTTATAATTTAACTAGCTATAACTAGGCAAATTCAATTGAAAAGTAATAGAAATACAAATCCTATTCTCTGTCGCTGTAGTTTCCAACGGTGGCTGTTCCAGTCTCTCAGGCGACAGTAGAATGAGATGTTTTGAAAAGAATTGTCACCTTCCATAGTCTGAACCATACCACTATTTT
This sequence comes from Mixophyes fleayi, assembly GCF_038048845.1. Classification (NCBI taxonomy): domain Eukaryota; kingdom Metazoa; phylum Chordata; class Amphibia; order Anura; family Limnodynastidae; genus Mixophyes; species Mixophyes fleayi. Next base: position 159,601,159 of record NC_134404.1, on the reverse strand, counting down.
CTCTACAGGGATTACGTATTAATAAAATCGTATAAAAAATTAATATAAATCTTTTTTAAAGATAATTTTAATACACTAACTTTAAACACATAAGTATTTCATATTTTTATTAGAATGTTTCGTCAAGAAAAAGGATTGTTGAACATTGATGTCTACCTTAACGCTTTTAAACCACCCTCTTAGGTGCGAATATCACTATACGCGGAAACGCGATTTTCAACAATTGAATAGCTTTTTGTCACGACTCTGAATCAATTATTGGATCCCTTGTCTCTGCCAAGTTAGAACCCGCCCAGGAGCGCAGAGTCTAACGGGTAGGAGGTTTTCACCAGTGACCCCCACAAAGGGTTATGGACTTTACCGCTCCAGTCCCGCAGGTTGCGGTCTCCCAAACGGGTGCTGACAGAGTGGTATTGGAGCTTAACACAAAGGATAATATAGTAATACAGAATCCAAACACTAGCTCAGAGTTCTTGAATCAACGATATCACAAATAAAAATAGTGCTGAAATATAGTGGCTGAGATATAGCAGGAACCGCAGGACACGAACAGAGCAGGATGACAAAGGATAATTCAAGGTAACGGCAAACACAGGGCTTATGGCAACTGGATGAGGCTGAAGAGATGGAACACCACACTCTATTTCATTTAGGAAAACCTTAGCAACTGCAGGGAGTAAATAAAGCAACAGTTCAATGCTGGATATGATTGATATGTAACTAGCTTGTCCAAGTTGGTAACTCACAGCAACGAAGACAAATCACTGATACAGCAATGGTACAAACGGAGGTAGTAGAAGTTTTAGGACTAGGCTGATCCACAGATGTAACTCAGTGCAAGGACATAGAATCACTGACACAGCAACAGTTCAAACAATGAAGATGATAGTATAGAACTAGTTGATCTGAACATAATGATTCATAGCAACTTATGAGTACAGGTACAGCGGTAGTCCAATAATATAATAACAAGGAAATAGAACTTAGCTGATCTGTAGGTAGCGTTTCAACGTAGCAGGTCAGTTACTGGCATAGCGGTAGTTCCCATGTAGATAGACGGAAGCGTTGACTCGTTGATCCACAGATAGTAATCCCAAGCAGTAGAGATGAATACGGGTATGACAAGCAGTTTGTTACTTAGAGGTAACGGAGAAGTGGAGTTGAGCTGAGCCATGCGTGGAACTACAAATGACAGGTGGTTCGACAGTAGTCCCAATTGCTCCATAACTTACTCACCCTTGCAGTCGAACAACCACAACAATCTCATTCACATCTCTCCTCTTCCCTCTTTTCCTCTATCCTGTGGTCTCTGGAATGCCAGGTCAGTCTGTAATAGATTGACCTCTATCCATGATCTCTTTATCTCTAGATCCTTGAACCTGCTTGCCATCACTGAAACCTGGCTATCCCCTGAGGACACTACCTCTCCTGCTGCTCTCTCTATCGGGGGCTTGTCCTTCTCCCACACACCCAGACCTGGGGACCGGCAAGGTGGTTGTGTCGGCATACTTCTCTCCTCTTGCGTCTCTTTTGGGGTCCTTCCCCCTGAACCCTCCCTCTCTTTTTCCTCCTTTGAGGTACACTCTATCTGCCTATTCCACCCAGTCCACCTCTGTGTTGCTGCTATCTACTGTCCTCCTGGTCCTGTCTCCCAATTTCTTGATCACTTTGCCACCTGGTACCCTCACTTTCTCTCCCCTGACCTTCCCTCCCTCATCTTGGGGGACCTTAATATTCCTATAGACAATCCATCAGACACTGCTGCCTCCAAACTTCTCTCCCTCTCCTCCTCCCTTAGTCTCTCTCAATGGACCTCCTCTCCCTCGCACCGCAGTGGCCACTACCGTGAACTGTTTTTTTCACACCTCAGTACTGTCTCTGACCTAATTAATTCACCTTTTCTTCTCTCGGACCACCATCTCTTCTCTCTTAGCATCTCTCCACTCCTCCCACCGTCCCCATCCCCCAAGGGTACTCTCACCAGGCGTAATCTTGACACAGTTGATCCTACCACTTTCGCGCCTACTCCACTCCACTGAAACTGCCTTCACTAGGGTCACTAATGACCTTCTCCTCAATAAATCCAAAAGACACTACTCCCTTCTTATCCTTCTTGACCTCTCTGCTGCCTTCGATACTGTTGACCACGCACTCCTTTTGCAAACTCTCAACTCTATAGGCCTCTGTAACAATATCCTCTCCTGGTTTTCCTCTTACCTCATCAAACGTTTCTTCTCAGTCTCTACACAAGACTCTACATCCCCCCTCTTCCCTTACCTGTTGACGATCCTCAAGGTTCCGTTCTTGGGCCCCTGCTTTTCTCCCTCTACACCTCCTCCCTTGGTGTCCTCATCTGCTCCTTTGTACTCCAGTACCAACACTATGCTGATGATACCCAAATTTATCTTTCATCCCCTGACCTCTCCTCTTAACTTCTGTCTCATGTCTCCAGCTCTCGGCCATCTCATCTTGGATGTCCCAACGCTTCCTTAAACTCAATATCTCCAAGACTGAACTTATAGTCTTCCCCCCTTCTAGGACTCTCCCACCACCCCCCCTCTATTTATGTTAATAACACTACCCTTGCATCTGTCCCTCAAGTCAGATGCCTTAGGGTCATCTCTCTCAAAATCCTGCTACTTCCGCCTTTGGAATATTTCCAAGATATGCTCCTTTCTCACCACGGAAGCCACGAGAACCCCTTGTTCACTCGCTTGTAATCTCTCGCCTTGACTACTGTAACCTCCTTCTCTCTGGCCTACCTGATCTCACCTTGACCCTCTTAAGTCTATCCTCAATGCTGCTGCCCACCTCATTTTTCTCTCCCGCCGCTCTATCTCAGCTGTCTCCCTCCAACAGTCCCTACATTGGCTCCTCATGGCCTACAGAATTAAATGTAAACTCCTCACCCTCAACTTTAAAGCTCTTAATCAATCCTCCCCTCCCTACATCTCCAATCTCATCTCTACCTACACTCCTAGCCGCCCCCTCCTCTCTGTCTGTGACCGCCGCCTCACTGCTTCACTGATCACCTCTTCTCACTCCCATCTCCAGGACTTTGCCCGGGCTGCTCCCCAGCTGTGGAACAATCTTCCACGTTCCATCAGGATGGCATCTACTCTTAAAGGCTTCAAGTGTGCCCTTAAGACTCATTTCTTTATTCAAGTCTATCAGTCATCCTCAAAACTCCGGCTCTCTCCCCCAGTTAGTACCACCCTATTTGTCTCTCCCCCTTTCCTTTAGGATGCAAGCTCTCAGGAGCAGGGCCCTCTTTCCTTTTGTGCTCCTTCTACTATTCCATCACCCCGTGTACCTCTTGGCCTGCTTCCCTAGCCCTGATTTCTTAAGCTTCGGCCGACTTCTCGCTGATTTCTACCATCACTTTCACTCATTAGTCCAGAAATAATTTGATTTGCATTACCATGTTACCTATGTGTGTGTATATATCTTCATTTTTTGTTCTTTCTGTATCATGATGTGTCATGGGTCACTGTTTTCTGTATATGTCATGTACGGTGCTGTGGACCCTTTGTGGTGCCTTATAAATTAAAAATAATAGTAATAATATGTAGAAAACTGAATTATTAGACATAATGTATTTCGACAGAAAGACCACCCTTCCTAACATAGAAAAAGTGGTGCAAGGGTTCAATAAGATACAGGGTTTTCATTTGGAAACATTAGATGCAACTGTAGAAGCTAATGCTATGAAGCTGTTTGAATCAACTGAATAGTATTAACTTCACCACCCTGAATAGAGATGCTGTATGTGGCTTATCCCCTCCCTCCCCATGGTGAATTCCACCAGTAGTTGCAGCTTTAACGTTGCTTATGGTTGTTGTTTGATTAAAACATTTTTTATTATTACTTTTTACATTAGCAGGAAGACTCCATGACACAAAATATATTAGAGTTTGTTTCAATAATTTAATTTTATTTAAATAGAGTTTATCGCTTTATTACAATATACTATACTGTATTTAGCAGATAGATATTTGTTTTAAGATCAAAATATTTTGGTTATTAGGAGGTATATTTATTGGACTGCCTTCCCAATATCTACCTTCTGGAAAAGCTACGCATGCAGCTGGGGATATGAAACAATTGTACTCATTCTTTTGCTATGTGCTTCACAGAAGATAAAATCTGATAAAAACAGAGGAGAAGCAAGAAAGACCATTCACTAAGGCCGAGTTTCATATGCTTATTGATGTAAGCATACTACCATTGGGGGCGTAAGGAGGTTCACCATCTTTCCACAACTAAAGGATGTATACACTGAGGATTTGGTATCTTCACGAGGTGGAAGTATCAGCATTTGGAAAGTATTTTTGAACTTACTTCACTATATATATTTTTTCCTTTACATATGGAACTACCACGTTGGATTTCATGGTGTAAAGTTAAGAGAGAAAAAGAAGATTACGGGCCTGAGTCACTAAGGTGAGTAAAGCTTAAAAAATTAGCAACTTTGCACCTGGGCAAAAATAAAAATTAGTTGAAAAAAATTCCACCATTGATCACCAACTAACATTATGGAACTTAAGCAATTGTGGCAAGTAGAATGGGCTAAAATTCCAATGTCTAAATATGCAAAACTGATAGACACTTACCCAAAGGTGGTATTAAGTGTGTGTGTAAGGGTGGATTAAATACTAATGTAATTACTTTTTTCCATCATAATTTGTTTGGACAAATGTTTGAATTACATTATTTTGTATAACATTATCGGGTACTTTGTGTTGATTAGTGGAAACATTTTTCCATATTCCCACAGCAGATCCAGAAGTACGCTGTAACTCAATGAAATAGCCAAACTGGTGTAGTATGTTCCTTACCAAAGAGTCATACAATATCTCAAAGATACTCAGGCAGTTAGTCAATTAGTAATTTAATGCAAATACTTAAAAACATAAAAGAGCAATAATATACTACACTATTTGGGCTATTCCTTTGAATTACAGCGTGCTTCTGGATCTGCTGTGGGGATATGGGAAGATGCTAAGAAAGACAACTGCTTATCACATCAACCAACATATCAGATAAACTGATTAATATTGAACTTTTATTACAGGTTTAATTGGCTCCGTTTTATACTTACACTGGTATAAAAAAAAAAGATTTACACTATGTGTTGTGATTCCTTTTCTTTTTATTTGAATTTGAGGCTGGACACTTGCAGATAGGTGTTATATGAAAAAGGAGCTGTCTACCCTAGAAGGGAAATATAATTTAATGTTTATTGTTTGCTTCAATCATGATTTGTACTGTCACCAAGCACCTTTTTAGCTTATATTTTGCTTTATATATATCTACACTATATGGATAAAAGCATTCGGATGCTTGACCATTACACAAGACTGTAATGACAATGTATTCAAATACATATACTTTAATATGGAGTTGGTCCCACTTTTGCAGCAGTAACAGCTTCCACTCTTGGAAGATTTTCCACAAGATATTTGAGTGTTTCTGTGGGAATTTGTGCCCATTCATTCTTTAGAACATTTATGAGGTCAGGCACTGATGTTGGACGAGAAGGCCTGTCTCGCAATCTCCATTCCAGTTCATCCCAAAGGTGTTCAATGGGATTGAGGTCAGGGCTCTGTGCGGGCCAGTCAAGTTCTTTCACACCAAACTTATCAAACCATGTCTACGTAGCCCTTGCTTTGTGCACTGGGTCACAGTCATGTTGGAATAAAGGACCTTCTCCAAACTGTTGCCACAAAGTTGGAAGCATAGCATTGTCCAAAATGATTTTGTATGTTGAAGCATTAAGATTGCCCTTCACTGAAGATAAGGGGCCTAGCCCAAACCCTGAAAAAAGTCCCATACTATTATCCCTTCTACACCAAACTTCACAGTTGGCATAATGCAGTCAGGCAGGTAACGTTCTCCCGGCATCCGTCAAACTCAAACTCATCCATCTGACTGCCAAATAGAGAAACGTGATTTGTCGCTCCACAGAACACGTTTCCACTGTTCCACAGTCCTATGTTGGTGTGCTTTCCACCACTAAATCCGCCGCTTGGCATTGATGTTGGTGATGTAAGGCATGCACGCAGCTGCTCGGCCATGGAAACCCATTCCATTAAGCTCCCGTTGCACGTTTTTTGTGTTCACAATAATGCCAGTGGAAGTTCGGAAATCTTCACCTATGTAATTAGCAGAGCGTTGGCAACTTTTATGCACCATGTGCCTTAGTTGTCATTGAACCCGCTCTGTGATTTTACGTGGTCTTTCGCTTTGTGGTTGAGTTGCTGTTGTTCCTAAACACTTCCACTTTCTAATAATATCACTTACAGTTGACTGTGGAATATCCAGCAGGGATGAAATTTCACATCATATTGCAAAGGCATCTTATTACACTAATACGGTTGAGCTCTTCAGAACGACCCATTTTGTATTACAAATGCTTGCAAATGGAGACTGAATGGCTAGGTGCTTGATTTTATACACTCCTGGCAACAGGTCTGATTGAAGCATGTCAATTCAATAATAAACAGGTGTGGCCAAATACTTTTGTCCAAATAGTGTGTGTGTGTGTAATTATATATATATATATATATATATATATATATATATATATATATATATATATATTTTCCTACATTTGGAAAAGTCTGTGACCTCTCCCTGCTAGAGCTAAATGGAGAGCTCACAAGGCCAGTGTTTCCACTTTTTAACCGTTTTTCCTGGTCTCCCTGTTTTTCCTAGTTTCCACTTACAGCTTATTTTCCTCTTGTTGAAATATTGCACCACGCTGCCAGGTAAAGTGTTGTTGTATGCCCTGCAGGAGGTAGGTGAAAGAAGTTGCAGACTGAGACCTGGCATAAGTTTGATACAGATAGGTGGTCTGTTCACAGGAGAGCTAGACTGTGCCAGAAAGGAGCTCAGGAGCATCCTATGTAAGAGACCAAAGATAACCATCATGGCAATTTGAACAGTTGGGACTAAACAGAGTAATTACGGTGACTGGCTGAAGAGGTATATCAGCAATGCAAGGACTTTGGGATCTATGTTTTGGCACAAACTGGTAAGCGGCTTATGTGCCCATTTGTTAGAGAAGTGCAAAAAAGTGAGGTAGTGCCCTGAATATAATTTACCTTCATAATATTGAGTTTATTTGGGAGCAACCTAGCATTTTGGTTATTGCCAAATTGTTTCTCTGAAAATGTACTTCTATTGTTGGTAAATGTAGCTAAAGATTTGTTGTTTTTAGCATTAAATTCTCCCAAACATTTGAGAAAGAAAGACAAAACTGTTTTCCAGTCAGGCTTAGCAACAGGTAACTAGCAAATTCAAGAAAGTTATTTTCATTTACTTTGAATTGGTCATAAAATTGACCTTTTTTCCTCGTCGGATCTTATAAGGAAAAAATAAACTTTTTTGTGAATATGGCTTTACATGTCTCCAACAATGATGAGTTCTCTTCTCCAAATTATTATTGAGATACCTTGAGGCATTGTATCCTCCTTATTACAGTAATTATTTGTATTCATTATCAGTCAACTGATTATATCCTAAGTCTTCACCTCTATGCTGACAACTTAAATGTACTAAATGTACTTAAATGTATCTACCTACTCCCACGTTCAATCCTCTAAAACAATCTTGTGTAACACATTTCCCATGTAGCACTGCCAGAGCTATCTAAAACTAGATTATTATCTCCATCTAATGCTCCTGATGTCCCATACATTAGGATTATCCATCAATGTCAACAATGCTATCGTTATACTTTCAGTTTATTCTTTAGGGTAATCTATGACTTGGACCTTTAAAGTGTCACAATCAAACACTAAGGCAGTGGTTCCCAAACTTTTTCAGTTCGCGGCACCCTTAGAGTCTCCATAATTTTGTCAAGGCACCCCTCCAAAATAATTACAGAGTAGTACCGTTTTTATAAGTAGTTGGTTCAAAGTAACGTAATAAGTATTTAGGTCAGGATAGAAATACTTCGTAAGTTGTTTGCAAAAATAATGCACATAAATCCAAGGGAATATTTTTATATATTTCTTTCAATTATATTTCTGTCAAATAATAATTTACAGCTAATACTAAGAGGAATAAGATCAAACAAAATAAAACAACAAGATGTACAAAAATCATCACTCAGTGCCCTCCTTCATCCACACACTCTGCCCCCTCCATTATTTTGCATCTCCATTGCTGTTTCCTATCACTATTTCCCCTCCCCTTTCTTTACTTACCATACTTGGCCTTCTTTCTTCTATTTCTTCTGTCTTCTCTTCTGTCTTCTTACCATTCCAGTGGCGCCCGAGACCCAGCATCCTCCTCTCTCTCGCCGCTTCTCACTGAATATGATGAGGTCAAGCCTGACATTCAGTGAGAAGCGAGGAGGATGCTGGGTCCCAGGTGCCGCCGGATTGGTAAATTTTCTTTTTCACTTCTTCCTGGCCGCAGCACCCCTGGGAGCCGCGGCACCCCTGGGAGCCGCGGCGCACACTTTGGGAATCGCTGCACTAAGGGGAAAATGTATCAAGCTGCGGGTTTCAAAAATTGGAGATGTTGCCTATAGCAACCAATCAGATTCTAGTTATTTTTTAGTACATTCCACAAAATGACAGCTAGAATCTGATTGGTTGCCCAACAAGTTAATTTTGGTAAAATTGAAAAAAAATAAAATAAAATATTACATTTTACTTAGGTATGCTCCCTCAATCCGGCAGGTACCCAATGCATGTAATGGTCTTGAGTAGGACATCCTCTCTACAGGCTTTGTCAGATACTGTCACACACATCCCAGTCAACTTGCCAGCCCAGTCTGAGTAGAAAACAGAATATATTCTTTTCAGCACCATTAGAAGCATTAGGGCAACTACCAAAGTGTACTGTTGACTGCAGATAACATATGATATTTTATTTTATCTCAATTAATTCTACTCAAAACAAAAACTTTAGTTTTGGGTTTAGATTAGCCTTTAAATAGAAGATAATACGGTAAAATGAACTCCGATGACTAATGAGCTTACACAGAAGAAAATCTTAAATCATCTTTTTGAAGCGTTTTCATATTATATTTTAGATATAGTGGGCTGTTGAGTGTTTTTTAAGAAGCTAAGCGTTATAATAATGGGCAAATGTTATAACTTTGTTTTACTGAAGCAATCAATAGCAGCTTAGCTGCATGATGATGCAGGTACACTAGCTGTAAATGTAAAATTAACAATGCCTCATGGAAATGTAGCTAATTGAGTTCTAGAACATTTTTAGCTCTAATATATTTTCTTAGGAAAGAATCATTAAAAAACAATGTTATTACTCATTATTACAAACATTTATTTTACTGACAGCATCACCAACATATTAAAATAAGTAAGAAAAAAAAGAAAAAACTAAATTAGCTTATCAGATAAAAATATTATTATTAATTTGCCATTTTGTGATATTACTGAACAAATTATTACCTCCTGTCTAAGAATGCAATTAAACCAGTTTATATATCCCCCAAAATTGTTATGTATTTGCACTTTTATAGGAAGCAATATGCCTTTTCTAGATTCCTTTGTGCTTTTGCCAATGGAAAATATCAGTTGATAAAAATCATCTAGATTTGCTGCAACCAAACGTTTATCCCAGCTACCAATATTGAAAAGAACTTTTCATTTTATCTTTGCTGTTTAAGTTTTCATGTGAAATAGATTATTTGATATAAAAATAATAAAACAAACTCAATTTAGTACACAGATGCAAATACAATTTGTGATAGGCTTTCATTTAATATATGTTTAACTGAAGGTGAAGGATAATGTACAGTAAATGTTCACTTATTCAGGGGGCACTACTGTTTTCTAAATATGCACTATTAAGAAAGTGGCAAACACTATGAAACACTGGTAGGCAGGGCAGTATATGTTCATGTTGTGTTGAATAGTACATACTGTAGTTGAAATTGCTACCCCCTTTTAAATGGAGAGTGAATATAGCTGGGGAAGTATTAAGTAAAGACCCAGCCACCTACACAGTTTTTTACCATACTCCATGCTGTTTGTGGATGGTACATGAAAACTGATCTATGCGTCACCAAAACCCTGCATATTAACATAAAAAAAAAGTTAATTAAAAGTTAAATAAAATTAACAAAAAATTTATTTTATTTATAATTTAGTGCTTGCTGCCCCAATCAGCTGTAAGTGGTGTTATTGTGAAGTGGAAATGTCTAGGCGCAACAACAACTCAACTGCTAAGAGGCAGGCCGTATATGTTCACAGAACGGAAACGCCAAGTGCAGAAGTATGTAGTGTGGAAAAATTATTTGGCCTCTAGAAACGACATCAGCATAAGAACTGCATGCCAAACATCGGCTGAAGTTGTGTAAAGTACACTGTCATTGGACTCAATAGAGCAGTGGAAACTATTTTAGGGAGTGACGAATCACGCTTTACCATATAGCAGTATGACTGATGAATCTGGGTGTGGCAGATGCCAGAAGAATGTTTCTTACTGAAATGGCACTGTCTGTTGTAAAGTTTGGTGGAGGAGGAATAATGGTCTGGGACTGTTTTTCATGATTTGGCCAGGGCCCCTTAGTTCCAGTGAAGGGACATCTTAATGCTATAGCACACAATAACATTATAAAGAATTTTGCTTCCAACTTTGTGACAACAGTTTGGGGAAGGCCCTTTCTTGTTTCAAAAACAGAGAAAAAATAAGCCTGCGCTCGGTATATCCCATATTATATACGGTACCAGATGCATGGCAATAACCCTGCCCTCTGTATTTCCCATATTGTATATGGTACCAGCTGCGTTGATATATATGTCCATATATGTATACAAAAGAAAAAGATAGTTGTTGTTAGCGCTTATCCTTCACACAGCATATCTGTGTATCTAGCAAAATGAAAACATGAGGTATTAGCTCATATTTTGATCAACGCATTTAAGCCTGCATTCCAGCGTCAAGGGCACCTCATTATATGCAGGTCCTACACTGACCTATATGCTTTAAACACCATTAAAATACAGTTAAAATTAGAAATCCCGTTTTTGTCGTGGGGGGCGGGGCCAAAATGACACGATTCGCCGCAAATTGCGTCATTTTGCGGAGAGAGTTCCAGTATGCGGGATACTTGCCTGCTCTCCCGGGAATGCGGGAGACCTATCCGAATTTCGGGAGTCTCCCGGACATTCCAGGAGACTTGGCAAGTATGGGATATATCAAGCACAGGCTTATATTTTCTCTCTGATTTTGCCTCAAATATTGCCTTATGTTGTCATAACAGCTGTCCATCAAGCCTATATAAGGCACATTTGTTTTCATTTTGCTAGATACATACAGATATGCAGTGTTAAGGATAAGTGCTGACAGCAACTGTCTTTCTTGTTTCAGTATGACAATGCACAAAGCAGGGTTCATCAAAAAATATTTTGTGAGTTTGGTATGGAAGAACTTGACTGCCCTGCAGAGAACTCTCACTTGAAGACTTTTGGGATGAACCTAAATGGTGACTGTGAGACAGACTTTACTGCCCAACCTCACTAATGCATTTATGACTGAATGGATGTTAATTCCCGCAGTCATGTTCTAAAACCTAGCGGAAAGCCTTTCCAGAGGAGTGGAGGCTGTTTTAGAAACAAAGGGGGAACCAACTCTGTATTAATGCCCATGGTGCTTAAATATGATGTTCAACAAGCACACATTCATGTGATGAATCATGTCCTAACACAACTTGCACATAAGTTACAGAAGAGACTGCAGTATATGCACCTGTGCAAGTACAATAAAAGGTGACATCAGACCAAATAAAAACATTATTTAAAATGAAATAAAATCTTAATAGTATATATCATTTATAGAAATATTTATTTTTAAAATATATATATTTTACTTTTTTACACCTAAAGATGATTCCAAAGCATAACGTACATACAATGTATTTATGTAGTCTATAAGTTGCATACAGTTGTTCTATGAAAGCTACTGGCACATATATATATATATATATATACACATGTAGTTTTTCATTCAAAGACTATGCCATGTCACGTCATCACTATCAGCTGGCATTTACACCTGTCCTGTAGTGGGTGCAAGCGATACAGATGAAAACAAGCATGCTTATGAGAAGTGAAAGACTTGAATAGGCCGCATCTGCATCAGAGCATCCTTACTGTTCATGACATTCCCTCCCCAGTTCTGTCTCTCAAGTCATAGGGAGTCATGTCATTTGCATTCAGAATTGCAAACAATTGCATTCATTGGCAGAATAGCCATTTCTGGGCATATAACAGAGTTATTTTTAAAAATATGTAATGCAAATGGATGTACGTCCGAGCAAGAATCAGCCTATACTGCAGATGTTTGAATTGTAATCAAAGATTGAAGTCCATGACCAGACATAGTTCAAAGATTAAACCAAAGAGTAGTGGAGAAAAAAATCAAGGGCTTCATTATTTTCTCTGAAGTATCTGTTTGGTTGAGTCCCTACCATTAGTTTTACCCCAATCCCAACCACCCCATCCCCCCAATGAACCTCCAGTTACACTATGGTGCCATAGGGATTTTTAGACTGGAGCCTACACTCCTCATTCTGCCTCTTATCCAGCATAAAGGTTGGTATGTCAGTGCAACACACCAAACTCATGAAGCAGGTCTGCTTCATCAGCCCAAAGGCTTCAATATTGCAGAAATCTCACTGCTGTTTCTCACAATTTACTGCTGAACCCTGTTAGGATTAAATTAACCCTGATCATTGCTCAATGCAGCTTATCACATAGCTGCCAGTTGATTAGTAAACTACCACTGCAATAAAATGTGATCTCACTTCAGTTAGAAGGCAACTAACTCCTTAATAATAGCTATTCTGGCAACAAAACTGTTTACAATGAAGAGTAGACTTATTTTACAGTATGTGATGTCACTAGATGCATTTGTAACATAATTATTTGAAATTCATGAGAACTAAGAACAAGTTACATCAGGACTACAGAAGAATATTTATACAAAGTATATTACAAAATATGTCTAACATAATCATCTTTAGCATATATCACCATGTTTTATTCATGCTAGATACATATTGCATGGGATCTGTCACATTCACAACCACATTGACAAACACATACACTCACTGGCAGGTTACAGTTACTGAGAATTTTCCATTTTCTAGGTCTGCTAAGGTTTCACTGCAAAAATAGTTACTAGAACACAAGTAAAACGGTTTCTGTATGTAGGATCCAGAGCGTTAATGAAGTGGAGAGAAATGTACACACTGATCAGAAAACATTTATATAGATGACACTTCCCCTTTGCAATCACTTTTCATTGGGAATGCAACATTGTGATTATGCAGTGCTTTGCTCAGACTGGATCCTATCAGTGATAAGCCTCAATGGTCTTGTTGCCTATTATCTACTACAATTGTCCTTCAGTAATATGGCTCCTAGGAAGTTAACTTGTCTCAGAAGTGAGCATGCAAGGGTATCTTATTCTGACTGTCCTCTTAGCAACGCATATATCCACTCTTTTGGCAGTTAAAGGCCGTGGCTTTCAGTAAGAATGTGTAGTTAAATATGAACTACATTCAATCGCTAAAAGAAAACTGCTTCTATACATTCCAGAGTGATGTCTTGGGTGAGTGGAGCATCAGTCACAATCACTTAGTGTGTTATATGTTGGAACTAACATAACTATTTAAGTCCAGGGCTGGTACGGTTTCCTTACCCATAATAACTTATTTTACTCTGCAAGTGGAGTTTAACTTTTGATAGTTTTTCTTGTGTAGATACCGGATCTTGTTCCAGATCTTAATTTCTTGCTACCTATCTTAACCTTCTGCTATGGATCTGTCAATTTTTCTTGGTTGCAGGTAAATGCGACTGGTTTTAGGTAAATTATGCTTCCCAGTACCATGTATTATTTATGTGACCAAATGTAACAAAGTCAATCAAAATCTGATTTTCCACACCTCTCTTAAACTCAACCCTAGCAACCAAAAGTCTTAATTAAAATCTATGAATAAGAATGTTTGGACTGTGACATTAATTTCTTCAGAATTACACTGTTAATTGCAAAGTCCAAACATTGGCTCAACAAACCTGGAGAACTATTTGCAGTTTCATACTTTTTTGTTAAAACCCTGACATTGGGGTAACATCCTAAAGATTTGTTGGCCCTCTGAGCTTTGATGGTAACTGGAAAAACTTTAATGCACCTTGATTTTTAACATTACCCCGTAGACTTACCTCTTCCTAGTCTGATTTGTATGGCAAGTGCATCTACTCATATTTTTTTTGAAAAGATATTGAAGTCTATAAACTGGTTGATCTTTTAGCTCTTCTACTGGTTTGGATGGCAAGTTGACCTATTTGCAACTGCCTTAAACAGTGATTTCTGTAGTCTAATTTGGGTTCAATAAAATGGATTAGAAAAATTACTTATTATTTATGGAATCTTCCTAACATAATTATCTTCCTGTAATATTTTATCATCATGAGATCTAGACAAATGTAATACTTTCATTGAATGAGATATGATATATATGTTTATTTTTATCCTTTGATAAATTATATAGAAATCATTTTTAACCAGTCATATTGATTTAACAATATATCATACATTGTATGACCTTATTTGTAGTTATGCATATATATTGTATGCTTATTTATATTTACAACTTTTATTTCCTTTTTTCATGATTCATTATTATTATGTAATGTATTCTACTGCCAGACTTTATGAAAATTTGCCATCATGTACATTGCTAAGCTTCATTATTATCCTTTATTTCTATTGCAGCTGAATGTTACACAGTGCTGTACACTGAAGGGATTATGATACAAATAAATAGCATACAACGGCAACATACAGAAGGTAAAGATGGTCCTGTTCAAATGAGCCTACAATTGAAAAGGTGCTGGGGACACATAATACTGAAAGTAGTGGAATAACAGTTTTTGCTGCTGGTGAGGAAACTGTGTGTGGCTGCTGTGAGGCAGAAGCTTTTTAAGAAAAAAATATGAAACCTGCCTTTGGTGAATAAGATTTTTTTTGCAGCTACCAGTCTTGTGATATGGTTGGAATACAAAAAAATTGTGGAAGATAGAGACTTGATGAATCAATCACTATAGACACCCCAAGACAGTCAGGCAATCATGGCCTCCAAATATCCTAACTGACCATACTTCCTCCTCAAATTCTGGTATGCTTGTCCTATTGTGTGCAGGCGTGTGTGTGTGGAGGGAATGACTTACCATTGCATTAAAGTAACAGTACATGCTGTTTAATCTATTTTTAGGTATTAGTTCTTGTCCTTTTAGGCATTATGGTGTAAAAATATAAGTAAGTAAAACCATTTATTTTATTGCTAGCCTTTGCTGTGAGTTATTAGGGACTAAGTGAACTGGCTGCATTAGCTAGCGTGTATAGTTTTAAGTGTGTTTACTTACAAGTGTAATAGAATTATATAGCATAATTCAGAGTTTTTCCAGAGTTAAACGTGCAATAAAAAGGCGAAGAACATGCTACCCAAAACCACTGCTACAGGAGGTCATAATCCTACAGATTTGAGGTGCTTTTGTTATTTGATATTTAATTAAGTTTACTTAATAATTCATAACTATCTTTGTAATGTACTATTAGTGGCGGTTCGTTCTCATTGAACAGACAGAGGCTGTGTTAGCCAGTGTGTATTTGATACAAGTGTATACACCGTTTTGTTTAGCAATGTATTAATTACACAAGACTTAACAAAAGGAGAACAGGAGAGGAACATTCTACCAGGAAGCACAGCTAAATGAGGACAAAATTCTGCAACTCCATATTTTAGTCCAGATGTTTCCATCTCTCCCTGGCTGCAAGCTTCACAACTCAAGAACTCTGCTTTGAACTGTGAACTTATTTCCTTGTCACCTCAAGAAACTTTGTTTTATCTGTCAGGTTATTTCACTGCATCCATATTTAATCAGCCTGCTGGTCTAATTGCTCAGCCCCCCCCCCACTTTAGCTGTTTCAGTCTTCTATTTAAGCACTGTACTTTCAAGCCTACTCAAGGCTCTTCCTGCCATCACAAGTATGATGAGTTGAAACTGGATTTGGACTGGACCTTGGCCCACTCTCCTATTTCATGACTCTGCAAGGTCTCAATTACTACATCTCCTGTACCTTATTACTCTTTATTCAACACTTCCACCCACTCCACCCCATCATTACTCAATATTATAGGCCTAAGCCTATCCTCTCAATACGCTGTCACGTCCCCCTCCACCACATATCACCTTGTGCCCCCTGAACATCCAATCCCACCAACCTTATTCGCATCCTTCCTCTTACTCACCTTCCCCTGTTCTACTCACTCTGAAATGCAAGGTCTGCCTGCAACAAGCTCACTCCCATTCATAACCTCTTCCTCTCCCATTCCTTTGGTCTGATGGCCCTTACAGAAACTTGGATCTCTCCCTCTCATACTACTTCCCCCATTGCACTCTCCCAAGGGAGTCTCTCATTCTCCCAAACTCCCTGTCCTGGGGACCGCCAAGGAGGTGGTGTAGGTGTCCTACTGTCTCCTGGCTCCCCCCGAACCCTCCCTTGCTTTGAAGTTCACACCATCCACCTCTTCTCCTCTCTCAACCTTCATGTTGCTGTCATCTATCGCAACTCTTGCCCTATCTCCTTCCTCCAAATTACTTTATAATTTGTCCGCCTGTAGTTCCCATTTCCTCTTCTGATCTTCCCACTATTATTGGAGATTTTAACATCCCTACTGACTCACCTATTACCACTGCTGCCTCTAAACTCCTAACTCTCACTTCTTCCTATGGCCTCTCCCAATAGACAACTTCTTTTATCCATCTCTGTGACATCTTGAATTCTGTTTTCCCCCTCTCTGACCACAATTTCCTTTCTTTTACCCTCTCTTTACCCCTTACCCCCCCAATTCCCACCTAAAGTTGCTTGCACGATGCGTCCCATCAACAGCATTGACCCCATCATCTTTGCGTCCTCCCTTGAACCCTTACTCACTCCCATTTCTTCCCTATCATGCCCCAAAAACTGCTGTCTCTCTTTACAACTACACACTCTGTTATCCGTAAAACTGCAGCCCCAGCCTCCCCTCTTCGTATCTGCCAATATAAACCACAACCCTGGAACTCCCCTCTTACTAGTCTCCTACAAAAGTGCTCCTGCTCCTCTGAACACCGATGGAGGAAATCCCGCTCCATAGCTGAATTCATCCTTTCCTCTTACTATACTGCCCTTTCTATTGTCAAACAAACCTATTTTATATCCCTCATCGCCTTCCTGTCCAATAAACCCCATATGCCTCTTTGCTATCATTAAACTATTTAACCTAGACTGTAAGCTCCAATGGGGCAGGGACTGATGTGTACAGTGCTGTGCAATATGGTGGTGCTATATAAATAAATGGCAATAAATTGTTGACACTGGGCAGGACAGATCTATAGATACACATTGTTTCACTACATTAAAGTTCTCACACCTGCATGAAACAACAGGAACTGGGAGATAAATGCACCTTCTTCAACATTGTCAGTCGTATAATTGGATAAAAGAAAGTATATTGATTAATATTGTTTTACTGTGCGATTGCTATCAGTATGCCACGTGTCGTGGCGCAATCGCACAATAAAGTACGCACGCATACACTCGCACTTACACATTCACTTATATATATATTTCATATTTAGAATGGTTCCACTCCACAGTCGTTTATGAGCAGATGTTATTTGGTTTATAGTTATATATTATAAGGTTATATGTTCACTTTAGTGATATTTTAAGTTCAGGTCACGGGAAGCATGTCATTTTTGGTATCATTCTAATCCCCTATTTATCCGCAGTTGTCCGGTTCATTCGCCGAAAGGATCGCACATTGCGTGAGCTAGTTATCGATGATAGGAAATAAATAATTAGAATGATATTGTCTGTGTAATGCTAATAGACCAGTTTAAACTAGTTCTTGGCGGGAACATTAGTATTCATCCTCTGGAGAGCTGACCCCCACCCTCAGAACTGACCTATGGCCTGCATTACAATGGACCTTCCTGAAGCCTGAACCTATGGAAGTTTTCCAAGTCACCTGTATTGTATTTACTGTAACACCAAATGTATATATACTGGTCCCTGGAATCAACTAGGCAGTCATTCTGACCACAGTCTTCAGGACTAAAGGACTGTAGCTGGATCCAGCAGAGCGCAGCGTATGTATCATGTATCGGCTGTACTGTACTTATTTATTTGAACTCTTCTACTTTTGCATTTGCTAAATAAATTGCTTGTGCTTTGGAACCACACAAATCGAATAGACAATGCTTATTGGAAAATGATGAAATTACTTTAATAATATTACTGCCTAGTAACAGTTCATTGATGTCATTGGATGCATATCAATACATAGGATGCACACAGGACTTAAAAAATAATATCTTACAATAATATATATACAAAAGTTTATATTATTCTTTTTATTGTTTTATTAGTGTGACCCACAAAATTATATGTTCAGCAGCTGTTTCTTGACTCTGCATCTTTTAAAATGAGTCATATTGAGAAAAGGCAGCTTGCAGTGAGCTGGATTAAGGCTTTTGGGGGGCAGGGCACTTAGGACAGGTGGGGAATTGTCTAAAATTAAGGGTATAGTGTCATCATTCAAAAGATAATAAAACTGTGTTATTATTACACTCATATCTCATTATATCCTACATGTCATTCTCATTCCCCTTCCATGCCTCGCTCACTGCAGCCCCCTCAGTGCCTCTCTCTTTGTAGTTTCCTCCATGTCTCTCTCATTGCCCCCTCCATGCCTCTCACATTGTCCCCTCTGTGTCTTTCTCATTGCAGCCTCCCCTTATGGGTCTCATTGCAAACCTCACATTGGTCTCATTGCAGCCCCCCCCCCATTTATACCATTGCTGTCCCACCTATTAGTTTCATTGCAGGCGCCCCTTAGGTCATATTGCCGTCCCCCTTATAGTACTGATTGCAGTCTCCCTCATTGGTCTCACTGCAGCCCCCCATAGGTGTCAATGTAGCCTCCCCCCTATAGGTGTCACTGTATCGCCCCCTTCAGAGGTCACATTGTGGCCTCCCCACACATAGCTCTCATTGTAGCCTCATTCACATAATTGCCTAATCGCATATCACTTTCCTTGTGTTGAGACCACTGGTGCTGTCCTGCAGCTCCGCTGTGCACTTCATTGCTGCTCAGACAGGAAGTGATTACACTTCTTCTCTGAGCACGGAACTGTGGGGCTGCCAGAGATAGTTATTAGTCTCATGTATTTTAACATATTTCACTCTAAAGTTTCTAAACTTATATTGTACTAGCCAATTTGATACTTAAATAATATACGCTGAACTTTCACATGTGAAAAGCTACAGTAATTAGTCTAACATAATATATCAAAGTACACAGCCACTAAAACCTCACCAGATAGAGATACAATTGCTTCCTCTCACGCTCCACATCTTTTTCCCTAATTAAAGAGTTGTCACTAAGGATGGCTGTTTACTCAACAAGGATTACATCTAAATGGTAGCCAATGCAGACCTTCTATCATGTTTGCTTAGAAAACAAACACAGGTGGAAGCGATGAGAACAGATAATTAAAAATACTGGTATATTTGTGTTACACTTATTCATGCCACAACTATTGTCTATAGCATACAAAGGATTAGTGAAAATAAGCACCCACAAAGTTATGAATTCACGTAATTTGTAAATCTTATCAGAAAGTCACTTGAATGTTTCCTAGCATAAAAAGTAAAAGAACAGCGTTATCTGAAAAGAAATATAAATAGCTAAATGCTAAACCTTCAATAACAAGCAATGTGGAAATAAGCAATGTGGCAACTTTAAGGAGAAATACATCTGTTTTATAAATAGGGATAATTTTTAAAGGATGAATAAAGTGAAAATATAATATTTCACCTATATTGCCACAGACCATAAAACTCAACTTGAGCTAATTGTTTGTCATGTGATCAGGTGATGTATGTCATAACTATTAATCTAAACTACATAGATCTGTTAGCGCCACAATCTTCGTCTGCGCTACATTTTCCTTTTTTTCTGTATCCTAGGATGCTGCCAAAAAGCTGAATCTGCAGGCATTTGATTTATTGTGACATCACTCCTCCTACCCTTGAGTATGAATCAACAAATTCACACAGTGTATTTCTGCACAGTAAGTTTGCAATGTTGTCAATCAAGAAGTGAACGACAGCACATGGTGGACATATTTAATCAAATATAAGCACACCAGTAATTTCATGTCTATTGTTCAGCTCCATAATACACAGGTATTGCTATTTATTATTGTCACATAGTTGCTTTACTTTCTCTTTAAAAGGTTTGTCAACATGGACAATACAGGAAAATACCTCTATCTTGGTTACAACATACCTACCAAACATCCCGATTTAGGCAGGACAGTCCTGATTTGAGGGCTCTGTTCCGCCATCCCAATGGGATGTCTCATGGGTGGGATGTTTGGGTGGTGTCACTCACCGGACCGTGAGTGCCTCTTCCCGGACATTTAGGAACCGTGGTCGTCCACCATCCTGAGGGTCTGCGCATGCGCAGCCCTTTTCTATACTTCAGTGTATACCCCTTTAACTCAATTGGCAGATCAGGCAACCTCCCTATATTAAGCACCTGTGGTCAACACCACGTTGCCTGATCTTGGAGTCTCATTCCTCATGAGTCTCTGAAGGTGTTCCTGTATTCCTCGTGTATTCAGCGCTGCTGATCCCTGTGGTTTCCAAGCCACTTCTATTCCTGTGGTTCCCATACCACTTCTACCATCAACTGTATCATCAGGACTGTTTGCTGATTCCTATCTGCTGCCTCCGTGCACTACAGTTCCCATACCACTTCTACCATCAACTGTATCATCAGGACTGTTTGCTGATTCCTATCCGCTGCCTCCGTGCACTACAGTCTCCCATACCACTTCTACCATCAACTGTATCATCAGGACTGTTTGCTGATTCCTATCCGCTGCCTCCGTGCACTACAGTCTTCTAAACCACTTCAACGTTATTTTATATCAATGTGACTGTTTGCTCATTGCTATCCGCTGCCTCCGTGCACTCCAGCTATTACTTCACTCACCTGCTTCTCATCAAGTCTGTTTGCTGATTTCTATCCGCTGCCTCCGTGCATTACAGTCTCCTGCTGGCAACTCGCCTGTGTTCATCATCGTGACTGCCAGCTGACTTCTATCCGCTGCCTCCGTGCACTACAGTCTCCTGCTTGCAACTCGCCTGTGTTCAACATCGTGACTGCCAGCTGATTACTATCCGCTGCCTCCGTGCACTACAGTCTCATCTCATCTTTGCTGTGCCTTCCTCGAGACTGCCGCTTTCATTACCATCTGCTACACTTCGTGATCTACAGCTCCTGCCCTGCGCTGCACTCCTGCTTTGTGGTTGCTACTGGTTACCTCCGTGTGCCGCTGAGTCCTGCCGCTGTGGTCAGCGCTATCGTCCATCTCCTGCTGATCCACTCTCCACGCCTTCACGTGCTCCACTGGTCTCTACCCTCCTGTCAGCATTGGATTTGTATCTCATCTACTACCCTCTGCTGGATCATCTCCATTCTCCTGGGTTCCCTATGAGTCCAGTTCCACGTGTTGCTGACTCCTGTGGATTCGTGTCCCTGTCGGTCTACTCACCTGTGCGCTGCACCTGCTAGACCGCTGCCTCACCTATCCAGGGACTTCCTATCCAGTCGGTCTCCAGCCGCTCAGGTACCGCTGCAATCCCATCTGACTGCTACTGCTGAACCACGGTATGCATACTTCTCATTGACTGTGCTGTGTATTGCATATCTTGCTGGACTGTGTTTGGTTCTCTCTGGAGTTTGCTATCCGCTGAGTCTATTGCCATCATTGACTGTGTTATCATTGTGCTGGACTACTTCAAGAGACTTTCTAGATTGCAGACCTGCTCAGTCATTTATATCCATATATATATCTATATTGTGCATATTACTGTGGATCGTGTATAAGGTGCCTGTGTATATCCTGTGTTGCAGTCTTCCCCTGTGCACCTCCTCACATATATATTCAGTGGTACAACTTGCTGATGTCAGACCACTGATCCCTGTTTCCGGTATCACCTGTTCCATCATCCCCTCACATAGCAGTGGTACAACTTGCTACCGCAGACCACTGACTACCTGGATACCTCCACTTGGATTCCATTCCTTCACTCAGACAGCGGTACAACTTGCTACCCGCAGACCGCTGACTTTCATCACCTCCTTGTTTCTGTTGGACATTCCTCCTCACTATAGCAGGGGTACAACTTGCTATCGCAGACCACTGACTACCTCCACGTGTCCTTGTCCATACAGTCCCTTGTGTATTATTACCTCATTATTACCAGTGTTGCTAGTCATAGACTTTCCTGAGCATCTCATCGGCCATCATTTCATGTTCCGTGATCACCCAGCTACCAGAGTACTCTATTACCATCTACATTGCTCTGGTAAGCCTACCATCTGGTGATCCCTGGGTAAAGACTCCTAGTGCCCGTGACAGTAAGATCAGGCCATGACAGACCCAGATGCGGAACCTACCGCCAAAGAGATGCTGCAACATCTGGTTAGCCGTGTGGAACAACAGGATGCCCGCCAACAGCTGTTACTTCAGTGTTATCAGTCATTAACCTCCCAAGGAACATCTGGACAGACTGTGACAGCTACTACTGAAGCTCCTGTGCTTTCCTCCGTTTCCCCATTGCCATCCCAGGTGTCTACAGCTTCCACGCTTCACCTGCCTACTCCGTCAAAGTACGATGGAGACCCCAAAACTTGTAGGGGTTTCCTTAACCAATGTTCAGTCCATTTTGAGCTCCAACCTCAAAATTTTTCTACCCATCGTTCCAGAGTGGCCTATCTTATCTCTTTGTTTTCAGGACAAGCCCTGGCTTGGGCCTCCCCTCTGTGGGAGAGGAACGATCCAATATTACAAGATAGTGCCAAATTCATTTCTACATTTCGAAGTGTGTTTGATGAACCAGGTCGTGTGACCTCCGCTGCTTCCAGCATCCTCCGTCTGCGACAAGGATCTCATACTGTAGGCCAGTACGTCATTCAATTTAGGATCTTAGCCTCTGAACTTCAGTGGAACACTGAAGCCCTAGTTGCCGCCTTCTGGCAGGGGCTTTCCGATAAAATTAAAGATGCACTGACTACTCAAGAGCTTCCTTCGTCACTTGAAGATTTGATCTCTCTATGCCATCGTGTTGATATGAGATTTCGTGAAAGAGAGGCTGAGAGAACGACTTCTGCTAAAGCACCTCTTCGCTCTAACCCTCAATTTCGTCCAGTGTCACCTGCTGTGATTCCCATGGAGATAGGACGTTCCAAGTTATCTTCTGAGGAGAGGAGACGAAGAGTCAAGAATAGACTCTGTATCTATTGTGCTGATTCCACTCATGTCCTCAGCTCCTGCCCTAAGAGATCGGGAAATGCCAGGCCCTAACTAGTTCTGGAGAGGTGAAGTTAGGGTCCCTGGAGTCCTCTCCATCGTCTATGAAATCTAAAGTCTGCGCTTTTGATGTGACTATTTCCTTTGCTACCAAAACCTTTGAGTCACAGGCATTGATTGATTCCGGAGCAGCAGGAAATTTTATTTCCAAATCGTTAGTAAATCAATGGTCTCTACCAGTGATTACCTTAAAAACTCCCATTACTGTGACGGCTATCGATGGATCACGTCTCATCAACGGTCTCATCACCCAGAGTACGTCTCCAGTAACCCTTCAGATTGGTGCTCTGCATCATGAAGAGATATCATTTTTAATTCTTCCTGTGACGACAAGTCCGATTGTCCTAGGCCTTCCATGGCTTCAGTGTCACTCTCCCCAGATTGACTGGCGCACCCCTCAAGTCACGTCTTGGGGGTCTGAATGTCACCATCATTGCCTTTCCCAAGTCATTCCTCTCAAGGTACAGCAAGCTTCCATCTCAGCTATTTCACCGGGACTCCCTCCTCAATATGCTTCATTTACCGATGTTTTTGATAAAGCTCAGTCTGAACGTCTTCCTCATCGTTCTTGGGATTGTCCGATTGATCTTCTTCCTGGCAAGACTCCTCCCAGGGGCCGGGTCTATCCACTCTCGTTACCTGAAACTCAAGCTACATCTGAATATATACGGGAGAACCTCCAGCGTGGGTTCATTCGACCTTCCACCTCGCCCGCTGGAGCTGGGTTCTTCTTTGTCAAAAAGAAGGATGGATCATTACGCCCTTGTATAGATTTTCGGGGACTCAATGCCATTACTATCAAGAATCGGTATCCCATTCCGTTGATCACTGAGCTATTTGACCGCATCAAGGGAGCCCGTATTTTTACTAAGTTGGATCTTCGTGGTGCCTACAATTTAATCAGAATCCGTTCCGGTGACGAATGGAAGACAGCGTTTAACACCAGAGACGGGCATTACGAATATCTGGTAATGCCTTTCGGGCTATGTAATGCCCCCGCTGTTTTTCAGGGCTTCATCAATGAGATTTTTCGGGACTTATTATATGTATGTGTCGTCGTCTACCTGGACGACATATTGATTTTTTCACAGGACCTGCCTTCTCACCACCAACATGTGGCAGAAGTCCTCTCCAGGCTACGGAAAAATTCATTGTTCTGTAAATTAGAAAAATGTTCATTCGAATTACCCCAGATTCCATTCTTGGGGTATATTGTTTCCGGAGTTGGTCTGAAGATGGATCCTGACAAAGTAAATGCTGTACTACATTGGCCCCAGCCAACTACTCTTCGTGCGATCCAGCGTTTTTTAGGTTTTGCCAATTACTATAGACGCTTCATTCAAGACTTTTCTTCCATTGCATCTCCTATTGTGGCCCTGACTCGAAAAGGGGCTAATCCTAAGCAATGGTCAACTGAGGCTATTCAAGCCTTTCAAACATTAAAAGAGTCCTTCTCTTCGGCTCCAATCCTTCGTCAGCCTGATGTGACACTCCCCTTCTTCCTAGAAGTAGATGCCTCTAATGTGGGCTTAGGAGCTATTCTCTCCCAACGCTCGGAACAGCAAAAATTCCACCCTTGTGCCTTCTATTCTCGGGGTCTCCTACCCGCAGAGAAGAATTATACCATCGGAGACAAGGAATTACTGGCTATCAAAGCCGCATTAGAGGAATGGAGATACTTGTTGGAGGGAGCTCGCCATCCGGTGACGATCTTCACGGATCATAAGAACTTGTCATATCTCCAGTCTGCCCAATGCTTGAACCCTTGTCAAGCAAGATGGTCTCTTTTCTTTTCCCGTTTTGAATTAATAATTACCTTCAAACCAGCTGCCAAGAACAAAAAAGCTGATGCCTTATCTAGAGCCTTTGTTACGTCCTCTGATATAGAAGAGGTTTCCAACCATACCATTCTTGACTCCAAATGTATCTCACTGGCTGCTTCATCCACCAAAACGCTACCATTTGGGAAGACCCTCGTGCCTCCTACTCTAAGGAGGAAAATCCTTTCGTGGTTCCATGCCTCTCGTTTTTCTGGACACGCCGGTGAACACAAGACTTTTGAGATCCTCTCTCGAAGTTACTGGTGGCCTTCAATGAGGAGAGACGTCAAAGAGTTCATTGCTTCCTGTGAATTATGTTCGCAATTCAAATCCTCCCGCAGAACCCCAGCAGGGTTGCTGCGACCACTACCCATTCCGTCCAAACCATGGACCCATATTAGTATGGATTTCGTTACTGACTTACCACCTAGTAAGAACCATAACACTATTTGGGTGGTAGTGGACAGATTTTCGAAGATGGCTCATTTCATCCCTCTGTCTGGTTTGCCTTCCTCGTCTATCCTGGCTGAACATTTCATTAAAGAGATCTTCCGTATCCATGGATGTCCATCTGAGATTGTGTCTGATAGAGGAGTACAATTCGTGTCCAGATTCTGGCGAGCCCTTTGTAAAACCTTGGGCATACGATTAGCACTCTCATCTTCTTACCATCCGCAATCCAATGGACAAACCGAACGTGTCAATCAAGATCTTGAGACTTTTATAAGGATATTTTCATCAGCCAATCAAGACAACTGGGTAGAGTTACTCCCTTGGGCTGAGTTCGCCCATAACAACATGTACCATGAGTCATCATCCAAAACTCCATTTTTTGTGGTCTACGGTCACCATCCGTCTTTTCCGGAATTTCCTGCCCTCCCGCCCACCCAAGTGCCTGCGGTGGAAACTGTTTGTCAGACGTTTAAAAATATCTGGTCTCAGGTCAGAACCTGTTTAAAGAAGACATCTGTCAAATATAAATCTTTCGCTGATAAGAAGAGGCGGGCTATTCCACCACTAAAAATTGGAGATCGTGTCTGGTTATCCACAAAAAATATTCGTTTGAAGGTTCCATCCATGAAATTCGCCCCTCGTTTTATTGGTCCATATAGGATCATTCAAGTTATCAATCCAGTATGTGTGAAACTCCTTCTTCCTAAGAGTCTTCGGATTTCTAATGCCTTCCATGTATCTTTGCTCAAACCTCTTATTATCAACCGTTTTTCAACTCCTCCCTCAGCTCCGCAGCCAGTTCAAGTTCATCAGGAGGAGGATTTTGAGATTACCGAGGTACTAGATGCAAAAATTTCGCGAGGAGTCCTCCACTTCCTCGTTCATTGGAGGGGCTTTGGTCCTGAGGAGCGCTCTTGGATCAAAGCTGAAGATCTTAATGCTCCTGCCCTTTTGAAGAAGTTTTACTCCAAAAATCCGGACAAGCCCGGTTCCAGGCGTTCTGTGCCCACCTTTAAAAGGGGGGGTACTGTCACTCACCGGACCGTGAGTGCCTCTTCCCGGACATTTAGGAACCGTGGTCGTCCACCATCCTGAGGGTCTGCGCATGCGCAGCCCTTTTCTATACTTCAGTGTATACCCCTTTAACTCAATTGGCAGATCAGGCAACCTCCCTATATTAAGCACCTGTGGTCAACACCACGTTGCCTGATCTTGGAGTCTCATTCCTCATGAGTCTCTGAAGGTGTTCCTGTATTCCTCGTGTATTCAGCGCTGCTGATCCCTGTGGTTTCCAAGCCACTTCTATTCCTGTGGTTCCCATACCACTTCTACCATCAACTGTATCATCAGGACTGTTTGCTGATTCCTATCCGCTGCCTCCGTGCACTACAGTTCCCATACCACTTCTACCATCAACTGTATCATCAGGACTGTTTGCTGATTCCTATCCGCTGCCTCCGTGCACTACAGTCTCCCATACCACTTCTACCATCAACTGTATCATCAGGACTGTTTGCTGATTCCTATCCGCTGCCTCCGTGCACTACAGTCTTCTAAACCACTTCAACGTTATTTTATATCAATGTGACTGTTTGCTCATTGCTATCCGCTGCCTCCGTGCACTCCAGCTATTACTTCACTCACCTGCTTCTCATCAAGTCTGTTTGCTGATTTCTATCCGCTGCCTCCGTGCACTACAGTCTCCTGCTGGCAACTCGCCTGTGTTCATCATCGTGACTGCCAGCTGACTTCTATCCGCTGCCTCCGTGCACTACAGTCTCCTGCTTGCAACTCGCCTGTGTTCAACATCGTGACTGCCAGCTGATTACTATCCGCTGCCTCCGTGCACTACAGTCTCATCTCATCTTTGCTGTGCCTTCCTCGAGACTGCCGCTTTCATTACCATCTGCTACACTTCGTGATCTACAGCTCCTGCCCTGCGCTGCACTCCTGCTTTGTGGTTGCTACTGGTTACCTCCGTGTGCCGCTGAGTCCTGCCGCTGTGGTCAGCGCTATCGTCCATCTCCTGCTGATCCACTCTCCATGCCTTCACGTGCTCCACTGGTCTCTACCCTCCTGTCAGCATTGGATTTGTATCTCATCTACTACCCTCTGCTGGATCATCTCCATTCTCCTGGGTTCCCTATGAGTCCAGTTCCACGTGTTGCTGACTCCTGTGGATTCGTGTCCCTGTCGGTCTACTCACCTGTGCGCTGCACCTGCTAGACCGCTGCCTCACCTATCCAGGGACTTCCTATCCAGTCGGTCTCCAGCCGCTCAGGTACCGCTGCAATCCCATCTGACTGCTACTGCTGAACCACGGTATGCATACTTCTCATTGACTGTGCTGTGTATTGCATATCTTGCTGGACTGTGTTTGGTTCTCTCTGGAGTTTGCTATCCGCTGAGTCTATTGCCATCATTGACTGTGTTATCATTGTGCTGGACTACTTCAAGAGACTTTCTAGATTGCAGACCTGCTCAGTCATTTATATCCATATATATATCTATATTGTGCATATTACTGTGGATCGTGTATAAGGTGCCTGTGTATATCCTGTGTTGCAGTCTTCCCCTGTGCACCTCCTCACATATATATTCAGTGGTACAACTTGCTGATGTCAGACCACTGATCCCTGTTTCCGGTATCACCTGTTCCATCATCCCCTCACATAGCAGTGGTACAACTTGCTACCGCAGACCACTGACTACCTGGATACCTCCACTTGGATTCCATTCCTTCACTCAGACAGCGGTACAACTTGCTACCCGCAGACCGCTGACTTTCATCACCTCCTTGTTTCTGTTGGACATTCCTCCTCACTATAGCAGGGGTACAACTTGCTATCGCAGACCACTGACTACCTCCACGTGTCCTTGTCCATACAGTCCCTTGTGTATTATTACCTCATTATTACCAGTGTTGCTAGTCATAGACTTTCCTGAGCATCTCATCGGCCATCATTTCATGTTCCGTGATCACCCAGCTACCAGAGTACTCTATTACCATCTACATTGCTCTGGTAAGCCTACCATCTGGTGATCCCTGGGTAAAGACTCCTAGTGCCCGTGACAGGTGGTAGGTCTCATTCGCTGCTGCTTTGCATGGATACCCAAATGTTGGGAGGCATGGTTATAACACCATCTCCACACAAACAATCCAAGCCCAAAGCTCTGCTATATTTAACAACTCCTTTAAATAAACTATTAAAACATACCTATACATTATTTCAGAAGATATTCTCTCTATTTGTACAAAGAATCTGTAATATTTACAGTATATCTGATTAATAGAAGTAAAAATTATAGCAGACATTCCACAGAGTTAGATTTTTTTTTTTTGTAGAAATTTCTGGATATCTTTGGGTGGAAGTGTCACCTTCACATTAAATGTTATATTTTTTAAACATCTGGGTACTCCAACCAACTCTTCTCTCCAAGAGGGAGATTCAATTCCCGGTGTTGTTCTCTATAACAATGCAGAGATTTGAATCTTGCAAGAGTTTTATAAAGCTAACTCCGCAGTGGCAACTAGGCACACTTCCCATACAAGGCAAAAGCTGGGTGTTCATTACCATTGCACCAAAAATTTCAGTGAATATATTAAATCAAACTTACCCATTCGATCACCATTAGAGTTCTTCACAATTCAAATTTGCAAGGTAACAATTATGTAGTTCCTCCCTTCCCCACCTCTTTGTGCATTCACCTGGGATGTTGGTAGCGTAAACAATATTGAAATTTGAAGTGACACTGCATTGCACAGCTATACTGCTCTTGTCATGATTCATCCTACTGAACAAGATTATTCCTGTAGTAGTAATATATCTATAATATAAATGTCTAGTGGCGTGTGTTAGTCTGTCTGTGTGTGTGTGGAAAAAATAAAACCAAGCTGCAGCGCCACCTGCTGGGCGGAGTTATACACTGACCTACTAAATTCTTAGTGTGTGTGTAAAAAAAAATTCAGAAAGGTCTGAAATTTGGTATACTAAGATGTTTTTAATTTGTTAATTTAATTTGTTAATTGTTAAAAGTGTTTATAAAGATTTTATATATATATATATATATATATATATATATATATATATATATATTTCTTGAAGGAGAAGTGACAGTTGGAAGTGGTTGGTGGTTGCCGGGGGTGACAGTGGGGAGTGGTTGGTGGTTGAGGCCTGGGCTATGGCCCAAATGCATGACAATAACCTTTTTAACACCTTAACTAGCTTGATTTGACTAGAATGCATGAGTATCATGCACGGGTTAACTTGTGTATATGTATATATATATATATATATATATATATATACACATATATATATATATATATATATACATACATACACACACACACATATGCACACTACAACCTATCTTCTAGTAGCAAAAATAGATAACACTGCCTTGAAGTTACAGTTGGGTCCATATATTAGAACAGTGACACAATTTTTATAATTTTTGCTCTGAATGCCACCACAATGAAGTTGAAATTAAACAATTAAGATGTAATTGAAGTGCAGACTTTCAGTTTTAATTCCAGGGGTTGAACCAAAATATTGTATGAAACGTTTCGGAATTGCAACCATTTTTATACACAGAATTTAAAGGAAGAAAAAAACCTTTGATAATGGCGCTTTGAAAAAGTAAATATAATCACTTCTCTTATATAGCCAAAGAGTCAAACAGTTGCAATATACAAGGTGACTGCAAACCACCTGTGAGAGAAACACCACACAAATCTAAATGAATTGCAGCGCTACAAACCTGTATGGCTAGGTGGTAATAGAATAGTGACTATTAATTACATGCTGAATAATATAAAACTGTCACAAATCACCATAAAATATATATTTTTAATCACATTAAAACATGCCAATAGGTTAGTATGATAATAAATGCATACATGCATAAAAATAGATGTAAGTAGACCTATAATATAGACAACCGAAACACAATAACAAGCATATGTGTATACACACAATCTGTTGGAAAAGCACAATTCATGAGTAGCTATAATGACACAGTGCACTGTGACTACAAAGCCAAAAAATATCTAATGGGATAAAATAAATACAACCGCCTCTTATCACTACAATACAAAATCAATTTCAGACAGCTGCCAAATAAAGTAGCAAGAAAATTGGCCAATGATTAATTAGTGGTTAAAACTCCACCCATGTAAACTGTGATGAATCCAATCATAAATGTACAAAAAAAGGTGATGTGGTATAGATGTTATGAACTTCAAAATATTATGTTAATGGATAATTGTAAATTGTCAGGGATCAGTCCTAATCCTCCACGGGCAAATAGACAGTTCTGATAAAGCTATATATGAAATCAAACTTGGTGCAATGGTCTCTGGTAAAATTTTACCTCCATCAAATATGCACGAGTATTCAATGATATTGCTCGATCGTCGTACCCAGCAATACTGTCAAGCTAACCCCGTATTCTTAGTGGCTTTGCAGATAATATAATATATAGTGGGTGCACACGTAGCTCACATTTGTCAGAATGGTACCGCCAGACAGGCTCACCGGATGTTGCTGCCACTGTAGAGGACTTACCTGGCCGGGGCCGTCGTCATCCCTCGGTCGGCGGTTCCCTCAGTTCAGCCGGGACGGTGAGCCAATCAGGGCTCATCTCCCGGCCATTTCAAAAAGGAAAATGGCGACAGACCAATCCGGGCCCGCCATGTCATCACGTGGCGTCGCGTCGACGCTACGTGATGACGTTAGCGCGGCGCCGACTATTTAAGTCAGCGCGCGCGCCGCCATGTTCAGTTCGTCGGCGGAGAGAGCAGGAAGAGGACGTGTCGCGGAGAGCTGCGGGATCAAGACAAGAAGAGAAGACAGCGGAGACCAGCAGTGGCGGCAGAGAGCCCTTGTTAGGGCTAAGAGCGCCTCTGCTGCCTGAAGACTGGCGTGATCAAGAACAGAAGCCGGCGGCAGAGCGTAGAAGCAGCGGCAGACGGGGAAGGAGTCCAGGAGAAGCTCCCCGAAGACAGCCCCAGGTAAGGCCTTGCCAGGCAACTCCTCTCCCAGGCCCACGCCCGCAGCACATTTAGTAAAGTCGGGCACAAGGCCCGTTGGCACTATCTTAGGGGCACAAGGCCCAGGGACCTGGGCACTAGGCCCCAACGAAGTTAGTGGGCCAGTAGGCCATAGAATTTATGATAAAGGGGACAAGCCCCTGTTAGTTAGACAGGGGCGTGAGAGCCCAGGTCCAAGGGCACAAGGCCCTTAGGTAGTTAGTGGCCTAGAGGCCATAGGAAGGCCACAGGGCCTGGTTAGGGGCTGGTAGCCCGTAGGCTATTAAGGGCACAAGGCCCTCAGTCAGTTAGGGAGGCCACAGGCCTCAGGCAGGGGCTAGGACCCCTAGGTAGCAGGGCACAAGGCCCTAGTGAGAGGGCTCAGAGCCCTGAGTTAGAGAGGGGGCTGAGGCCCATGAAACAGAGCAGAAGGCTCTGTGTGTAGCTGGGCAGAGACCCATGGTGTGTAGGGCATAAGGCCCTGGTGGTGTGTGGTAGAGGCGTGAGAGCCTCGTGAGTGTAGGCGCGGTCCTGTGTGAGGTGAGCACACGTGGTTAGGAGGTACAGTAGAGCGGAGGCTCCTGTGGTGCTGTAGCAACCTGCTGGTTGGCTAACAGCGGTGTGTTCTGGTAAGTAGCGTGCAAAGTACTGTATACTGTATTTATTCTGTCTGTGCAGCGAGTATAGTTTACATTACGGTATTTTGGGGTGTGCTACATAACTGTGTCCAGGGGCAAGACGTCAGGCCCCCATTAAAGGTAGGCTCTTGTTCCCTGTGTTTCCTGTGCTAACCCGTGTTGTGGGGACAAGTGTAGTTACCAGCATACACATAGTCAGGGGAGAACACACGTAGTTTCCCTGTCCCTTAGGTCCCTGGGGTCACACTGGTACCTAGAGGGGGTGGCTGAGTGAGTCGGTGGCAGTGCAGCACACCTTGAGGCAGTTCCAGGGGCGGCCGTGGTTCTGATCAACGGTCCTCAAGGCCGGTTCCGTGCAGGTGGACCTGTGGTTCCGGACGTAGGGACACGTGTGAGATACCCGAGTACAGGCAGTCGGGCGGTTCAGTTCGATCGGCTGTTCCGTGCGGCAGTCGGCCCACGGGTTAGTGTGCTGTTCTACTGAGCCTCAGCCGGGCTTAAAGAACCGGTCCTTAGGGTCCGTGGGTGACCCCATAGCAAGAAGGCAGCTTCTTGGTACGACCTGGGTGAGGGGGTTAGGAACAGCCCTCCGGTTTAGGCTGTGAACACCGGCTGGTGTTCCCCGTAGCGTGTAAGTGAGCAGTTCCGTTAGTGCACCACACCTAGTTAGTCCTAGTGTTTGACTTAGTTGCGTTGCCGACCATTAGAACGTTGTTAGGGTCGGGTCGCTGTTGTAGTCAGTCCAGTTTGGTGGGTGCCATCTTAGTCTCACGGAGAGCGTAGAGGGAGGCTGTGTGTTCTTGTCATCCGCAGGAGTCGGGAAGGTGCAGGAGAACCGGATCGGAAGTGGGAGTGTCCCGGTGAGTATCACGCTCGATTCCTCCTTTCGGTTAGGCCCTCACCGGCAGGTGTGTGAGGTACTTGAGGCGGGATTAGTCCTCGGACTAGTCTTGGCCTTCAGTGCCTGTAGTCCCCCGCGTCTTGGCAAGAACAAAGTGAGGAGGCGGCAAGGAGCTTGGACTGACTGTGCCCTTGTTCTTTGCCGTAGTCTCGGACAGCCCTTACTTGGTAGACTCGGTTTAACTGTGTTTTTCCCTCTTAGGTGTTACTTGCGGGCGTCCGGAGAAAACCCAATCCGGGACCGAGGTAGGATCCAGTCATCCACGCGGATCGTGGTAAATTCGGAGGTATTAGGAGTTAGTCGCCCTGTGAGGCACATCTCCGATAGGGACCTTACATTTTGGCGTAGTCGGCAGGATCCGCGTTCGTGATGACGGATTCACGACCAACCACGCCTCCCCCCGAGCGCAACCCGCCTAATGTGATGGCTGTGGGTGCCGCGTTGTCCCACCTGCCGAAGTTCGATGGAAAGAATCTTGCTTTCGCCGACTGGCAGGAACGGCTGCATGGCACTGCCCGGTTGTATCATATCACCGGTGCCATGAAGGTGGAGCTGGCTCTGAACGCCCTGGAAGGGGATGCCAGGAAGACGGTTCTTCTTCGACCCAAACCAGATAGGGACACCTTGGACGCCATCTTCAAAATCTTGGAAGAATTGTACGGTGACACCTCCTCTGCGGCAGTTCTGAGGAAGAGGTTCTTCGGGCGTGTGCAGAGGGAGGACGAGAGTCTGACCCAGTTTGGCAACGCTCTCCTAGAATTGGCGGGAGAACTCTGGAAGAGAGACCGCCATGGGAGACTCGGATGTGCTACTGCGAGACCAATTTGCCCTGGGGCTCTGGAACGTGCCGCTCCGGCACATTCTACTGGACAAGGTGCGGGACCAACCTAACCTGGCGTTCCAGGAAATACAAGCGGAGGCTGTGTCCCAGGACAGAGATGATCACTACGGGCCTTATGCGGTAGCGCCCCAGCAGGTCCTGCTCACCAGTAGCCCGTCCGAAGCAGAGGCCCACCCGTTGGAGAGTTGTGTGAAAGATCTAAAGGAAGCTCTCTTAGCCATGAAGGAAGAAGTCGCCCAATTGCGGCAGGAAGTCCGTCGGCCGAGGGATCGCCGAGGTGAAGGGGGACCTATAGAGGAACGGCGAAGCGCCCCCAGGTCCCAGCAGGGCCCAAGACCCGGGCGTTCGCTGCTGGAGATGCCAACGCGTGGGACATTATGCCCTTAACTGTCCCGAACCTCCAAACCAGGCACCGTTAAACTAGAGTCCCTCGCGGTGAAGGGGCCACCCGCGGGGGAGATGGGGGCAAACCCCAACTTCACCAACTCTGCTGATTTGGTGGGGGAGTGCCCTACCGTAGTAGCCACGTTAGGGGGTAAACCACAGCAGTGCCTGCTGGACACGGGGTCTCAGGTGACCACTATGTCGGAGCGGTGTTTCCTGGAAAACTACGCTCACCTGCAGAAGAGCCGGGCCCAAACGTGGATTAAGCTGACCGCCGCCAACAATTTGCCCATCCCTGTCGTGGGAGTAGTCTGGTTGGAAATTGAAGTATGCGGACAGACCTTGGGAAAGAAGGGCATTCTGGTGGTTGGTGGAAAAGAGCTTCGTCATGGCCCGGTGATCCTGGGGATGAACGCCCTACATAATTTGGATCAGGCCTTATTCCACGCCAAAGGGCCTCGATACTGGAGAGAGTTGGACGTACCCCGGCCCGTGCAGCAGGTTTTCCAGAGGATGGTACGACGGTGTGATGAAGAACCGACTGAGTCGGGACTGGAGCTCCTTGGCTACCTACGGACCAACTATCGACAGATGGTCGAAGTACCCCCTGGTCAGGAGGTGCTGCAATATATGGAGGTGAGGACAAACCGGAGATTAGAGGGAAGAGTGGTGTTGGTGGAACCGGTCAGTCCGGAACGAACGGCGGAAGGACCTCTTGTTGCCCGTGCGTTGGCCAGGGTACATCGAGGAAGGGTACCCGTGCGGTTATGTAATGTGCAGGACCATACTCAGACGATGGGTCCTGGTACGACTGTCGCTCGAGTTATCGCCGTGAAAGCAGAACAGATTGGAGATGACCGGCAGATACTTCTCAAACCCGCGTCAGGACAACAAGGGGGCTTGGCGGTCCAGGTGGAAGGTGACGATAGCCTGTCCCGCGAATGGAACGGCAACACCATTTTGGAACAAATGGATGTTTCCTTAGAAGGGATCGAGCCTCGGGATGTTACCCGTTTACAGCAGATATTGTGGGCCAGACAGAAAGTGTTCTCCCGAAGTGAAGAGGATTTTGGGTACACGGAGGAACTGGAACATAATATCCGTACCGGAGACAGTCTGCCCATTAGGGAGAGATATCGGCCAATCCCGCCCAAGTTGTACCAAGAGGTCAAGATGATGATTAGGCAGATGTTGGATAGCCACGTGATTACCGAAAGTAAGAGCCCGTGGGCAGCTCCTATCGTCTTAGTACGGAAGAAAGATGGCGCTATCAGGTTCTGTGTGGACTATCGGCGGTTGAATAGTTGTACTGTCCGCGACGCGTATCCATTGCCCAGGATTGAGGAATCGCTAGCTGCGCTAGGGAAGGCGAGATATTTCTCCACTCTGGATCTTGCCAGCGGATACTGGCAAGTACCAGTGGCGGCAGAGGACCGGCAGAAGACGGCCTTCATCACACCAATGGGTCTGTTTGAGTTCTGTAGGATGCCTTTTGGGCTCACTAATGCTCCCGCCACCTTCCAACGGTTAATGGAGAGATGTCTGGGAAACCTGAACTTCGACGCTCTTCTGATCTATTTGGATGATATCATCATCTTCGCTCCCACGGTCAAGGAACATCTGGATCGACTCGACGTCGTCCTACAGCGCTTGGAGAAATTCGGCCTGAAGTTGAAGCCGCGAAAGTGTCATCTTCTGAAATCTCGGTTGGAATACCTGGGACATATTGTGTCCCGGGATGGGGTGAGCCCCACTCCGGATAAGGTTTCTGCGGTGTTGGACTGGCAGATCCCTCGAACGGTGACGGAACTGAGAGCATTTCTGGGGTTAGTGGGCTACTATCGGAGATTCATCAAAGACTTCGCGAAGGTGGCTGGCCCGCTAAACGAATTATTGAGGGGCGTTGCCACTACGGCTAAGAATCAAGCCATAGCCTGGGGAGACGCTCAGGAAAAGGCGTTCACGACGCTCAAAGAAGACCTGACGACGGCTCCGGTGTTGGCGTACGCTGACTTCGAAAAGCCCTTCGTTCTGTATACTGATGGAAGTCTCAAGGGCCTGGGGGCCGTGCTAGCACAAGTCCAAGACGGCAAAGAACGGGTCATTGCCTACGGAAGCAGGAGTCTGCGGGATTCAGAAAGAAACCCCGATAATTACAGTTCCTTTAAGCTGGAGTTGCTAGCAGTGGTTTGGGCAGTAACCGAAAAGTTCACGGAATACTTGACCGGCGCTGAGTTCGACATAGTGACCGATCACAATCCCTTGGCCTACTTGGGCACGGCCAAGTTAGGGGCGCTGGAACAGCGCTGGATGGCTCGGTTGGCCAAGTTCGGATATAAGATCCGGTATCGACCTGGAAAGGCTAATGGAAATGCGGATGCGTTGTCCCGTTATCCCCTGCAAGGGCCGGAGGGGCCTAGTGATGAGGACAGAGAAGGGGAGGAGATCCCGGATCTGACCCAGTTGACATCTCCTGTTTGTGCTCTGAGTGTGCCCAAGACGACCGTAGATTGGGCCGAACGGCAGGCTCAGGATGCTCCATTGCGGTGTGTCCGCCGATGGAAGCAACAGGGACATTGGCCCTCTAGTGAAGAACGGCGTCGACTGTCTATAGCCGGACGACGGCTATTGCACAGATGGGATCAACTGGCAGTGAGGGAAGGGGTGCTAGTTCGCCGAGCCTACCTGGAGCAAGAGCTCCGTCCTGTATGGCAGGTGGTGGTGCCTGAGTCCATGGCGCGGGACTTGGTACTGGAAGCCCATGAAAAAGACGCTCATCTCGGGGCGGCCAAGACCCATCAATGGCTACGCAGGCAGTACTGCGTACCTGGCGCCAAGGCGTTGGCGGAAGAGGTCTGCCGAGCCTGTCCACGATGTGGGGTAAGTAAGGCTGGGGAGCAGCATGCGCCCGTGCAAACCATCCAGACGGGGCGACCCTTGGAGCTGCTTATGATTGATTACGTCCTGATTGGGGAGTCAAGTAGTGGTCATAGCTACGCGTTGGTCATGACCGACCACTTTACGAAGTTCACCGTCGTCGTGCCCACACGAAACCAGACTGCGGAAGCAGCTACGCGCGCCATTGTGGAGCACTTCATTCGGAGATATGGGTGCCCGGAGCGAATTCACTCGGATCAGGGAGCCTGTTTTCAGGGACGCCTCATGGAGGGTCTGTGTGACACTTATGGGGTACAGAAGTCCCGGACCACTCCTTATCACCCTCAAGGTAATGGCGCCTGTGAAAGGTTCAATCGGACCTTGCTGCAAATGCTCAGGGCTCTGGAGGCTGGGCAAAAGAACCGCTGGCCGGAGTTCGTGCAGGACTTGGTGTGGGTATACAATAACCGGGTACATAGTACCACCGGTTATACCCCATACTTCCTTTTGTTTGGGCGGCCTGGAAGGGAGTGGCGTGATTTGGAGTTGTCCGTCCCCGAAGAAGCGGACAGTTGGACTCCCAGCGGCTGGGTGACCGAGCAGAGGAGGAAGCTGAAGATTGCCGGGGACGTGGTTAGGGGGCAGCTACGGTCCAAAGTCCATCATGGACCAACCAACAGCACGGCTTCCCCCTTCGTAGTGGGTCAGCGGGTACTGGTAAGAGTTAAGAGGCTGGGAAATAAACTCAGCGATCGGTGGGAAGTGTTGCCACATGTAGTGCAACGGCGCATGGCTCTGGACCTTCCTTTGTATGAGGTGGTTCCTGCGGAAGGGACTGGAAGACCGCGGGTGCTACATCGGAATATGTTACGTCCCTGTGGTTTTCTGGATTTGCCTTCCGACGTCCAGGAGAGAAGTGAGCCAGATCCTATACCCGCCCCGACGGGGGTGGATTGGTGGGCACCAATGACCGCCGACGACGTTGTTACTCCGGATGCTACTCCAGTGGACCTGGACCTTCCGACACCGCCGTTTCAACCTAGAAGATCGCAGCGACCGAACTTGGGCCAGCCTGGAGAACGTTATACTGACCCGGATTTCGTGTGGACCAGGGTTTTGTCGGCAGGGACTGCCGACATTAAAAAAGGGGGAAATGTAGAGGACTTACCTGGCCGGGGCCGTCGTCATCCCTCGGGCGGCAGTTCCCTCAGTTCAGCCGGGACGGTGAGCCAATCAGGGCTCACCTCCCGGCCATTTCAAAAAGGAAAATGGCGACGGACCAATCCGGGCCCGCCATGTCATCACGTGGCGTCGCGTCGACGCTACGTGATGACGTTAGCGCGGCGCCAACTATTTAAGTCAGCTATAATGACACAGTGCACTGTGACTACAAAGCCAAAAAATATCTAATGGGATAAAATAAATACAACCGCCTCTTATCACTACAATACAAAATCAATTTCAGACAGCTGCCAAATAAAGTAGCAAGAAAATTGGCCAATGATTAATTAGTGGTTAAAACTCCACCCATGTAAACTGTGATGAATCCAATCATAAATGTACAAAAAAAGGTGATGTGGTATAGATGTTATGAACTTCAAAATATTATGTTAATGGATAATTGTAAATTGTCAGGGATCAGTCCTAATCCTCCACGGGCAAATAGACAGTTCTGATAAAGCTATATATGAAATCAAACTTGGTGCAATGGTCTCTGGTAAAATTTTACCTCCATCAAATATGCACGAGTATTCAATGATATTGCTCGATCGTCGTACCCAGCAATACTGTCAAGCTAACCCCGTATTCTTAGTGGCTTTGCAGATAATATAATATATAGTGGGTGCACACGTAGCTCACATTTGTCAGAATGGTACCGCCAGACAGGCTCACCGGATGTTGCTGCCACTGTAGAGGACTTACCTGGCCGGGGCCGTCGTCATCCCTCGGTCGGCGGTTCCCTCAGTTCAGCCGGGACGGTGAGCCAATCAGGGCTCATCTCCCGGCCATTTCAAAAAGGAAAATGGCGACAGACCAATCCGGGCCCGCCATGTCATCACGTGGCGTCGCGTCGACGCTACGTGATGACGTTAGCGCGGCGCCGACTATTTAAGTCAGCGCGCGCGCCGCCATGTTCAGTTTGTCGGCGGAGAGAGCAGGAAGAGGACGTGTCGCGGAGAGCTGCGGGATCAAGACAAGAAGAGAAGACAGCGGAGACCAGCAGTGGCGGCAGAGAGCCCTTGTTAGGGCTAAGAGCGCCTCTGCTGCCTGAAGACCGGCGTGATCAAGAACAGAAGCCGGCGGCAGAGCGTAGAAGCAGCGGCAGACGGGGAAGGAGTCCAGGAGAAGCTCCCCGAAGACAGCCCCAGGTAAGGCCTTGCCAGGCAACTCCTCTCCCGGGCCCACGCCCGCAGCACATTTAGTAAAGTCGGGCACAAGGCCCGTTGGCACTATCTTAGGGGCACAAGGCCCAGGGACCTGGGCACTAGGCCCCAACGAAGTTAGTGGGCCAGTAGGCCATAGAATTTATGATAAAGGGGACAAGCCCCTGTTAGTTAGACAGGGGCGTGAGAGCCCAGGTACAAGGGCACAAGGCCCTTAGGTAGTTAGTGGCCTAGAGGCCATAGGAAGGCCACAGGGCCTGGTTAGGGGCTGGTAGCCCGTAGGCTATTAAGGGCACAAGGCCCTCAGTCAGTTAGGGAGGCCACAGGCCTCAGGCAGGGGCTAGGACCCCTAGGTAGC
The DNA here is from genome assembly GCF_038048845.1 of Mixophyes fleayi. Lineage (NCBI taxonomy): Eukaryota > Metazoa > Chordata > Amphibia > Anura > Limnodynastidae > Mixophyes > Mixophyes fleayi. Next base: position 159,560,986 of record NC_134404.1, on the reverse strand, counting down.
AGGGCACAAGGCCCTAGTGAGAGGGCTCAGAGCCCTGAGTTAGAGAGGGGGCTGAGGCCCATGAAACAGAGCAGAAGGCTCTGTGTGTAGCTGGGCAGAGACCCATGGTGTGTAGAGCATAAGGCCCTGGTGGTGTGTGGTAGAGGCGTGAGAGCCTCGTGAGTGTAGGCGCGGTCCTGTGTGAGGTGAGCACACGTGGTTAGGAGGTACAGTAGAGCGGAGGCTCCTGTGGTGCTGTAGCAACCTGCTGGTTGGCTAACAGCGGTGTGTTCTGGTAAGTAGCGTGCAAAGTACTGTATACTGTATTTATTCTGTCTGTGCGGCGAGTATAGTTTACATTACGGTATTTTGGGGTGTGCTACATAACTGTGTCCAGGGGCAAGACGTCAGGCCCCCATTAAAGGTAGGCTCTTGTTCCCTGTGTTTCCTGTGCTAACCCGTGTTGTGGGGACAAGTGTAGTTACCAGCATACACATAGTCAGGGGAGAACACACGTAGTTTCCCTGTCCCTTAGGTCCCCGGGGTCACACTGGTACCCAGAGGGGGTGGCTGAGTGAGTCGGTGGCAGTGCAGCACACCTTGAGGCAGTTCCAGGGGCGGCCGTGGTTCTGATCAACGGTCCTCAAGGCCGGTTCCGTGCAGGTGGACCTGTGGTTCCGGACGTAGGGACACGTGTGAGATACCCGAGTACAGGCAGTCGGGCGGTTCAGTTCGATCGGCTGTTCCGTGCGGCAGTCGGCCCGCGGGTTAGTGTGCTGTTCTACTGAGCCTCAGCCGGGCTTAAAGAACCGGTCCTTAGGGTCCGTGGGTGACCCCATAGCAAGAAGGCAGCTTCTTGGTACGACCTGGGTGAGGGGGTTAGGAACCGCCCTCCGGTTTAGGCTGTGAACACCGGCTGGTGTTCCCCGTAGCGTGTAAGTGAGCAGTTCCGTTAGTGCACCACACCTAGTTAGTCCTAGTGTTTGACTTAGTTGCGTTGCCGACCATTAGAACGTTGTTAGGGTCGGGTCGCTATTGTAGTCAGTCCAGTTTGGTGGGTGCCATCTTAGTCTCACGGAGAGCGTAGAGGGAGGCTGTGTGTTCTTGTCATCCGCAAGAGTCGGGAAGGTGCAGGAGAACCGGATCGGAAGTGGGAGTGTCCCGGTGAGTATCACGCTCGATTCCTCCTTTCGGTTAGGCCCTCACCGGCAGGTGTGTGAGGTACTTGAGGCGGGATTAGTCCTCGGACTAGTCTTGGCCTTCAGTGCCTGTAGTCCCCCGCGTCTTGGCAAGAACAAAGTGAGGAGGCGGCAAGGAGCTTGGACTGACTGTGCCCTTGTTCTTTGCCGTAGTCTCGGACAGCCCTTACTTGGTAGACTCGGTTTAACTGTGTTTTTCCCTCTTAGGTGTTACTTGCGGGCGTCCGGAGAAAACCCAATCCGGGACCGAGGTAGGATCCAGTCATCCACGCGGATCGTGGTAAATTCGGAGGTATTAGGAGTTAGTCGCCCTGTGAGGCACATCTCCGATAGGGACCTTACACCACCAGAGTGCACAGGATGTCAGCAGTGAAATAGGCGTTTGAATTCAGAGCACTGGAGCGATAAAGCTGGCTTTCCAAAAGTCAGTGCGCTGGCAATTTTAGCAGCTCTTTTGCAATCACCGTGGGTAATTATAAGATCAGTAGGACTGCAGTCATTCTGCAGTTATTCGCTGATATTGGTAGTCAACACAGCCTGGAACATAGCGTAAATGGATGAAAGGTCTCGATATTAAACATCTAAGAACCTCTAACGCGCTTCATTACAATGTAACTTCATCAAAGCGAAAAATGAAATAAAATAACTCCATACTGATCTGAGTCTTATATACACATAAATCCTTTATCAATGAATCAATTAACATGATGCTACAACTGGTGATTCATGAGCAGATGAAAAGAAAAGCAGAAGTGAACCCTGTTCAAAAGCATAACAATTACATATATATCACAATAATAAAAACCATTCAAATATAATCAAAGTAAATGCTGTTAAAATTTAGAATTGATAAAATACAAACTAAATAGCTATAAACAAATATAAAATAAATAAATAAAAACATTATAAAAAATAAATTAGAAAATATAGTAATAAATAATAAAATGAAGTGTTTTTTTTAAGGGAATCAATAATCTTCAGAATCCAAACTAAAATTAGGACTCACATTATTTAATTATTACTCTATAGCTAGATATAAAACATAAAACATAGAGAGTCATGTAAAAATGGAAAATAATAAATAGAATAAAAATATGAATACCGTGAATGGAAAAGAAAACTAAAAATTACTGTTTAAGAAAAGGACTCCAGATTCCTATTATATTATTGATCAACAGGACACCACATGCTAGTCTCTATTCTATCTCAAGTAACCAACAATATAAAGAAAACTGTTACCTGAAAACGTGTGTACTGCAGATATGATATATACGTAAAAATACTGCAAGAAAGCCATAAAAAAAAGTCTAAAGAATACTATTCCATTCCATAGCTTCGTTAAGACCGTCAGGATGAATATAATTCAGTTTGTGCATCCATGCTACTTCCTGTTCACACAATTTCTACCCCCTCTACCTGTAATTTTCATATGTTACACTCCATATATATAGACATACAGGAGGGATCTCCATTATGGACAGATGAAAAGTGACGTTAAACACCGTGATTAGGATATATTATCCAAGATATTACATCTATGTTCTTCTTTTAAGAGGTCTTGTAGTCCTCCCAATATATTGCAAATTACAGCTACACTGTAGCAGATATGTTTTATTAATTGTAATACAGAATTTGCAATCTATCACATTGAATTTTTTCTGAGTACAGGTAGAGACTAATTCTTTTAGGTCCATGTTAAACATATTTACAGGTAAGGCAAATGGTTTTGGCACATCTATAAAACCACTGAGTGGTTCTGGTAACCATTTAGAACCGGAGTGAATCCAATCACGTCTGAGTTCTAGTTTTAAAAAAACCATGTTCAGACCATGAAATCGTAGGGTATTGTAAGTGTCCTTTGAGCTTGAGGAAGAAATGGATGCTCTTGTATTTACCGACGTATCTGGCCATGTACAGTGCGATTTTACGCAAAATACAGCGCATACCTGCATTTACGTTTCTTAATGCTCACGCCCAAGATGTTCAAGTGAAATATAACTCCATTTCCTTCAGTCCCTCTGGGAGGAAAATTCTCAAGTCGAGGATCCAGCAAGTCTCAATCTTGTATAGTCTTGTATAACGATCCCCTCCCCTACATACTCAATCACTAATTTCACACAACCTTAAAGGATCACTGTTGCGATGTTCTATGAAATAGCATGATTAGAACACATTTTTTTTATGTTCCATAAGTCAGAGATTCATGAAATTATTAGTACAGTCTATATATTTACAGTGGGACACACAGTCGTATAAATATATGACAAACTTTGTGGTGTAATTAATGAAGTTGTCACACCAGGCTCTCAGGTTCTGTCACTTACTTCTTCACTGCCTTTCCAAATTGTCCCTACAGTTCTCAGGCTCTGCTGGTTTCAGACCTCTCTGTAAGACGCTGTCCAATCTGTCTCTGCTCCAGAGATCACTCCAGAATCAGAGTATGGGCGTGCCCATCTTGGATTCGGTTACATGATGCCTCTCAGCCAATCAGGTGATAAAAGCCTCCATTTCAGAATCCCTCCAAAACCAGTCCATGGGAGCTGCCATCTTGGATATAGTCACCTGATCCATCTCAGCAACTCAGTTTGCTGCATCTGCCCTGCTGACTGCAGTCTTAAATCAGGAATCAACAACAACTATAAAAGGACATCCTGGAGTCCTTACCTGTTGCCAGTGCAATGTTGTATTTCAAATGCCAACCTGGTTCCCAGCAGTCTGCAGTCTTACTATTAATCCAGCTCAGACAGTGCAGTCTGCATTCCGGCTCCAGTCTGATTCTACCACTCTGATTCCATCCATTCTGATTCCATTCCAGTTACTGCATTCCGGTTACAGAATTTCGGTTCCAGTCCAGGTAGAGTGATCCACTTTCACAATTCCGGTTCCAGTCTGGTTACAGTGCTCCACTTCCAGCATTCCAGTTACAGCATTCCAGTTTCAGTCCAGTTACAGTGATCCACCTCAAGCAGTCCAATTTCTGTTTGCTCTCCTATACTTATGTAATCACCATCTGCACCAGTCCAATCACTACATGCAGAGGAACATTATCAGGCCACCCTGCTTTGTCCACGTAATCATCAGTCCAGCTCCAGAGACACAACCCAGTCTGGGTACAGACAGATCCTCAGGAGTGACAGAAGTACTTGATTTATTCTTGTTGTCCTGTCATAAAAGATTTTAAAAAATTATAACTAGAGAATTTACATTTTGGTCTTTCTGAATAGATTATTTGGGAGAGGACGTAAATTTTTAACAACTATAGGGTAAACAGTAAAAATGAAATTATTTTGGTTCAAAATCTTTCTAATTTGTAGATGTTATCCATTATATCTTGAGATGAAGCAGGTAGAACTCTCTAAATATGCTTCTGTCCTATGAATAAATTTAGTAACAAGGAATTTCTATCCAATTCTAATGATCTGTCCTAGAAAGCACATAATGTTTCTCCCTGAATGATTCTATAAGGATTCCAGTTTGTTCTACAAATTTCCCCATATATGTGCAATTACTGTGAAATCTCTTAAATTGGCACTTGGGAATATTTATATGCCAACACTTCGATGACCACTTTTTAAATGAATAGAGTTATTTGTACCCACAGGTTGACAATAAGTATATGTTTGTATCCTATTGTTCTCTACTTGAAGTGTGATGTACTGGAAGATAATCATAGAAGGGTGATGTGAACTGGTACATTTAAAATTAAAAGAATGATTTAAATGTATAACAAAGTCTTTGATTCATCATACTTTGAAACAAAAAAAAAAAAATCAATTTAACACCAGGTTTACCCAAACTCTCCAGACAAGATAGATGCATCCAAAAATCACCAATGTAAAACTCGAGGCAAAATTGGTCTCCATTCCTGCTTCCATTATTTGTAAATAAAGAGTGATTGCACTAAAAATAATTGTGGTATAGTAGACAATGAATGCATAGTAAACTAAAAACATTCTCCTATCCTCCTATATCACCATATAAAAAAGCATAGCAACATAGTTGTTGAGGTTTTAAAAAAAAGACTGCACTGCAGACCATCAAGTTCAACCACTTTCAGATGTCATGTGATTCCTCTATTATATTTAAAAAGAATCCAGATAAAGCAACCGCCAATCTGTTTCAATCGGGAAAAATTATTCCTAACCCAATATTTCAGTTTTTTTTCTCCCTGGATCCACTACTATCCTTCATTTTATTAACAGTTGTAACCCTGGATTCTCTTTTCTGCTAAAAAATTGTCTACCCCTTTCTTAAACATATCAATTGAACCTGTCATTACAACCTTCCTTGGCAGTGAATTTCATATCTTGACTGCCTTTACTGTAAAGAACCCCTTCCTTTGCTGGTTGTGAAACTTCCTCTCTTCTAACCTTAGGGAGTGTCTTTGTGTCCTGTGTACAGTCTTGGTGTAAAAAGCTCTTGTGAAAGATCTCTGTATTGACCCCTAATGTATTTATACATAGTAATCATATCCCCTCTTCGACACCTCTCTTCTAAAGTAAACATGCCCTAAACTGGCTAACCTTTTCTCATAACGTAATGACTCCATACTCTTTATCAATTTTGGCACCCTTCTCTGAACCCTTTCTAGTTCCAAAATATCTTTTTTATAGAGTGGTGCCCCGAACTGTACTCTGTATTCAAGATGAGGTCTTACCAACGATATATATAGTGGTATAATTACACTGTCTTCCCTAGCACCTATGTCCCTTTTTATACATGCTGCTGCTCGACATTGAGCACTATTGATAAGTCTACTGTCTACGAGCAATCCCAAATGCTTTTCCATTTTAGATTCCCCTAAATTTATCCCATTTAAATTAAAGACAAATTAAAAAAATTCCACTGATCTTAATCCTTTTTTATGGGAAATATTGGAATATAATCCCTGCACATGACTTGTAAAAAAATATAATATCCTGGCTCAGATCAGATTCTGGAATAAATATAAGAAAACATTTTGTCTCTGGTATGTGATATCAATGAGGATGCATGTGGCTTTACTAACCAATATCTTCCCATTTTTGTGGAGAACACTCATTTACCGACTACTTTCACGCCAAATTAATGTGGATGGTTATATAAATGAACCAACTCTCACTTCTGTCATTTTAAAACACAGAAATTACAGTACACTTATTGGGGTTAACACAATGCTTGACCATGGCGTTGATGTAGGTGAGCATCCAGCCTTGTTTGATGTATTTAGGATACGGTCCAACTCCATCTGACGCATTGACATCTATGTCCACCCTGGTTCAAGTCTTTGAGATTTACCTAAAACATGGTTTTATCTGTTGATGTCTACATCCAACCCAGTCAGATGTGCTGAGGACCACATTGTACTTCATCTGATGTGCTGACATTTACAATGTAATACACTGAGGTCCATGTCCAGCCTAGTCCAAGAGCCTAGTCCAAGATGTTGAGGTCTGAATTCAGCCTTATCTGAAGCATTCAGGGTGATATTTAGGTCAGCTGATGCATTTAGGTCCACATACCAGAGCCTTAAACTAATTGGCAAGTAATTCATAAAGGTTGAACAAACACTTTTACCTTTGCAGTCTGGCTGGGCCGAAATGCAAAATGTAGACTTAACCTCATGTGTCAAACTCCAATTGTCCCATAGATTGTAAGCTTGCGAGCAGGGCCTTTTCACCTCTTTGTCCAATTTACCCAGTTTGTTTATTAGTTTACTATGTTTGTCCCCAATTGTAAAGCGCTACAGAATATGTTGGCACTATATAAATAATGATGGTGATGTAGGGGTATATTTACTAAATTGCGGGTTTGCAAAAGAGGAGATGTTGCCTAGTTTCTTTGAAGGATACAAGCTTGAGTGTGAGATTTTCTTTGGATTAGATGAAAATCATAGCCAATTTCTGAAGGAATAGAGGACTGCAGCTGGGACTCTAAAGGGAAATGCTTGGGGTAATCTTGGCAGTATATTATTCTTGATGTATATGAAGTGACCAATCTAGAAAATATTCATGTTGTTTCATGTTTTTAAATTCCTTTTTATACCACACATCATCATCACCATTTATTTATATAGCGCCACTAATTCCGCAGCGCTGTACAGAGAACTCACTCACATCAGGCCCTGCCCCATTGGGGCTTACAGTCTAAATTCCCTAACACACACACACAGACAGCCAGACACACAGACTAGGGTCAATTTGTTAGCAGCCAATAAACCTACCAACATGTTTGTTGGAGTGTTGGAGGAAATCGGAGCACCCAAAGGAGACCCACACAAATACAGGGAGAACATACAAACTCCTTACAGATAAGGCCATGGTTGGGAATCAAACTCATGACCCCAGTGCTGTAAGGCAGAAGTGCTAACCACTTAGCCACTGTGCTACCCATGTGATGTATTAAGCCTATGGTGTTGCCTGCCGCTTGCCAGCCAGGGACAAAGCCAAACTAATCTGGCTGCATTAGGGGTGGCAAGACAGTTATCAATCTAGAGGATTGGAATTTAGCAAAAATCTTCAAATCAATGTTTAGTAGGTAGATGGGTCGATAGCCAATGCAGAGGACTGAGTCTTTACCTTCCTTGGGAATTACTGTAATTCTGGCCCTGGTGGTAGCAGTTCTTGCCCTCTTGGATTGAATTCAAGAGGTCTGTTATTTTGGGGGCAAGAAATTCCACACATTTCTTGTAATATTGTGTGAATAGGCCACTTTCATGGTGTCTAGGGTATCCAGTATTGCTTCTTCTGAGATTTTGGAGGTTACTAAGCTTTTTAAATGTATTTTACACAAAACAAAAAAAGTCCTGTGATTTGTTTTTCTAGCACATCTCACAGATGCGCTGGTTAAAATCTGGGGAATTTCACGACCAAGTCAACCAACACCTTGAACTCTTTGTCATGTTCCTCAAACCATTCCTAAACAATATTTCAGTGTGGCAAGGCGCATTATGCTGGTGAATGAGGCCACTGCTATCAGAGAATACTACTGCCATGATGGGATGTACTTGGTCTGCAAAAATGTTTAAGTAAGTGCTACGTGTCAAAAAGTTACATCCACATGAATGCCAGAACGCAAGGTTTCTCAGTAGAACATTGCCCAGAGCATCACACTGCCTCCGCCGACTTGCCTTCCCATAATGCATCCTGGTGCCATCTCTTCCACAGGTAAATGACTAACATGCATCCGGCCTTTCACATGATGTAAATGAAATAGTAATCCTTCAGCTCAGACGACCTTCTTCCATTGCTCCATGGTCCAGTCCAAGGGCTAACGTGCCCACTGTAGGTGCTTTCGGTAGTGGATTGTGGTCAGCATGGGCACTCTGACTGGTCTGTAGCTACACTGCAAAATATGATGAACTGTGTTGCTCTGATACCTTTCTATCAAACCCAGAATTAACTTCTTCAGCAATTTGTGCTACAGTACCTCTTCTGTGGGATTGGACCAGAAGGGCTAGCCCTTGATTCCAATTTTTAAATCCCTTCAATCTGGTAATTAGATATGAGTTAGAAGTCCATCATGAAATCAGGCTGAGATGGTTTTTTAATTGCACTCTGTATACAGGGCATTGCAAAAAACAAAAACAATATTTTGTTCATGCTCTAGGTACAGCACTGTAGACAATTGGTAAAACCATATAGGGGATAATAATAATAATAATAATAATAATAATAATAATAATAATAATAAAAATAATAATAATCAAACTTTTGAAAAATAGGAATGTATGCAATGATATAAAACTAAAAATAGACATAAGTATCTCAATATATTTAGAGCATTAAAGGGGTTCCGACTTTAACATATATATTATTGAATTGCTCTTCTTTTAATCAAATATTAACTGTATTCTTTGAGGGAAATGAGGGCAATTAAGAAATATACTTTCTATAGAGGAAATACCTTTAAGTTTAAAGTCTATTAAATAATTTTCTAATATAATAAGATGTTATCTATGTTACAGATTGAGAAAAACAATAATAGTGCTCAGAAGTTTTTAATTAAGAAATTGTACTGCCTTATCTTATGTACTAATCCAAGTTGCACAGAACTTTTTCTTGTCAAATATATTAAATATATACTGTACATTGCAGTGTATTATTGAGAGAGTGAGGGAGAAAAGGAATGGAAATAGGCTTGTAAATAATCAATCTAGCTAATCTAAGAAAGAGCAATTGAAATATTATGCATTAAACATGCTCTGCCGACAAAAATAAAACAAAAATTTTGTACTGCACATAGATGTGCCAGTGTAGTATGTCAAGTGTTTTGTCTTGTTTACATCCAGTCCATATGCTTTTTCAGTTGCTTAGATACCAGCAGAACCTACTAGTTCAGTTAAAAATCATCCAGTGCAAAGCAACTAAATCAAGCTCTGCAAGATAAAAATCAAGCAGGAAATGTACATAATACACATACATATCTTTCTTTTTGCTTCACAGGATACTGAACCACTATATTTTTTAGAAAATAAAATGTTGGCACCACCTTATGCAGTAAAAAACAAGACAAAAAACAGAAGATAAATAAGATCCGTGCAATCTCAGCTTCTATAAAAAGCAACATAATTATATACAGTATGTATGGTTCTAGTTTGGGGCAAAAAGTACCTTTGGTGCTGGTGCCTACCCCCCTCCCCCCCCCCCCCCACACACAATGTAGTGTTGAAACTCAGTCAGTAGAATAGTCAAAAGAGCAGACAGGGATGAATAGATCCAAAGAGCAAGTCTTTCAAATCCAAGAGTAAAAGAGCCACGGAGGGTAGTCTTCCAAAGTCATGCTCAAAAGTGAGGAAAGTTTGTGATCACAAATACGGAGATAAAGAGTGTACCAGTCGACTGCTTTTGGTAGGGAACACCTTGTATGTTTGGCAACAAAGCAACCACACCATTATAGTGAGGCCTTTAGGACATAGGAAATTCCTGGATAAGAGTATATAGCTGGTAAAGCTTTTGGGAAAACTTTAGTGAAGAGCTTGATAGGTAAGTTAACCCTTTACCGCCACCAGGCCAGTATCGTGTGAGAATCACTGGCCCATTTCTGTAGTCAGCCAAGGAATTGAAAATCCTCAGCACCAATAATCTGTCTGAAAAATGTAAACAAAAAAGGCCACACTGATAAACCAAGGTTAATTGACACAAAACTTGATTCATCTGTCACTCGAGCACTGCATGCTGGATTTAAAATTCAAGCTTTTTAACTTGAATATTTTACATAGACAAAAAATATATAAAAACTACTTGTGAAAATGTGAAAGATGGCACACACATAGGGTTTTATGTAGAGTTGAAAGTTTACATAGAAAAACACAGGAGAAAGATGTGTCAAAAATAATTACGCAATTACGTGTATGCGGAGTCGGACGCAAGTCAAGAAGTATCCGGTTCTGTATCAGTTGCATATGCACTAGTTTTATGCCAGGAGTAAGAAAACAGTAGTAGTAAATGCTAAAGTCACATTATCCAATTTGTACACAATATAATACTGTAAAGGAGTGTCATATACATAAGTTTCTTAACAGTGTTCTTAACAAATACAAAAGTCGCATTTACCATGTACAAGACAAATACACAATAAAAATACAAATTAAACTCAAGCACAAACTTCTGTTGTCTTCCCATTTAAAAATCAAATGTGAACCTTCCTGCAGCAGTCCAAATGCAAATAACAATTAAGTAATGCGAATAGATGGACGGAATAATATAGTATTTAATACATAATGTTTAATATAAGCTTTATTTGCTTTCAGTCAGATGGGTCCAGATGCACTCAGAAGCGGCTTTCAATTGCAATGATCATGAGTGTTTTAAATGAGGGGTCAAGCACCTGCAATGTATATATGGCTCCTGGTAGGAGTATATGTATCTGAGTCCAGGTCTACATTAGTCACATTTACATGAAGAACACCAATACTGGCCTACATTTGACCGCCCCTTTCCTCCCCTGTTCTGTCTAAGCGCAGGGAGGCATAATATGCAATGGATCTGCATACGAACAAAAGCATTTTTTTGTGTGCATGTATAGTATGGAAATGCGGATTCTATGCAAATTAAATAGATGTATTCCAACCTTACATATGCCTCATAATTTGTAAATAGACAACCGCAGGGTACAATGTTTTATTTTGTTTTGCTGTACTTTCTATAACTACAAAAATGATAGAATATATTCAAATTCCTCCCACCCACCACTGCCTCTGTAGCTGCAAGAAGTAGAGAGCAACACAGTCATCATCATCACCATTTATTTATATAGTGCCAACATATTCCGTAGCGCTTTACAGTCATAATTACTAGATTACTCCAGTGGTGGATGGCTGGCCTTTTCTCCAGAGTGCTGCAAGCAGTCTAGTTATGACAATGTCCTTGCACTTCTCCTAGAGAAAACAGTGCCAAGATAGCCAAGCAAATTTGGGTTCTGCACTGCATATATACACACTGCACTATACTGCACTGGTATATTGGTGATTACAATGCTCTATGTACAGTTTACTAATCACTAAGATGCTCTCTATATTGTACAATAGTCACTAGAGTGCTTCCTGCATTGTATATGGATCATAAGAATGCGTTTTTTGTTGTATATTTTGAGAATAAATATGGTTTCTATTTTAAGACTATGTATGCATTAGTGTTAAAATACTGTATTTAAAATGCATGTTGCATATGTAAATGGATGTGAAAATTTATAGTACTAAACAAGACCGTTTATATTTGTTATGTTTAACATGCATTGTGCTGAGGTGTCTTATTTAAACACTACCTATTCCATTTCCGTTCATCGCATGTGCATCACCCTAGTTTACATTCATCACCATGGGAGCACATTGTAAAGGCAACAATTCAGTGTATCTGACACGCCATCGCAGTTCAAAATTTTCTCTCATCTCCATGGAAACACATTGTTAAGGCAATCAGATGCAGTCAAAACGTATTTACATGTGCATTTATATGTGACTGGCTTTATTAAGATGCTCACCTTCATCACAGAAAGCAGAAAAAGAGTGGAAATTGTTCTGCGAAAGTTGCAAACCGAAGGGATTATTGCGGTTTGTATGGATTTTGCATAATTAATAATAAATCGGTATAGGAAGACACATAACACTATTCCTAATAGCTACTTTCTTACTTGTTTAGTTTGATTTAGATCTAAAAAATGTATGTATTTCCTAATTTATCCTAATGTTATAAACAGAAACAACCATTTTGTTTAGTTCCTGGTCCTTTTGGTGTGTACACTGCATTCGTACTAGATGCTGAGACTCCCCATTATTTAAGACAACCCTTTTCTACTTAGGAAGTGACTGTACTTAACATTTCTAAGTCTAGAGGACAGTTTGAGAGCAGAACTCTTTCAAAAAAGTAGCCTAGGCAGACTATTTCAGATGGTATGATAATGACATGTGAACACACCAGCCAATATTGTCATCCGTATCAGAAATAATTTCCAAATTATACAAATTAATCCAAAGTATAAGCAGGAGCAGATCTAGACTTTATGTTAAGGGGGGGGCGATTTTGCATAATCACGCCCCTCCTTTGCTCTGATTGGCTGGCCTGCATTAACCCCGCCCTCCGCCCGTGATAGGCCCCGCCCCCTCCCGTTGTGGATGCCGGCTGGGACCACTCTGATTGGCTGGCCCACATTTAGCCCCGCCCCCACTTAGCCCCGCCCCTTCCATTTTAATTGGTGGCTGGGACCTAGCTTTTTGCTGATAGGGGGGGGGGGGGGCGAATGCCCCGATCGCCCCCCCTGGATCCGCCACTGAGTATAAGGGTAGGTATCAGTCATCAGAGAGTAATGCCTCAAAGTAGTTTGTAGTAGAATATGTATGAAAAAAAACTGTGTTCACTAAAGCATAAAACTTAATGCTGAGTGCTATTACTTATTAATTTATAGTATACCCATTTATATTATGTACAACCTATGTGTCATCTCTAATATTTAACATATATGTTGATAGATATTATATTGGGATATTTACAATTTAACATTCACTTGAAACGAGTCAGGAATTGTTTGTTTATTTATGAGGTTCTATTGTAGGTCTCTACACGAGATCTCAGATATAACACCTGTTATCACATATTATGTATAGTAAGGAAGGGGTACAGTGTATGATTTGTGACTCCACAGTGCTATTTCTACATTGAAATTCACTATACCGGAACCTCCTCACTCACTTATCGCTTAATGATTGCACTGCTCCTTATTTCACAGCAAAGACATTTGTTTTTTATGTTCATATCTAATATGATATTATATCTCAATTAAAGGTCTTTATGCTGAGTAGCTAGTGTTTCTTTGATGTCTCAATAATGTTATCAACTCAACATTTTCTAACTTGGTAATTTAGTAGCTGTGTATCAAATCCCTGATTAGTCCTAGCTTTACTACTTCTTCTATTAGAACTGGATCTCCGATAGCTCTATTTTATCCTTTGCAGTAGTAAACACCGCATTCTATTCCTAGTTACTCCTGTAATTATAGGCACATTGGTTAAAAAGACTCACCATATCAGACGTGTAAATTCAATAAACATTGGTTTAAAGCAGTCAGCGTGTACACCAACACTCTTTTCACTGTCAAAAGCTTTTCAATGCAAGCCAATTTTTCATAGAGTGTGATTTTTAAATATCTCTAGGACAATCATATAGCAGTACTATAAAAGACACAATCATCTTCATGGTTGGCTTCTCCATGTTCATAGTGTTTTAACTACTCTTTCTTAAATTCAATCATTATAATCTCAATAAGTACTGCCCGGTCATATAAATATTTGATTACACACTTAATTTAAATTTATTGTAAATTTATCATTGTAAAACATAGTTATAATAGGTATGCTAGTTTTTATATTGCCTATGTTAATTAATATTCTTGTATTTAATTAGAACCTATTTATGAAGGATGAAATAAGATACCATATATTTTTTATTGTTGTTAAAAAACAATTTATAAACAGGATGAGAAATCCTAATTTATTGAACTTACTTTGTTTTGTCTTTAATCATACTTTATCAATTCAAATTAATCTCATTTATTTTTGTGCATATCATTGACACTTCATACATCTTAATGTTTTTAAATATTATTTATTCTAGGTAGATCTTATTTGTTATCTATTTAATTTTTATTATATTGTTTTATTTTAATTCTAGTTTTATGTTATTATGATTGTTTTCATTTTGAATTTTATACTACTTTAAATTGCCTTTGCATCCTGTTCAGCTAATGTTATTTACATTTTAAAATTATATTTTTATATTCAATAATTATATTTTGATTTCCTGTTGTTAAATCACTCCAAATACCTTTATAATCCTGTACCCATCCTTTGGACTCCTTTGTTTGGACGTCTGATTCATCACGGCTCCATCACTACAGTCATGACCAAAAGTGGCTGCCCATTATTGCCTAATGCTTGGAGATTGTCAGAATTTGTGGGTTTTTGTTTGTCCATCCGCCTCTTAAGGATTGTCACAAATTCTCAATGGGATTAAGGTCTGGGGTGTTTCCGGACCATGGACACAAAATTTCAATGCTTTGAGCCACTTAGTTATCACTTTTGCCTTATGGCAAGGTGCTCCATCATGCTGGAAAAGGCATTGTTCGTCACCAAACTGTTCTTGGATGGTTGGGAGAAGTTGCTCTTAGAGGATGTTTTGGTACCATTCTTTATTCATGGCTGTGCTCTCAGGCAAAATTGTGGGTGAGCCCATTCTCAGCCCATTGGCTGAGAATGGTCTCAGGATGATTTACTGTTGGCATGACACAGAACTGATGGAAGCGCTCACCTATCCTTCTCTGGACAAGCGTTTTTCCAGATACCCCAAACAATCTGAAACGGGATTCATCAGAGAAAATGACTTTACCCCAGTCCTCAGCAGTCCAATCCCTGTACCTTTAGCAGAATATCAGTCTGTCTCTTATGTTTTTCCTGGAGAGAAGTGGCTTCTTTGCTGTCCTTCTTGACATCAGGCCAAACTCCAAAAGTCTTCACCTCATTGCACTCACAATTGCCTGCTACCATTCCTGAGCAAGCTCTGCACTGGTGGTGCCCTGATCCCTCAGCTGAATCAACTTTAGGAGAAGGTCCTGGTGCTTGCTGGACGTTCTTTGGCAGCCTGAAGCCTTCTTCACAACTATTGAACCTCTCTCCTTGAAGTTCTTGATGACCCAATAAATGGCTGATTTGGGTGCAATCTTACTAGCAGCTAAATCTTTGCCTGTGATGCCAATTTTCTGCAAAGCAATGATGACTGCACGTTTCCTTGCAGATAACTATGGTTAACAGAGGAACAACATTGATTTCAAACACCACCCTCCTTTTAAAGTTTCCAGTCTGTTATTCTAACTCAATCAACATGACAGAGTGATCTCCAGCCTTGTCCTCGTCAACACTCTCACCTGTGTTAACGAGAGAATCACTGACCTGATGTCAGCTGGTCTGTGGCAGGGCTGAAATGCAGTGTAAATGTTGTCTTTGGGATAAAATTCATTGTCATGGCAAAGAGGGACTTTGAAATTAATTTCAATTCATCTGATCACTCTTCATGACATTCTGGAGTATATGCAAATTGTCATAATAAAAACTGAGGCAGCAGACTTTGTGAAAAATAATATTTGTGTCATTCTCAAAACTTTTGGCCATGACTATACTCTTTAATCCCCTCAGTGCTAAGGATTAATGGGACATGTCCTTAGCACACAGGAGGAACAAATGTTAAAATTATAATTATCACAGCTATTTACGGTTAGTGGTCAAGGCTTAATGACATGAGGAGAAGAACAAAGAAAAAAGATCAGGGGCACTCTTATTTGAAAGAAGGAAATCACCTCTTTCAAATGATATTGCTCTTTAGTAGTTATTGCTGATGATCACGTGTTCATCAGACAATAACATTCTACACTACTGAAACATTAAGGTACTGATCTCCCCCATCCTGGCACCTCGAGACTCAGATGGGTAGTCCCATCTTCGAAATAAGCTGTCCCCTTGGTAGTTAATACCCTATACTACAGAAAGCATTTAAAAGACCAGAGGGGGGTTATAATGCCCACAGCTCTCCTTTCCTGGCTTCAATAAACTAAGGGGTACCTTTATTGATGTAGTAGGTGGTTTAAATTTCAAAATGGTATTTCTCAGTGTTTTTTGAGTGTAATAGCTGCCACTATTGTCTGTTTCCATTTCTAAATGCTATGCCTTGTTAGGCTGCCCATATTATTTCTACACATTTTATGTGTCTCATTCAAGAGCACAGTAGCAAAAAAAACAATCCTTTATCATTTTCAAATGCAAATTTTATTATGAAAAATTACGGTTTTAAATATCTTAAATGAATGAATGCATTTCAAAAATAATATAATAAAAGTTATGGTTTTTGTTACGAGCCGCCGCGGCTCGCTTCTTGGGTCCGCTAGCGTCCCGGCCGTCACCTTGACGACCGGGACGTCATTTCCAGTTCCCGGTCGGCCGTTGCCAAGGCAACGATCTGACGCTTATAATCTGGCGCTGCGTCCCGGCGGTACTAGTGGCCGGGCGCATGCGCGCAATTTAACACAGCCTGTGGGCCGATTAATGTAATTTGTATGGGGGCTGTGTGAGACTCAGAGCTAGGCTCTGATTGGTGGCTTGTGATATTTAGGGCAGTCAGGTCTGCAGCCTCACTGCCGGTTATAGCGTTCTGCCCTCAGTCCTGCTGCCTGCTTGTGCTATCCATTTTGCCTGGAATTCAGATTTTGCTTCTCTGCCTGTGAGTTTGACCCTTCACTTGCCCTTGGATATTGCATCTGTGCCTGTGACCTTTTGACCTAGGATTCTTCTTATACTACAGTCCACCAATCACTCCACTTCTGGGAACTCCTTTAAGTCAGTATACGTTACTCGACCCTCGGTCGGCCCACAGCCCAGTCTGTCCCCACCACTAGGGGCTCCAGCGAACACCTGGCCTTCAGAGTAGTTCCAGAGTTTCACTGTACTGACTTGGGAGTTCCTAACAGTTTTAAAGTAGAAAATAAAAAAAAGCATTTCTAATGTGTAAAACTTCTTGCTTTTTATCATTATTCTGACTGCATAAGTTAAGTAGTAGTACCTCTCAATATTGAGAATGATTATTATACTAACATAAAGCTGCCTTTGCATCAAAATATAACTAATTATAATAGCAGATCAACAGATCACAGTTGTAAATCACTTCTTCCAGGCTGTAACAGCTATCATGTGGACCATAAATATTTTTTTTTTGGTCCTTTCAGCTTTTGTCCACCTTTAATAGTCATACTAAAATTTTTTTTTCCTTTACGTCTGTGCAGAGAACCCCTTGGAACGTTTGCACCTTTTTCTTGCAAGTTTTTTTTTTTACTTGGCCACTTAATGGTATACAGTGTTTTTTTCTTTACATTTGGTCAGTCTAAAAGAGAGATCTGTAAGCTGATAAAAGTTGAGCTAATTTTAGGAGCTTAGTTGGTTACAGCAAGTGGGTTTTGTGTTAAAGTTTGGGAAATTTTAGAGTCCAAATTCTTCTTTCCATTTGTTGATATACACCACCCCTTGGCACCGCAATAACTTAATACAAACACCACCCCTTGGCTACAAATTTAAACTATCTCCAGTGAGATGCCAGCAACACCCCTATGGCTCAGTAGGACGGTTTCAAAGAAAATTTCTTAGGCCTCATTTTTAAAGAACTTTCAAGTGAAAGTCCCAATAGCATTCCAAAACAGAATCTAGTTATGCAGTAAGATAGAAAATAAATATGGATGTCATCAGTATCTGTGGATAAATGTAAACTAATAATATTCAGATGTTGTTTCATTTGGATCACAGTTCAAATTTCCTGTCCCTGTGCTTAGTACAAATGCATGGGCCATCAAGGTACAGGTTCCCTGCAAAGGTTAATTAATAGTGTTTTCTGAAAAATGGTTAGAATGATTGAAGAGGAGAGATTTTTCCGGTGACTTTCAGATTTATTTAAAATATATAGAGTAGCACCTAGGAATGCAGTCTCTTACTTAGGAGAGATATTGGGGTAATTAAATCTTACCCTTATCGGTGCACATTTCTGCAGATTCCAGTTCCCATTCATTCTTATATCTTGAGAGTTAATCTGGCTTCTGCTGTCGCCCTCCTAGATCTTTGGAATGAGCAGATTGCTCAGCTGTGGCCACAGTCATAGCTTGTGCTTTGTGAATTCATTAATTTTCATAGAAAACCTTATGTTGGCCAGACAAGTGTTGATCCTGCCCCTTTTAGACAAGACCCATGATCATCTTGGCTGCACACATAGGGACAGAACAGCTATATGACATCTGGCACCACTCGAAGCCTGGTAATGTTGTCAGATGAGCACACACATGTCATATTCTAACCTGCCTAATCAATAGCTGGTCAATTTAAATCACATTAACAGGCATTTTAGTAATTTGCAGGCCAATTGCCAGATAGCTGTAATATTACAGCATGTGCGCAAGTCTTTTTCTAAAGTCCCTTCTGGAATAGATTCCTGTGCATTTGCCTATAGCTCTGCCTATCAACATGCTCTGATAGGATTGCAGGTTTTGCGGAATAAAAATGGATCCGAGTACATCTTGCAGAAAAATAAAGTTTTTTGTAAAGAGACTATTTGGTCAATCAGCTTTTAGAAAGTTCTCTTATTTCCTATAGATCAAATATATACTTTAACATACCTTTTTATTTTAATATCTCTTATAATGTGTAAAAAAGGCATCTATATACAATATGTCTGAGACAAAAGTAAGTTAAAACCAAAACTAAGCAGTGAACAATACAAATATGTTTCATAACCTTAGGGGGATAATTGCAATCACAGCTTATTCAGACAGCAACTGCTCTGTAATGGTGCAATATCCTGTCTAGTAAGTAACTAATCCTTGCTGTGGCACATAGATTTCCACAAACACGGAGATACACACACCCACTGCATTAACAATAGAAACACCCACAAAAACCTCTGCACATACTACTGAACCCCACATATTACACTGTAACCAACTTTCTGCATAAATATTGCTACAAATGCCTGCCAGTCACACACAACACTATACAAACCTATGGTTACAACAAACACTACATTTATCCCCAGTCTTCATATGACATATACCTGTATCACTTCAGAGTCTTGAAAATAAACAGTCATACTTTAGTGCTGCCCATTTTCTAAGACCTTTCTCCACTAGCTGCAGCATTCCAAGTAACATTCATGCTACATCGGTTACTCAGCTATTATTGTTTTGCCAGAGGCCATGACTGGTCACTTTTGCTAGTGTATACCAAACATCTTGTTTCAGTATTTATTATAAATGTAGACATTCTCCTCTTAACCCACATCTAAATCCCTCATTCATGACTGAACAATTTCTGCTACCAGTTTGTCAACCTCTTTCCCTTCAAACTGCTACTAATGGTTAGTGTAGTCTTTCAGTCTTCAGATTTGGCCCAACCTCACATCTGTGTAAAAAATGGAGCTGCAGTCCTACAGCAATAACAATCTGCACTTGAGTCTCTCCTATTCTGTTCTGTAAGGTCTCTTATTAACCAACTAAATTGTAAGCCCTGCAGTAGAAGACCACCTTACTTTGTGTGTATTTAATCATTTAAATTGAAATCTTCCATTGGATTTGTGTTATGCTGTACTCATTACATGCTTCATTTCCCAGTTACAAGACTTTTTTTCGGCCTGCACCCACTCTGTGAAATTTTCTCCCTCGCACAATAAGACTTTCCTCTAGTCTTCAAACTTCTCTGAAAACCCACTTTTTCAGGCTAGCTTATAAAATTCCTCAACTACCCTCTTAACCTCCCTAGAGTAACCTATTACCACTCTTTACACAGTTCACACAAGACAACCTTTTGACCAACATTGCTGTGTGACTGGATGATATTGACACTTAGCACCTTTTACCTTTGCAGTCTGGCTGGACCAACATGCAATATGTAGCAGTTAACCTCATGTATCAAACTCATTTGTTGTGAAGTACACTTTTTTGGGGGGTTGGTAGGGATAGAGTGGTAAGCAAGCTGATCTCTTTACAGTATGGAACTCTAATCGCTTTGCAGGAAATGCACAAAAAAATGCATTTATGAAAATGTAAAGTTAGATTTTTAGTTTAACTTTAAATGCACTACTACTTAACATGATGAAAGACAATCTTTAATATGCAAAATGTGTATTATACAATCTAAACACCCATTGAAAAGATGTACTAAAGCTTAAAGACTCCTGGCAGCAAAACTTTCAGATCATTAAATGCTCATTAAATGACTGTCAAACAGTGCTATATTATCCTTCTGCAACAATGTTTTTCTCTGAGAACACAGTAATCTCAAAATTCGGAAGTGTACACATTTTATTTTCAGCCATCAGATTAAATTGCAGTTTTGAAATTTGTTTTCAAAATACTCAACAGTACACTATTTGAAATATTATATATGTCAAAGTCTAGCAAAAACAGAAGAATATAAAAATAAATAGAGATAGAGTATGGTGTACAGATATATTGAGAGGAATCTGAGCATGCCAACTGTATGTTCTGCCTTAGCCCTGACGCCCTTATCCTTCAAAATACAAGCTTTGACTAATGTCCCCCCCCCCCCCAAGACTAGATAGGTCAGGGAATAGAACTCTTTGCTTTCAATGAGCTCACACCCACAAACACTGACAATGGGAACATTTGCGCTACAGCATGTCTTTTCAGATGCTGTTTGGTATATTTATCTGCGTTAACTGCAAGTAAATGCATTGGTATTGATGAAGTGGTCTCCATAGATTTCCCCCCGACCACAAGTGCTCAACCATGTTTTCTTTTGACATGCAGTTTCACTGACAT
The DNA here is from genome assembly GCF_038048845.1 of Mixophyes fleayi. Classification (NCBI taxonomy): domain Eukaryota; kingdom Metazoa; phylum Chordata; class Amphibia; order Anura; family Limnodynastidae; genus Mixophyes; species Mixophyes fleayi. The sequence goes on along the minus strand of NC_134404.1, from coordinate 159,539,978 downwards.
TTATGCAATACCAGTGGATATGTACCCATAATAAAAGAAATATTAAACACCCAATAACCCAAATTAATTAGTATGACACAAGGACCACATTGCTATTAAAAATGACGGCTTAATTGATGATTAACTAACGAGCTAAACAAAATTAACTTGGCGAAATATTTGGTACATTTTCATTATAGTTTTTAAGAATTATTCTTAATTCATGCAATACTGTATCAAACAAACTGATGCTGGCCAGTGTTAAGAACATTTAAGAACATAGATGCTGAAATAGTTTAGTTGGACATAGACAATAGCGAAAAAAAAAGATAAAATAAGCTTAAAATACCGAGTGGTAACAGGACTGGTTGAAGAGAATTTAGAAAATTGATGAAAAACATTCTGTCAATGAACAAAGTGCCATAAAAGCTCTCATTCTCATTCATCAAAAACCAAGAATAACACATTTGTGATTGTCATGATCTTATTTTCAAAGAGACATAAATACTATTTCTCTATAAAAGTAATCTGTATTTTTCTTGCCTTGAGAAAACCCACAGTTATAGCTACTCTGCAAATTGCTACTAGGAACTTATGCTGTCCAGTAGTAGAATAATATCTACTCTTTAAAAATGTATGGTTTCTTATGCTGCAGCATTATATTTCAATATAGGTTATTACACGCTTGGTAGAAAGCATTGATTTTATGCTACAGCAGGATTTCGAAAAATTCCCTACCCAGAAACACAAAATATGAAAGACTACTTCTGCATGTTCATAGTTCAATCACACTTAATCATTTCTATGTACTGCAAAGAACATTTTGTGCAGGATTTTTTTCAAGGAAAACAGTATTTCTATATTATCTCTCACTATATATATTTATCACATATACACACACACACACACACGAAACCGTAAAAAAACTTATTAAACAAAACAAACAATAATAAAATAATTCACATACATCTACACATATGGAAACAAGCACTTAGCTAAAGGACAATGCTTCTGATATCTTGTACAGCAGTATGGATAACTCTCGTCATCACAAAGTTCTCAATATTAAACTAGTATAGGAATACAGGACACCATAGGTGAACCGAACGGGTTTCATCTGTTTAAACAAGGGGGTATCAAGCAATGGAAGTCTCACGGAAATGATACTTTTTTTTTTAAATGGAACGGTTTAATCGATCCCTCTGTGATATTCTGAAATAATTTACTACCAGAAGAGATCAATGTATTTAGAGGTTCGTAATGTATCATGTTAAACAACTTTTTGGGCTATGTTCTATGTTAATAAAAAGATCAGTCCCATCAAAATGGTATTTTGAAGAGTTCAAACTTGATTTATATCACCACGATTCCGGAGATTCAATGTAACAACTGTTAACTTCAAATTTTGACACTTTCCTCCACAGATGTGTATACTTAAAAATAAAACAAAAATCACATCATAGCGTAACATGTATCATCAGCTTCATTAGTATCAGAAAACCCCAAAATTCCATGGTCTAATTAACCATATGAAAAGAACACCACGTGATGGGGTTTTGTCCCCTCTTGGGTTTAAAGTTACAAGATATTGATCTTAAACCAGCATGATTCAGAGGTGTTGTGTGATTATCCTCATTCATAGCTGTTTAAATTGACTCTTTTTCGCAATATCCTTATAGTATATACCCCAAAAAAAAGGATGTTGCCAATAGTGCATTATCTTTAAAAAACTTTTAATGCACAAAATACACATATACACATGGAAAAACGTAAAAAATTCGGGCTATCCACAATCGGCAAATACACACCGGTAGGGCTGGACTCTTACCCCATCTCAGATGGATATGAGCATGTAAATAAAACAACTACCCAGTCCAAACGATCGGGTTGCCGGCTCGTTTCCTCCACAAGCTTACGAGAGCTTGGTAGTTCCTTCGTGTGTGTTACTATATATCCCCTTTATTCTAGTAAACTTAGGGGATAAAAGTCAAAAAAGGGATCATTAAAAATAACATCTAAAAAAGAAAACATCATAAAAATGCCCCTTGATGATGATGTTCTCTTTTTTTAGATGTTATTTTTAATGATGTTCCCTTTTTTTTTTATTTAGTTTTATCCCATAAGTTTTCAAACATAAAAGGGGATATATAGTAACACATATGAAGGAATATGACAATAGGTCTAAAGTCCATGTCACGTGGTTTTCATTCATACTTTTTTGAACTTGCATACATATATCCCTCCCTCATTAGTTATATACGTTCTCGTATTCTTACATTTGTTGATTAAAATATGCATGTAAGACGATACCACCATGTAACACATTGCATTATGATATTTTATTATGATGTTTTTATAGCCTCTATAGTCCGTTGCTATGGATTTTAGACTATTTAAATTACTGAAGAAGCTAGTTCGCCATTCGGATTATCTGCATTTTATTGACAATTTTTTATATGCATTGTACTATGATGTTTGAAGATAGAAGTTTGCACGATATATAAGAATTATGGTTGTGATTAAAAGTTAGATAATGCTATTGAACTACATTGAGCGGAACTTTACATATATGATTCCGTTACCATTGAAACTATACGCAAATAAGACTCAGCAGTGATTGGGAGAGAGGATTTTAAATACCTTTGTGCTTGCCATGATGCCTTGATAAAGATTACTTAAATTGAAACGCGTCGGCAAAGGGGAGGGCACCAGGAGAGGAACATACACTGGACGGATTAGACTCACTTCAAGTTCCCGTAGCTTGTGGAGGAAACGAGCCGGCAACCCGATCATTTGGACTGGGTAGTTGTTTTATTTACATGCTCATATCCATCTGAGATGGGGTAAGAGTCCAGCCTTACCGGTGTTTGTTTTCTGATTGCAGATAGCCCAAGTTCTTTATGTTTTTACATTTGTATTTGTGTATTTCGTGCATTAAAAGTTTTTTAAAGATAATGCATTATTGGCAACATCTTTTTTTTGGGTACATACTATAAGGATATTGTGAAAAGGAGTCAATTTAAACAGCCATGAGGATAATCACACAGCACCTCTGAATCCTGCTGGTTTAAGATCAATATCTTGTAACTTTAAACCCAAGAGGGGACAAAACCCCATCACGTGGTGTTGTTTTCGTATGGTAAATTGCACACTGGAATTTTTGGGTTTTCTGATAGTAATGAAGCTGATGATACATGTTACGCTATGATGTGATTTTTGTTTTATTTTTATATACACACACCTGTGGAGAAGAGTGTCAAAATTTAAAGTTAACATTGGTTACATTGAATCTCTGGGGGACATGGAGAGCTGGAGTGAGGGTCTGGCTCTTTAAATACTGGGAGCAGGTTTTCAGTTGTGATACTTTTGTCAAACAAACCCTAAGAACAGCTCTCTAGAACACCTTTTCTACCAGTCTTCTATTTTGACAAACCAAAGGTTAATCTTGACAAAACTACAAAATGTATTTTGTGGAGGGATTAGTGAGACTTTGTACTGGGCACTTAACCTAAAACACACTATTTTATTGCAGAAAATAAAAGTTACTCCAATTTCTATAAAATGTGCAAAGCATTTTAGAGGACAAACTATTGAACTGTGAATTACATGGGAGCAATCAGATCAATATGTTCAAGTTTAACTGACATTAATCACTAGATAATTTCTAATTCTTGGATCTGTGCCATTCTTCTGAAACAGCTACATTTTTGTGCAAAAGATGAATATATAATGATAATAATAAGTTGCTGACTTTCTTAATCGCTTGACTCACATTCTGAAGGTCACAATGTTCTTATTATTCATATTTGTGAATTGTATTGAATTATGTCAGTGGTCTACAAGTACTATTTAATGGTCTTCATTTATTAAACTAGGTTTTATTATGAGTAAAAAGAGAGCATGTAAGGGATAACGAAAAAGGAGAACACAATGTAATTGATCTGTTCCTCACACTAGGTAATAATACAATAGAGGTCTTCAAGTACAATTTTGTTGTTATTTATACTTAAAGAATAGATACAACTATGCAAGCGCAAACTGCATATAAAAAGGTATACAAGTGCTAGGCATCTGATATGAGTTTTACATGCTGTATAGCTGCAGTTGACATGTACTCGACGCATTCGTATGCATTTGATAATGTGTACAGATGGAAGTGGCAGAAAGCTTTTCTCATTCATTTTGATAGCTTATTCATTTCTAATGGGGTTTCCAGCATGTGCATAACTTGAAATGAATGGCAGAAGCTCCATAAATAAAATAAAAAAATATTCAAAATAGTATTCAAAATAAAATTCCTCATCCAGCCCAGGCAATAGACCAGCATGACAATAAGACCACATTTCATTACATTCAAAAAAGTAATAAAGACACAATTGTTAAATAAACATTTATTGAAATCCCCGTATATTTATCCACCAATTTATAACCAATAGAAAAAATATATTTTTCTACTTTTATAACCAAGGTGATTTTATTCTAATCCAATTGGAAAAATTCCCTATTTGTAATCCAATGGGAAAAAGTTACCTTTTGATTTGACAGGAACGTCAACCAATCACAAACAGCTTCTAAAAATTGTTGCTTTTGATTGGCTGACGTTGAGGGTTCCCTGATAACCTGATAATCACACATCAATATAGAAGACAAACTGAATCTCTTGATGTGGGAAGAAAATAGTTACATTCATGGCTATAGTCCATTCATCTAAAATTCAAAGGACTTTGTACATGTTACGCACAATACTACTGAAATAAATTGGCCATAACACAAAAAGAGCCATGGACAATAATAGAAAAAAAACACCAGAACGGTGGTTATTGGCTATGTACACAATGTGCTCAAATAGAGATCAATAGACTTTTTTCATATGCAGTAACATGCTTTAAAAGCACTGAACAAGTAGCAGCCAAGAAACTCTGCTGCCATGTGAATACATAGAATGGAATGGTTTTTACTTTTACATGCATTAAAATGGAATTCAGACACAGCATTTTAAAAGCTACTGATAAAAAGGTGATTTACAGATCAGCACTATAGTATGCATACAGAGAAAAAAGCTAAAGCAGGAATCTATCACCGATCCCTATACTTTACCTGCTGCATAGCCTCCCCTACAGAGCTAGATGTGCTAATCAGTACTCTGTTGCCCCTAGGCCTCTTGCACTGGGGTTATAGGTCCTTATTAGAGATGAGTGAATATCATATTTTGGCAAAACCAAGCTAGTGTTTTATTTATTTTCTTATTTCACTAACATGTAAATTTGATGACAAGTGGTAACAAAAAAAAACCCTCATAAAATCATGCAATGTTGTGCTTATTTGTTACTACATTAGTATTTATATCATCCACATTCATTTGCACTAATTTAGTCTATTTGATGATCAAATCACAATCAGCAACATTGAGATCCATTAGTCCAAGGCTGCAACAAGCTACACCCAATATCAAATGGATTGGTAACCTACAAACAGTAAACAAGTTTGCTCTCTCCATTACAGGCATAATGGCCACGCTGCGTATGTATTCGAACAATAAATTGATTTATATAAGCACCAATGTGTTACCTATTAGTATCAAACTATTACATAAAAAATAGATTAATACTAATAGGTAACACATTGGTGCTTTAATAAATCAATATATTGTTCAAATACATACGCAGCGAGGACTGGTGGCAAAGCTGTCATTTTATGACAATCTTTTTACCAAGTCTATCATTTTCATCACTTTGTATTATTTCGCTACTAGTAATACTTAGGACAATATTGGGAACACTCTTTTCATATTTATTTTAATTGACTCAATAAAGATAATTTTTTAATACTAAAGTGTAAAAACACATATCACAGAGTGCCCCATTAAAACATGTTTCTCCTCTCTTGCTTTTCTTGGTATCCATATTAATTATACATGTACAGGGTGCACCAACCGATATTAGGTACTACAACATTGGTGGCAGTTATAATTAAGATCGGGATTGTGATTACCTAGTGCAGTGGAAACTATTCTAATTGTCTCAGTAGGATGATGGTAGTCTGGGGCTGCTCTTCACTGTGCTAGGAGATAGCTTTGGATGATTATTAAATTGACAGCTTACAGTCCCAATCACATGACTGAGTGGTGTAGATTCCGTTCACACAGAGGGTTCTCCACAATGTGTATAATAAATGAAGTAGCAGGTGAAGCACGGATAGCATGAATTCAAAGGTCTTGCACATATAAAAAAAAATAATAATATTGGCAGGTTGTTGAATCAGCCTTGACGCATTTCTGTGCGAACAGCACTTTTATCTTATGAAAATCATGTGATTGGGACTGTAAACTGCTAACTCTCAGGGCAACATTAAAGTGTCCATACTTCCCCAAGTGGAACCAAGCGCAAGGTGCTGCATTAACTTAGCATGGGGACTTATGTGAGTAGCCATTTATACAGTAATTTAACCATGCTGTGCAGAAGCGTCTATTATATTGCTAATATTCAGCTCCTGTTATATCAATTGGACAGTGCCCTTTTAAGCAAACTGAGGTGAATCCAAACAGAGACTATTTTATTTCTGAATATACCATCAGATCAGGTCATTTTTACTGAACGCCTTTCCAGTAATTAACACTTTACTTATATGGTTCATGCAATTGTGTTTCTTTTATCAAGCTTTTAAATCTAAATGTATCTGTATATATTTCAAAGACTAAATAATTTATGTTAATACTTATTACTAGCGCAGTCACTATACACTTTATCCTATTTGTCTATTTATTGGGATAATACCCCTGACAGCTGCTTGTAATTGGTATTTTTTTCAACCTGCTTAGTGCCTATAGGGGTATTGTCTATGGTGTATGTGTGCGCCTGGTCTGTTATTACTCTCCAGGTGACACAGGCACTTTTAGCCAATATTACTTTTGTACTCCAGTAGAATCAACAGGGTTCTCCACAACTAAAAAAAAAGCATAGCAAATCTTAAACTTAACTGTAACACTCTCTTTCCCGTAGATTAAGGCCTGAATGGGTATGGGTGACAACTCACCGGGACTTAAGAAACATTCTCTGTGGTGCGTATTGGGAGGTTTTGGGTTATGATGATATCCATCAACTGGGTTTGGTTTATTAATATAATGGATACTTGTGAACCACTATCCACTAGAGCATTACATTTCTTCCCATTAATAGGAGCAGGCACATGTGGCGTTGTACCCAATAGACCGAATGGTAATGATCTCCTCTTGGCACAAGAGTTCCTCACAAAGTTTGTTCTCACTCTCGTATTTCTCGACTGCTCATTTTGGCGAGGGGAGCACTGTAGTGATTCTTCTTTGTCCCACCTTGTTGGACATCGTCGAAGGATGTGCCCCACTCCAGTCACATTCATAGCACCTGCGAGGGTCCCTCCCCTGACCTTCGTTTCCAGACTGTGGTTCAAGGTGACTGACCTTTTCAGGCGGCATTCTCCTCCAATTGGAGGGTAGGTTCCCCATAGTGTTTACATTTACACCTCGCGGGGGCCCAGGTTGGGGTTCTATGGTCCCCCTTCCTTGTTTCCCGACAGCAATCCAGAGGGACGATTTCTGTCATGATGTGGGGCTCTGGGATTTCAAAGATTCGGGCACTGTCTGACTCTATGTCCCACTCAGTTGCAATCAAAGCATATCCGAGAGTCACTTCCTCTCGTGGGTTGACCGGCAGGTGAAGTAGTCGTCTTTGGAGTTTCTTTGGCAAGTTGTAAAGCTATCAATTGGTCTATCTTTTTTTTTTGAAAATGAATGACCTTCATTAATTCCTCTTCCCTAGTGCTGGACCTGTCTTCAGGCTAACTGCTTCTGCCTTTTAAACTACTCGCTCTCTGGAGTCTACTAGCGCTTCCTCCTGTTTGATCTCCTGTATGGTATGATTGAAGGTAGGAGCGATTCTCCCGACATAAATGCTCCTTAGCTGCAGAGCGACCAGGTCTAAGGATAAGGCACCTCGCAGTAACTTTGCATGCGACTCTCATCCACATCAACACTGGTCATCCCTCCCTTCTCTACAAACAGCTTGTCCAAGCGGTAAAGATATTTGGACAGCCTCCTCCCCTGGCTCTTGACAAGTGATTCTTAGCTTGCATAGCAGGTCAGTATCATTCTCAGCCATCCCAAACTCCCATTCTAATGCAGAAATATAATCTTGGGCGGTGGCTTGGAGGTCACTCCGCCTAGCGACTTGTACAATTTACATGGATGGGCATCTCAAGCTCCCCATGACTCTCTTTCTTATTGCTGTTGCCGGACATTGCCACTCCTCCAAATACAACACTGCTATGTCTTTGCATACCTCATACGCTTCTTCACCCACCGGCCCGGGATGTACACCCGAGAAGGGTCTTTAAAGTCTATAGCCACCATCATGTTGGGTTCTTCCCAGCTGCGCCACAAGCTTGCTCATGTCCACCAGAAACAGTTGGCTATGTGTCTCGAACACCTCACTGGGACTTAAGGGATCCTTCTCTTGGGTGTGTATCAGGAGGATTTGGGTTATGATTAGAGATGGTCACTGACCCCCGTGTTTTGGTTTTGGATTCGGTTTTGGATCTGGATTACCGTTGTGTTTTGGTTTTGGTTTTGGTTTTGCAAAACCGCCATTGCGTGTTTTGGTTTTGGTTTTGGTTTTGTTTGGTTTTGTTTTGCTATTTTGTTTGAAAATCCATGTTTTTGGGCCTAAATTAACCCAATTTAGTGCTCCAACTGTTTTAGAGACAAGTAATCTAATTGTTGAGGTAATAAATCATCCAAAAAAACTGTTTAATTTTTCGTTGGTAGGCCTTCATTTATTCTACACACAAAACAGATTGTCTTCCTCTCCATCTATGCATATTGGCAATGCAGCCATCGTCTTTGAATGTATATTACACCCTACACTTATAGTTAAATATGTAAAGAAATGGAAAAAGCCAGTTTGGTTTCTGTCTCTCTAGGCCCCCCTCCACTTGTATAAAATACCAAAAAATTCAGCCATTATAGACTGTACAATATTAATTGACATGGAGAAAGCCAGTTTGGTTTCTGTCTCTCTAGGCCCCCCTCCACTTGTATAAAATACTAATAAATTCAGCCGTTATATACTGTACAATATAAATTGAAATGGACAAAGGCAGTTTGGTATCTGTCTGTATCAGATCCTCTCTCCACTAGGAGTAAAATAAAAAACTATTCAGCCGTTATATAATCTAGAATATAAATAGAAATTGAGAAAGGCAATTTGGTATCTGTCTGCATCATAATCATCAACATCATCATTAGCGCCCTCGTCGCCTACACAAATCTCCCCCTCATCCTCTTCTAATTCCAAAGTGGCATCCTCAATTTGGGTATCACCGGCTACACTCGGGCTATTAAGGCACACATCAGCAGAATGCTCACGATTAGACATCCCACTGTTGGATGGACTCTCCACAGGGATTGTTGTCATTTGTGAATCAGAGCAAATATTCTCCTGTAATGCCTCACTGTTATCTTGCAGCTCGGCTTTGACGCGTAACAGTAGTTGTGCACCAATTGTAGGCTGGGTAACTTTTTGGGATCTGCCACTAATAGCCAAAGGTGAAGGCCTCATTCTCTCTTTGCCACTGCGTGTGTAGAATGGCATGCTTGCAATTTTTTTTTTATCGTCACTTAACTTTTGCTCAGTTACACTTCTTTTTCGCTTCAATACAGTAAAATTTTTTTTGGTTTTTGTTTTTTGCACTAATTTGAAAACACTCTGTTGTTTGACATCGCCTTGGCCAGATGACGTACTGGGAACACTAACATCAGGACTGGTGACAGAACCTGGTTGCTCATTCAGATCATATGTGGACTGCTTTGAATCCATTCTGAGCGCAAACCACTGAGGAGTGCTAAAAATTATTGAGTAGATACTGCTGACAGATATGACTTTTGACAGCCAGAAATATTAATGCACAATTAGGGAGGACACCCCAAAAACACTGAGGAGTGCTAAAAATTATTGAGTAGATACTGCTGACAGATATGACTTTTGACAGCCAGAAATATTAATGCACAATTAGGGAGGACACCCCAAAAACACTGAGGAGTGCTAAAAATTATTGAGTAGATACTGCTGACAGATATGACTTTTGACAGCCAGAAATATTAATGCACAATTAGGGAGGACACCCCAAAAACACTGAGGAGTGCTAAAAATTATTGAGTAGATACTGCTGACAGATATGACTTTTGACAGCCAGAAATATTAATGCACAATTAGGGAGGACACCCCAAAAACACTGAGGAGTGCTAAAAATTATTGAGTAGATACTGCTGACAGATATGACTTTTGACAGCCAGAAATATTAATGCACAATTAGGGAGGACACCCCAAAAACACTGAGGAGTGCTAAAAATTATTGAGTAGATACTGCTGACAGATATGACTTTTGACAGCCAGAAATATTAATGCACAATTAGGGAGGACACCCCAAAAACACTGAGGAGTGCTAAAAATTATTGAGTAGATACTGCTGACAGATATGACTTTTGACAGCCAGAAATATTAATGCACAATTAGGGAGGACACCCCAAAAACACTGAGGAGTGCTAAAAATTATTGAGTAGATACTGCTGACAGATATGACTTTTGACAGCCAGAAATATTAATGCACAATTAGGGAGGACACCCCAAAAACACTGAGGAGTGCTAAAAATTATTGAGTAGATACTGCTGACAGATATGACTTTTGACAGCCAGAAATATTAATGCACAATTAGGGAGGACACCCCAAAAACACTGAGGAGTGCTAAAAATTATTGAGTAGATACTGCTGACAGATATGACTTTTGACAGCCAGAAATATTAATGCACAATTAGGGAGGACACCCCAAAAACACTGAGGAGTGCTAAAAATTATTGAGTAGATACTGCTGACAGATATGACTTTTGACAGCCAGAAATATTAATGCACAATTAGGGAGGACACCCCAAAAACACTGAGGAGTGCTAAAAATTATTGAGTAGATACTGCTGACAGATATGACTTTTGACAGCCAGAAATATTAATGCACAATTAGGGAGGACACCCCAAAAACACTGAGGAGTGCTAAAAATTATTGAGTAGATACTGCTGACAGATATGACTTTTGACAGCCAGAAATATTAATGCACAATTAGGGAGGACACCCCAAAAACACTGAGGAGTGCTAAAAATTATTGAGTAGATACTGCTGACAGATATGACTTTTGACAGCCAGAAATATTAATGCACAATTATGGGGGACACCCCAAAAACACTGAGGTGTGCTACAAATTATTGAGTAGATACTGCTGACAGATATGACTTTTGACAGCCAGAAATATTAATGCACAATTATGGGGGACACCCCAAAAGCGCTGGGGAGTGCCAAATATGAAGAAAAAATAATAAACCTCTATCCTCCTCTCTGCACTAGCGATTTTGGTTAGAGCAATTGCAAGAACAATATGGTATTCTCTGTCCCTGCTCTAATTAGCCTATGACTACACCCTGCTCTCTCCCTCTGTCAAATGGCGATGGATTGCTGTGGAGGCGTGTATTTATAAAGTTGAAGTATCGCGAGAACCGAGTCCCGAGATCCGACGACGTCACAATGACGTTCGGCCTCGATTTGGATTCGGAATGGGCGGGAGAGTACCGAGCTGCTCAGCTCGGTACTCGGATACCCAAAGTTCGGGTGGGTTCGGTTCTCGGAGAACCGGACCCGCCCATCTCTAGTTATGATGAACCCCCTCTCCATCAACTGGGTTCGGATTATTGGCAACCCTTACGTCGCCACCGAACTTGAGGAGCAGTGTGATATGCCACCGACGCCTTCCTCCATTTAGAGCAACAGTAGGGAGCAAGTCTTTGTCCAAACTGATAGGAACCTCCAGCAGCACACTTTGATCCAAAGTCAAGCTTTCGCCTTGTCTATCCAGCACTTTAGGCCTTGGTATCTATGCCCGTTCAGCGGTTATCCAAGCAACTTCCTCGTCATCAACCCCTGAGAATTCTCCACTCAGTGCAAAACAATAATCTGCATCTCGCAAGAGCTGCTCACACCAGACCAACATCCTCTTGCGACAATCTTGCCATGATGCTGGCTTTCAGTAAGCTACTCTGAGTTTGTGTTTAGTATCTCAGCAGTGCCTTCAATATTATACCACTATTCCCGTAGATAAAGGAGTGTATGGGTATGGGTGTGTGTGGGTGTGTTCCGGTTTCTGGCCCACGAGTTTAACTTTACTCTCTGTGCGCAGTGCCTCCACTTTGGTCTTCAGACAGTAAGCTCTTTGCAGGGTAATGCCCTTGTTCAGTGACCTAGGAACCCTATGCCCCCTTACTCTCAACCACAGACCACTCTGTAGCTAGCTTTAAAAACCACCAGCACGTTTATTTCTAGAGTGGTTCCCCAGGCTAGTTTCTTTTTTTAGTAAGTTTGCATAACGAGTGCACAATTAATACAGTATATAGGCTTACAGGTAAATTAAAAAGCAATTAAACCTTTAGCTTATCATACAATATAACACACAGTTCTTAATATCCCAAAGACTAGCTTCAGAGGTACCTCTGCATCTGAACATTATTCTAGCAAACAGTTCACACTAAACAGGGACATGTAAAAACATGGCAGTTGAAACCAATATAACTCTCACATATAAATATGACTGTCCAATATATAACAATATGCAGGACGCATCATAAGGTGCATTTGGTATTCATATCTACAGGCTCAGTTCATTACTTTTTCAGTAATTCAATATGAGTTCTCTGTAGAAATAAAATGGTAACTGCAATACTCCTATCGTAGAGATCCCTCCAGCAAGCAATAATAAAATAGTAATTAACATATTTCTCCAATGCTTGTCACATGTAGCAGAACTCCAGCCTTTCTTGAGTGGTTTTCAAAACAATATCAAACTCTTATAACTAATTTTCTATATGACTCAGTCCATAAGCTTGGCTAACTATCCCTTACCTTTTAAGATGTCACCCGAAACCAGGGTATATATCATTAATCTTCGGGACTTACCACCTGGTCCCTGACTAACTAAACTAATATGTACATTTTGCTCAGTCTTTCTATTAAAACAGGAAGTATAATAAAACTAAAGGGTACTTATCAATATATTGTTTCAGGTCCAGTTTCAGGCAATCTCTTCAGGATCAGGGTACAGGTATTTAGAGTAGTGTGAAAGATGTAATTTTGCCTATCAGCCTTAAAAATGTAGTTTGTCTTGCCTCTGGCAATCTTTTTCCCACTCTGTTGGTTAAATTTCAGGCTGCTGCTCTATATGCTGTTCTGTTCAATCTCCTCTTGTCTCTCTTTTTCATTCAAACTTCTCACTTCTGCCTCCTGTCCATTCTCTTGCATGTAACTTTCTTCCTCTCCTTCTCACTTCCAGCCTTCTTTTTCTCTGGCCCCCTTTTTCCAGACCAACCGCTACACTAAAACTGCCAGTTTCCAGTCATTCCTCTCACCTGTCACTTTTCCCTCACTCCTTTGGTTTCTGTGATGTCACTGTGAACAGAGCTTTATCAATCACTGACATTAGCAAACATGTGCGGGCCATCATGTTCGTCAGCACTACACAACAACTGCATAAAAACCAAAAGCAAGCATGGAGCAGGTGATGGGCCTCAGTGAACTGAAACTATCAAGGCAGTTCCAAAAGACTGAACTGCTCCCACCAATTTGTAGTTTTCAAGAGCAAGTCTGAATGATCATTCCAGTTCACTATCGCTTTGTGTCTGAGATTATTAAGAAATTATTGTAACTATGGATCTGGACTGAATAATTGAATACATTGCTTTGGTATCAATGCTATTTTCACTTTATCCCCTATAAATGCGAGAATTATTAATGTTAACTCCTTGAAATACTCCATGGCAGCCATAACGAATGAAAGCACCCACCAAAAGTATATTGTGCGATGACTCCTTCCCCTGAAACTTCCCAAGGTGTTAATGAAAAATATAAACAGACTATACAGGTGTGAATATTGGGCTGCCATGGACTATCTCAAGAAAATTTAATGAACGGTAATAATTCTCCCAATACCTTATCAACTCCATCACAGCCATAACGAATGGGATGTCCCCAAGCAATACATGAAAAGAAGGGTGGGCTCAAGCAAAAATCAATATTGACTGTGCGCAATGAAAATTGTTTTATTGAATAGCTTCTTAAATAATTATCCTTCCAAATGAGTATCAGCAGAAGATCTCGGTGTCTGAATACAAGGCAATTTTAGGCACAGACCACCACCCTGAATCCTCTTTATCCTGAAAAGGACACATGTGACCAAGTCCTTCTTGATTGACCGGGACAGAGGAGAAGTGACATCCCGGTCGTCACAGTGACGGCCGGGATGCGACCGAAGAATACACAGAGTCACAGTGGCTCCAGGCATCGCCGCGGCTCGTGACAGTACCCCTCCCCCTTTGAGGAGGGGTTACGAAACCCCGACAACCTGGTTTCCCACGAAACTCCCTAAAGAATTCCTTGATGAGCTTATCAACGTGGAGGCGCCTCTGCGGAATCCAAGATTGTTCCTCCGGACTGTAGGTTTTACAATGTATTAAGAAATTAATCTGCACCTGAACTTTCTTGGAGTCAAGGATTTGCTCCACAATAAATCCGTAGCACCCATCCACATTAGGTGGTCATGGTATGTGGGATCTATGAAGACTGAACTTTTTAGAAAAGACAACAGGTTTCAACAAAGATCAATGGAACGTGTTTGGAAATTTTTGAAGTCGGAGGTAATTTAAGTGTCATGGGATTGATCTTCTTGACAATAGTGAATGGTCCAATGAACTTGGGTCCCAGATTCCTACAGGGCTGCCTGAGCTTAATATTTCGATTAGAGAGCTAAACTTTGTCACCGACTTTTTAGATGCAAGTTTATCAGTGGTGATCCGTCAAGGAATTGGATCTGAAGGAGGCCTGGAGCAAAGCAGAGTGGACCTTCTTCCAGATAACTCTAAGCCGTGAGGCAGTAGATGGAATTATGGAAAAAACAGGAGATATAATAGAGGAGAGAGAATTTGCCCTGGGATGGAAACCGAGGTTGCAGAAAAATGGAGATATGCGGGTTGAGAAGCTACAAGAATTGTTATAAGCAAATTCAGCCCATGGGAGTAGAGAGGACCGGTTATGAAATTTGGAGTTATACAGGAACTGTTCCAGGGATCGATTAGTTCTTTCCGTCTGGCTGTTGGATTGCGGATGGAAACCTTTATTCCCAGCAGGCTGCAGAAAGATCTCCAAAACTAGGCGACAAATTGGGAACCACGGTCAGAGACTCAGGAAGACAGTGTAAACGAACAATATGTTGAACAAATAACGAGGCCAGTGTTTGAGCATCAGGTAGCTTGAGTAACGGTACGAATTTGAGCCATCTTACTGACACAATCCACAACCACTCATATGGTATTGAGGATAGATGACCGGGGTAGATCCACAATGACATTGAAAAATGTGTCCATGGTTTAAAAGGAGTAGGCAAGAGTAACAACTGACTGAAGGACGACTTCTAGAGGATTTACTTCTGGCACACTTTTCACAAGAAAGGACATAACTCTTGACATCGGAAGACAAGGTAGGCCACCAGAACCAACGTGAGAGAATTATGATGGTCTTAGATAGTCCCGGATGTCCAGCAAGTTTGCTCTCATAACATTCAGCAAATACCATTTTTATAAGACGAACTGTAATAACCTGTCTGTAGGGGTTTCCGATAGGGCAATTCTTTGCAATTCATGAAGCGTAAATCCAAGGTCTTGGGTCAAACCAGCGTGAATTGATGAGGACGGAATGATGGGGCGAGGATCAGGAGGATTGTGGATGGAAACCTTCATTCCGAGCAGGCTGCAGAAAGATCTCCAAAAGTAGGCGACAAATTGGGATCCACGGTCAGAGACGATGTCCTCGGGAAGACAGTGTAAACGGAAAATATTTTGAAAAAAAAACGAGGCCAATGTTTGAGCATCAGGTAGCTTGAGTAACAGTACAAAGTAAGCCATCTTATCGTCATCATTTATTTATATAGCGCCAACATATTCCGTAGCGCTTTACAATTGGGGACAAACATAAACTAATAAACAAACTGGGTAAAACAGACAAAGAGATGAGAAGGCCCTGTTCGCAAGCTTACAATCTATGGGACAATGGGAGAATGACACATGAGGTTAAGTCTACATTTTGCATTTTGGCCCAGCCAGACTGCAAAGGTAAAAGTGACTCATAAGCTAAATGAACCCGTCACATAACAATGTTGGTCAGGGGGTAGTTGTCTTGTGTGAAATTGTGTAACAGGCTAAAGGTAGCGCGGTTAAGAGGGTGGCTGAGGAATATTATAAGCTTGTCTGAAGAGGTAGGTTTTCAGAGAATGCTTGAAAGTTTGTAGACCACAGGAGAGTCTTACTGTGCGAGGGAGAGAATTCCATAGAGTGGGTGCAGCCCGAAAAAAAAAGTCCTGTAACCGGGAATGGGAGGATGTAATGAGGGTGGATGAGAGACGCAGATCTTGTGTAGAACGGAGTTGCCGAGTTGGGAGATATTTTGAGACAAGAGAGGAGATGTATGTTGGTGCAGCTTTGTTGATGGCCTTGTAGGTTAGTAAAAGTATTTTATATTGGATTCGGTACAAAACAGGCAGCTAGTGTAGAGACATACAGAGTGATTCAACAGAGGAAGAACGATTTGCATGGAAAAACAGTCTTGCCGCAGCGTGCAAAATAGATTGTAGAGGTTTGAGTCTGTTTTTGGGAAGACCAGTAAGGAGGGAATTGCAATAGTCAATGCGGGAGATGATGAGTGCATGAATTAAGGTTTTTGCAGTGTCTTGCTTGAGATATGGGCGAATTCTGGAAATGTTCTTTAGATGTATGTATCAGGATTTAGATATAGAGTCAATGTGGGGAACAAAGGATAGGTGTGAGTCAAGGATTACACACCTAGGCAGCGAGCTTGTGGGGTGGGATTTATGGTCATGTTATCAACAGAGATAGAAATGTCAGGTATGCTCTTGTTGGTGGGTGGGAATATTATGAACTCTGTTTTGGAAAGATTAAGTTTGAGATGGCGAGAGGACATCCAAGATGAAATGGCAGAAAGACAGTCAACTACACGGGACAACACAGATGTCGAGAGATCAGGAGAGGATAGATAGATTTGGGTATCATCCGCATAGAGATGATACTGAAAGCCAAAGGAACTTATTAGATTTCCAAGAGAAGCAGTATAGAGAGAGAACAGCAGAGGACCTAGCACTGAGCCTTGTGGTACTCCAACGGATAGTGGAAGCGAAGCAGAGGTGGCTCCAGAGAAATTAACAGTGAAAGAGCGATTAGAAAGGTAGGATGAGAACCAGGATAGAACAGTGTCTTGAAGACCTAGGGATTGCAGTGTTTGCAGGAGAAGAGAGTGGTCAATGGTGTCAAATGCAGCCGAGAGATCCAGAAGAATTAGGAGTGAGTAATGGCGTTGTTTTAGCAGTGATCAGATCATTGACAACCTTGGTCAACGCAGTCTCTGTGGAGTGTTGAGAACGAAAGCCAGACTGAAGAGGATCCAACAGGTTGTTAGCGGAAAGGAAGCGTGTGAGGCGAGTTTAGGCAAGTCTCTCTAGAAGCTTGGAGGGGCACGGCAGCTGAGAGATGGGATGGTAATATGATAGAGAGTTTGGGTCGGAATCTTGTTTTTTTAGAATAGGAGTAATCACTGCATGCTTGTATAGTGATGGAAAGATGCCAGTAGAGAGCGAGAGATTACAGATTTGAGTTAGAGGTGAAATGAGCACAGAAGACAGGGATCTACCAATTTGCGAGGGAATAGAATCAAGAGGACAGGAGGTAGAGTAGGAAGATAAGAAGAGCGTAGAAATTTCCTCTTCATTTGTGGGGTCAAATGAAGAGAGGGTGTCAGAGGGTAGTGGGAAGGAATTGAGCTGATTGCTTGTCGAGGAAGAGGATACCATTTCTAGTCTGATCTTGTCAATCTTGTCCTTGAAGTAGGAAGCAAGATCCTGAGCACTGATAGTAGATGGAGGGTTCAGGGTGGGAGGATTGAGAGGATATTTAAATGTATTGAAAAGGCATTTGGGGTTAGAAGCCTGAGCATAGATAAGAGATTGGAAGTATGTTTGTTTTGCAGTGTCCAGAGCATTTCGATAGGAGTGGTAGACAGAAGTATATGTGAAGAAGTCATTAGAGGTGCGAGATTTACGCCAGTGATGTTCTGCTTTATGGGACAGTATTTGGAGATTTTGTGTTGCTTTAGTGTGCCGTGGTTGACATCGAAGTCGACGTGTAGTATGTAGTGTCGCTGGAGCCACTAGATCAAGGGGCATTGCTAAGGTTTGGTGAAAATGGGGTACTGCCATCTCAGGGGATGAGAATGTAGAGATAGGGGAGAGAAGGTGTTGGAGAGAGGTGGAAAATTGTTGAAGATTAATAGAATTCAGATTTCTGCGGGTATGAGGAGGCTTGGTAGAGTTAGACAGTAGAGAGATTAGAGCAGTGGGGGTGAGTGTGTAGCTGATAAGGTGATGATCTGAGAGGGGGAAGGGTGTGTTAAGAAAATTAGAAACTGAGCATAGTCTAGAAAAAACAAGATAACAAGTAGATGATTCAATCCACCTGGAGAGGTCAAGTGAGGAGTTTAGAGAGAGTAGTTTGGAAGCAGCTTTGGAAGGTGGGTTATCAATGGGGATGTTGAAATCACACATGATGATGGTGGGGATGTCTGAAGATAAGAAGTGAGGGAGCCATGCAGAGAAATCCTCAATAAATTGTTGGTGTGCTCCAGGGGGACAATAGATCACTGCAACATGTAGAGAGAGTGGATTAAAAATGCGAATAGCATGTACTTCAAAAGATGTGAATGTGAATGATGGAACATTTGGTAGAACTGTAAACGTGCACTGTGGGGAGAGAAGTAGTCCAACCCCACCTCCTTGTCTGCCTTCAGGTCTGGAGGTGTGGGTGAGATGGAGGCCACCATGTGAAAGTGCTGCAGGTGAGGCAGTGTCTGATTGCAGGAGCCATGTTTCTGTTATTGCCAGAAGGTTGAGGTTTTTTGAGAGGAAGAGATCATGAATGGAGGTAAGTTTGTTACAAACAGAGCATGCATTCCAATGGGCACATTTAAAGGACTTTGGAAGAGAGGGGAGACAGGTGATGTATTTGAGGTTTGCTATAGAGCGGTAGTGTTCTGATGTATGTGTGTGTGAGGAGTGTGGGGGACCTGGATTAGGTGATATATCACCAGCTAATAGAAGCAGAGTGAGAGAAAGATAGGCAAGGGGATTGTAAGATGTGTGACTTTTTATTTTCTGGCGACAGGTGGAGGTTGTACTTGTTAGAGATAATAAATAGGAAAGCAGTTCATGGGTGTTGACTAGAGGTGAGTGGAGTAATGCAAGTGCAATATGAACAAATGTTTGTGTTGGTGGAGGGGTGAAAGATGAAACAGTTCTAAAGATCATGCCATGAAGAGACCAAGAAAAGCAATTTGTTCCACATTGTGATAAAAGGAGTTAAAGCCAAAAAGTTAGGGTATTTTAAAGAATTACCTCTTTGCAGTGTTCCATATAAAAGGACAAGTAATGCAGAAACAGGCTGTGGCAGATGTTGCTTATTGCTGGAAGTAAAATCAAGTCCAATGTTTGTCCAACTGTGCATTTTCATCCACTTTGTGAGAAAATCCCACTTAGTGTAGAAATCACACACGTCTACCCCCACATACGTCTCCCCATAGACTGAGGCTAAGATGTAGTCAGGCTAATTTAGTAATACTCTACAGATGTGCTAATTGGTCAGCTTATCAAAGGAAGAGAAAACATTTGTTTCATAGGCTAGAGGAGGCCAGATACCTATCATAAATTAGGCAGCAATAAAAGACTGGGCCAACCTAAATTTAAACAGATAACAATTTCCTATGACATACTTTTAAACACAGATTGCAGGGATGAATTTCACAGATTAATGATCAGAATAGTAGTAGTATGGATGGACATACCTGGAGATTAAAAAAGAAGAGAAGGATGAGGGTTAGTTGCTGTGTTGTCTAACTGCATTTTTGTCCACTTTGTGAGAAAATCACACTTTGTGTAGAAATCACACACGTCTACCCCACATACGTCTCCCCATAGACCCCATCTTACTGACACAATCCACGACCACCCTTATGGTGTAGTGGCCAGATAACCGTGGTAGATCCACAATGACATTGAAAGATATTCCCAAATGTTCAGCAAGTTTGCTCTCATGACATTCAGCAAATACCATTTTTCTAAGACGAAATGTAATAACCTGTCTGTAGGGGTTTCCAATGGGGCAATTCTTTGCAATTGATGAAGCGTAACCCCAAGTCCTTGGATCAAATCAGCGTGAATTGATGAGGACGGAATGATGAGCCGAGGATCAGGAGGCGGAGCATGACAGGACAAGAAAGTTTTTAGAAGCCTGGTCGAAAGGTGATTAAGAACTTGAAACGGGTAAAAAAGAGATCATTGGGCTTGCCTAGGATTGAGGGTCTTGGCTGCCTGAATATAGTGAAGATTTTTATGATCCATGCAGATGGTAATTTGATGGATAGCTCCTTTCAACCAATGTCGCCACTTGTCCAAAGCCCATTTAATGGTTAATAATTTGCGGCTGCCTACATCATAATTGATCTTGGCAGCCGAGAAGTTTCGGGAGAAATATGCGCATTGATGCAGTCTTTGGCTCCGAGGGTCCTTCTGAGAAAGAATAGCACCAGCCCCCATGCCTGAAGCATCCACTTCAACAATAAACAGGAGTTCCAGGTTTGGATGTCTGAGGACTGGAGCAGATGTAAAGGCATCCTTGAGGGCTGAAAAGGACGCCAAGACTATTTACAACCAATTACCGGTATTATTAACACCTTTACAAGTAAGAAGCGGGTAAGTGATTTTGATCGTGATTTTATTCAGACCAGGTCAATGCAAAGGCCTCAAGCTGTCATCTTTAATAGCTACAAAGAAACACCCAGCTCCCACCGGAGACTTAGAAAGTCAGGTGAACCCCTTTCCGAAGATTCTCTTCTACATACTGCTCCATTGCTTGGGTCTCGGGAAAAGATAGGGCATATAAACATCCTTTAGGCAATTTAGACCCGGGGATAAGGATGATTGCGCAGTCATATTCTCAATGAGGGGGAAGAGAGTCCGCCTTTCTTTGAGAAAATATATCACTAAATTCTTGGTATGGAGCAGTAACAGGTTCCAGACTAGGACGAAGGACTCGGAGAGGCAAAGTCAAGCAGGTGGATGAACACTCCAGACTCCAACAAACGATCTCCCCTTTCTTTCAATCGATGTGAGGATTATGGCCTTGAAGCCAAGTATGCCCCAGAATCAAAGGAGTGGAAGGACAGAAGATCAAGTTAAAAGAGAGATCCTCAAAGTGAAGGATACTCACAGATAATCGTACAAGTGGAGTCTTAGTAAGAATCCTGTCCCCAATTAAAGGGCTACTGTCCAATCCGCAGACAGTGATGCTTGAGTCCAAATTAATCGAGGGAATATCAAGAGTCTGGTTGAGGTCAAGGAAATTAGCAGGTGCACCACTATCGAGAAAGGCTGAAAGCTCAGTGGACTGAGCACCATAGACAAGGCGTGCAGGAATAAGAACAGAATTTTATGAAGAGATTATTTGAAGACATAGGAGCTGCTCTTCTCCAGCACCTAAGTCTGATCTTTTCCTGGCTTGTTAGGGCAAGCATGGAGTTGATGGCCCTTGTTGCCACAATACATGCAAAGACCTAGGGAGTGTCGCCTGGAAAGTTCTTCTAAAGATAGGCGACAGGCACCTAACTGCATAGGCTCAGGAATGTCCAATGATGTAGCATAAAAGGTCGGCGGAGAGCCGGAAGAGGCAGATGTATACCTTTCAGCTCTTCTTTTCTTGATGCTATGATCAATCTTGATTACCAATTGAATCATATTCTCCAAGGTAGTTGGTATCAGATAATGCACATAGGAGTCTTTGATTTGTTCAGGGAGCCCGAGACGAAATTGACTCCGTAGTGCTGGATCATATCAGTGGACCATTGCCTAAACTCCGCACAATAATCTTCAGCTGTGTCGGCCTTGTTTCAGGGCCCTGAGATGAGACTTGGCAGAGGCCACACGATCAAGGTCATCATAGAGTAGACCCAGGGCATTATGCATCCACAGACTGCAAGGAAGAACTTGGGAGAGCAAGACTGAATGTCCAGGACTGAGGGTCACCATGGAGAAGCAAGAATATGATACCGACCTTTTGTTTGCACCAAGCCTGAAGAACGGGGTCTTAAACAAAAATAAAGCTTACAACTCTCTTTAAAGTTGCAGAATAAGGCTCTATCCCCAGAGAATCGATCAGGCAGATTCAATTTGGGTTCCACAGTGGGTAATAGGGAGGCCTACTGAGCTTGCGAAGTGCTGGAAACTTCTTCCTGAGCAGACAACCGGTGCAATAGGCCTTGGACCATCTAAGACAAGGTCTTGATCTGACCCACCAGAACCTGAGCTGAAGAAGGTTTTGTTGTGCTGTCATCCATGAAGTGACTCCCTCCAAATATCTTCACTGGCCGGTTATGCTACAGCCAACGACGATATCAAACTTGCAGAACCAGGGGAAGAGATCTTCACCTATAGCAGCCGCCTGTAACGCTCCAGTCCCACAGATAGTACCTGTCTCATTACCTGAAGTCCATTCATCTGGAAACTGCCATGTCTCAGCATCACACATTCTCCAGTTCATTCATTCAGCTATATTCAGATCTGTGCAGGTGCAAGTCTATTGCACTTCAGGACCTCCACCCTCTTTTTCATTGGCTAAGTACTTCTGGGACACTATTTAGACCTCCTGGATTCACCTGTCTGATGCCTGTTCTTCAAGCTCACTTCCTGCAGCCTGTGCTTCTGGTTTCTGTTCTCCTTGTGGTTTGCCTGTGTTTCAGTCTGCTCTCAGTTCATGGTCTGTGCTAAACCATCGCTGTTCCAGTACCTCTCTGTCACTTCAATATGACAGCTGCGGTTGTCTCATCGCTACCACTCAGAGCCGCTACTACATCTGTGACTCATCAGTTGTTATCACGGGTTACCTCCGCTATTTCAGTGTGCTCTCAGCCTGCAGCCATGTTGAACTATCGCTGTTCCAGTACCTCTATTACCATCTCCAGTGTACTCTATTGTGACAGCTCCAGTTCTACAAGGGTAACATAAATCAAGTCATATTCCAAAGGACAATTCTTAGGCAATTACAAGGATAACCTCTGTGACCATGGTTTGCCATAGCCTGGGAAATTTGTGGGCGCTACCCATTATGGTCAGGTCTCCTGTCCACCAGTGTTGCACCCAAACCAAAGTACACACTCCTTGACGGGATGGAAATTGTGTGGCAATTGAGCGGATATTGCTCAGGGGCAAAAAAGTCTCTAGTCAAGTAATCAAAGTCTTATTGCAAGCTAGGAAGTAAAATTATTCAATACATTTATTATAGAATTGGGAAAAGTTTATCTGCTGGGGCAAAAAAAAACTTAATTTGTTCAATGCCACTAAGTGTTCCATAATCTATTTGACTTTCTGCAGCGAAGACTAAACAACTGCTTGCCTTGTAAGACTCTGAAAGTTCAGGTCTCAGCATTAAGCATCCTTTTGGATACAAAATTAGCACTGGAAAACTTAATACACTTCTTCCGACCAGCTAATAAAAACATGACAATATTAATAGTAATGGGATCAACAAATAAACGATCATACTATGCCACACAGTAGTGCCCCCAGTTCATATTATTCCACACAGTAGTGCCCCCAAATCATATTATGCAACATGGGTAATTGGTTCAGCCCTCCTAGGCACATAGTATATGAATCCGGAAGGTAGCAAAATCAGACCACAAAGATATGTTATAGTATGCAATCACTTAATTAATGCAACAAATATAAACTTTAATTATCAAATATAGTAATAAAAACAATGTGTGTGCACAGAAAATCTTCATAAGAGTAGAAAACAGCAATAAAGTAAATTGATGATAGCTCGGATATAATCCTTTTAGTGTTTATTATCTCCTCCTGTATCAGTTTTTATGCAAATCGATATACAGATTACTGTATAAGAACAGTTCCAAATTTATAAAAGTAATATTGAGTTCTAAAGTTTAAGTAGTGTTTCTGTACACTCGCATGTATCCAGCGTTTATATCCTTGTTGCAGTTCTGGATTTTCCAGGGAAAAACTTATCTCATCACTCCGTGAAAGGGAGGCCCTGGACCTGGGTGCAGAAACTTGCCACGGAGGTTTCATAAACTAATTTGATCCTTGCAATTGAACAGGTGTTGTCGGAACACAAACTAGTAGCAGTGTGGAACGCTCTGCAGTAGTGCTCCACACTGTATAAAAGCAGTATCTATATTGCCGTGTGGAGATCCGATAAGGCAACCTTTCAAGATTTCAAACTTCAATGTCCAATGCAGTTCAACCCTCTACATTAGGGGCTACTTCAGGGATAAGTTCAAGCATGTATATGACAGATATAGCAATTGCCAAAAGGGGGAGGGGGAGGGAGCAAATACCTGTTCCTCCTAAGAAGTGTCCAGTAGGATAATTCTTAATGGGTTTATGTCTAGGTGTTCAAATTGCTTAGTGTGTTGTTCATAATAAAATTAAAGTTAAAAAAAAAAAGCTTGTTGCATTTCTTTTAAATGGTATTAATGAAATTATGTAAATCTTATTTCTTGGGGATAGGTATTTTGATATGTAGTAATTATAGAATGATCTTTCTATTAGGCGTTTACTGTATCTATGTGGGAAAAGTAGATAGGAATGGAGTTAAAAATTACTGTTGGTTTTTATTATCAGAATTTAAGGACACTACCTAGGTATATAAATCTAGATTTAGACCATTTTGGTGCGAAGATATTCATAGTGAATATCCACTTTGCATTTTTTGAGATTTTTGTGATGTAGTTTCCTCTTCTTCATGCTTTCCATACTTTTTTTTTATTCCTGTGAATTTTCTTGTGTTCTGGTACACTGTGCTTTCCACTTCGTTTTTAATGTTTGTTATGTGTTGTTCCACTCTGTTCTTCATACTTCTTATTGTGCGGCCTATGTACTGTAGACCACACATACATTCTAAGAGGTAAATGACTCCTATGGAGTTACAAGTGATCTTCTCCTTGATAGCAAAGGTTTCCTTGGTGCTGTTAGAAACAAAGTGTGTTGCTGGTTTTGTGCTCTGTTTGATTGTTCAGCAAGCTGTACATTTCACACAGGTATAAAAAGCCTTTTATTTCACCTCTTAATAAAGTTTCTTTCTTCTTGTTAATTTGGATTGGAATGGCACTTTTCACTAATTTAGTTTATAAATTTTCCTTATTTTTTTTGTAAATAATACACAGTTTTCTGGAAGTTTTTCATCTTGTAGTAAAAGTGGCTAGAATTTTTCGCAGAATGGCTTTTAAAGATTTTGATGTTGTTGTTGTACTGGGTGAGGAAGGGTATGCGTTTTGGAAGTCTGTTCTGTCTTTTCACCCTTGTTTTCCAGTAGTGATTTCTTTTCCATGCTTCTAATTTGTATTTTCTTTTTATAAAATTTCTGTTTGAAGATATGTACTTGTTTTTTGTATTCTTGCATGTCGGTACAGTTTATTTTATTGTACTGAATTGACCTTCAGGAATACTGGATTAGCAGGGTTTGTAGTGGTTACTTGTTGCCAAATTGAAATTTTTACAGTCAACCTTTTTGATATGTATTTGGTTTTTATGGCTTGATTCTCTATGTAGATATTCAAGTCTAATAATTCTACCATTTCATTCCTGAATGTGGAAGCAAATATTATATTGAGGTTATTCTTGTTGATATATTGTAAGAACATTTCAAGTTCTTCTCTTGCACCCTTCTATAAACAGATTACCTTGTATATGCATCTTTTCCATATGTGAATATGTTCTCGATGTGGGCTATTGATCCATCTCCTTATAGGGTGCTATTAACAGGTTTGCATATCTGGGCGTGAACTTCGTACCCATTGCAGTTCCATTAATCTGTTTATGGTGCTCTCCCTCAAACCAGAATTGGTTAAGGTAAAGTATGAAGTTGATAGCTTCAATAAGAAAATTGATTTGTTCTAGGAGCAGGTTTGAATCCAATAGTAATTTGGCTTTGTTGATATGACATCCGACTTGGTGGTCAATGATGGTGTATAATGAAGTGACATAACATGTTATAAGAAGGTAGTGGTCTTGCCATGCTATTTCTTATAAAAATGTTAGTACCCGAGTGGTGTCTCTCAGGTTGCTCAGTTGTTTGCTAACTGTGGGTTGAAGGAAGAAATCAATATGTTGGGAGAGGCTGGACATAATAGAATTGATGCTGGAAATGATGGGTCTTCCTGGTGGGTGGGTTAGATGTTTATGAATTTTTGGTAGACAATAGAATACAGGTAAGATTTGAAACAGAAGATAATCATACTCTTTTTTTTAAGCTTTATTTAGGAAGGTTTTTAGTTTTTTGTTATAGTGATTGGTTGCATCTGTTTGTAGTCGCTCATAAATGGGTTTGTCTCCTAGAAGCTTTCTTACTTTCTTGATGTAGGCTGTTTTATTTTGTATTATGATGCCCCCACTTTTGTCCACTGGTTTTATAATCAGATTCTCATTTTCTATTAAAACGTTTAGGGATTTTTCTTCTGTGCATGATAAATTGGTTCTGTCTTTACTACATTTTTAGAGATTTTGTGGCGATTTCTCTTTCCACAATGTTCTATTAAAAGGATGGTTTATTTTTCAATTTTGTATGTTTAAATTCTGTAGTTGTTGCCTTGTTTTCAGTAGCTACCTTTTCTTGGAAAGAAAAATTTTTTAGGGTTATTTTGCACTTGAATTTTTGAAGGTCAATGTATACGTTAAATTTATTTGGAAGGGCATGCTGGGACTTGTAGTTTCACAACACCTGGAGGGCCGCAGGTTGGACAGGCCTGTTCTAAGGGTTACAATTTTTCTTTAATCGATTTTATCTTTAACTCTGCTTTTTTTTTCCATAGAGGATTCTCTATCTTTAATGATTAGTTCCATCAGTTGAAAGGAGCACCTATCTAATATTGAGATCCATTAATTTGTGATGTTATCTTTCTGTGCATATATACATTGATTTTATTAAATTTGAAAAGTAAAGTTTATATCTATTGCACTAAAACCGATTAAGTGACTGTATACTATAACTTATCTATGTGGTCTGATTTTGCTACCATCCATCTATGCAAAATCTTTATTCACATACTGTGCACTTAGGGGGGTTTAATCACTTACCTATTACTATTAACCTATATGAAAGAACATTGGGTATCCCTTTCTCTATTTCACTCACCTCCCATCAAATGACAGCGCAATATACACTTTTCCCCACCAAAGGCAATGCAGCTAGTCATTCCCCTTTATATTATGCCATATATGTGTGCCTCTTGTTCTTTAGCCATATGTAGATAGCTGCTTACTCATGTGCTGCTCTCATCTGCAGTCAGCACACGAATCTTCTTAGAAGGAGCTGCAGCACATGCATCTGTTTCGGCCATATTTGGCTGCATTAGTGAAGCAGCTCCGGCATGCCAGATAAAACTGATCTGCATGCCATGTCTGGCAAGCGAGTCATGGGTTGCCTACCACACAATTGGACCATTTGTAACACCATGGGGTTGTAATCTCATACTGGACTCATTAGTAGGCAGCACCTTTGAGCCTATACAAAAAACCTCACTCAAGTTGCTCACTCTTAAAGTATTCCTGGTTGAATTACTTTTGCTAGACTGAATACATTCATTAAGGTGCAAGGAAGCATTTCTGAATATTTTTCTAGCTAAAATGATTTTGCCTAAAGTAGTGTCTCATTAAATCTGAAAATTGCATTACCAGCATTTTCCTCACAAACAGAGAAGGAATTGGAGAAGCGTCTACATACATTGGAAGAGGTCACAACAATCTCCATATACCTGTAGAGAACAAAGAAACTGAGAGAAACTTATCAGCTCTTTGTCTTACCACCCGTAACTCAACAGGGACATTACCCATCAAACGATCCACTTGCAAAATGGATCTGTGAATCACACAGGCATATAAGTATACAGGCATGGAAAAATTTAAAATGACAAAGATTATAAATTCACATTCAAAGACAGCAGTGGAAACTTCTTTGGCACAAATATTGAATATAAAAGGGGCAGGTTAGTCTACAATACACATCTTTACAAAACATAGGCAGGATGTGACACCAGTAGCTGAAGCTTAGTTTGATAGAGGATCCTTCAGAACCAAGATAAATAAATAAATAATTTATTTTGTGCATTGAATTGTGTCACTAATTATTGGCCCACCCTATATTATTACTGCTTGGGTACATCCTATTGGTCAGGGCTGCCAAGGAGTACCTTTTACTTTTCTTTGCTCAAATGACTCCAGGGCAGGGCCGTCTCTTCCATTGGGCAATACTTACCTTGCGGTCACATCAGCGGTGATCCGGCTCCCTCCCTGGTCCCCTCTTCCGTGCTGAACTCGCACTGAACGCCCAGCATTCACTGCAACCACAGCACGGAAGAGGGCAGAAGAGACTCAGCGGTGCGGAAAAAAGAAGAGGATCGGACTTAAGGTAAGTTAAGGGGGCCCATATATATATATATATATATATATATATATATATATATATATATATACAAAAGTAAAACATCATTTAATTCATAAAATTGTATCCATAAACAACAAATCAATGCCCGTACATTGAATAAATTATTCATTCTTTTGATAAAGTCTAACAGACGAAACGCGTCAGGATCTTTTGAAGTGCACTCGTTTTGACTTGTCAGCTGAGGACGCATTGTCACCTGTCTGAGAGGGCTGAGGAATCATATCTCCTGTCTGTATATTGGTGTAAAGGAGCCAGGATCACTAGTGGATGGCGAGATCTTTACTGGACAGTGGACGATCATAGTGCACAGATAAGCTTGAATTAATTTATTCAATGTACGGGCATTGATTTGTTGTTTATGGATACAATTTTATGAATTAAATGATGTTTTACTTTTGCTAAAAACGCACTACACTATTGTTTGTTACTTTCTATCTGAGTCCTAGTTTGGAGTACCCTAATCTGCACAAGAAGGATCTGGAGATCGCAGAGGGATATTTTCTCAGATAAGCGAAATTACATTTTATATCTGGTACGAGGATAATTTGATAATTAATCTGATCACTGCTCCGATGTGGCAATATCACACTATGTTTTGGCGCTTCTTTTTTCTATTGTATATTTAGATTGTACATCTGCAAGCTGATGTTTCAAAGGGAAGCAGCCTACTGTATGGGATTTTAATATTTTGAGCACAGGTTTTAAACACGTGATCATTGGTGTTTGCACTGAGCGCCGTTGTCTTTACACTTTGATTTAATATATATATATATATATATATATATATATATATATATATATATATATACATATATATGTATAAAAAAAAGTGATTATATATAATCACGTTTTTTTTACATACATATATATTTTTTTTACACACACATATATATATATATATATATATATTTTTTTTTAGGGGCCCGGTACACTGCATTGCCCGGGGGCCCATAAAATAGTTAAGGTGGCCCTGCTCCAGGACAGTCCTAATATTCACTTCCTTGTTGTTTATTATATTTCTAAGCTGCAGCTTGAGAAGTTACTTAAAGAAACTGAGGAAGTTACATTACACAGCCTCATGTTTTTTGTTTTACTCTTTATTCTTAGCTGCACAGGAAATTAACTTATTGGCCAGAGCTGCCATGGAGTACTTCAAGGAATGAAAACCAACCACAGGGCCAACTAATTTAATAAGAGCTGGGGCTGTGGGTGAAGCTCATTGGGGCATTAAGAAGAGACAAAAAGCTGGGGCTGACAGGGGAAATGTCAATTTGTACAGTTTTATAAAGATTATCTTGTTGGTACCCTAGTCTTTCCACACAAAGAACCTTAGCCAATCATTGGAGAATGACAGAGAACCCTTGCCTAAACGTTTAACCATAAACATGTTTTAAAAAGTGAAACAAGAAAGAATAATTTTTTGACCTAGGACATCTTTTTTTAGTAATAATAGAAGAGGAGACAGTTGTTCACCCCCCCCCCCCCCCAAGAACCCAATGACGGGTACCGGTCTTGCATCATTTATGTTCACACCCCTGAAGTATACTCCATCATTTCTCTCTGGTTCCCCTATTTCCAGTATTAAAACAAAATACTTTAATATAGTATTTTCTACTTCTGGTGGTAACAAATATCTACCCTTAACAATTTACTCTACAGGTTGTTCCAAATCATCTACAACTATAGCTACAATTAATGTGATCAAAATACCTAATTTAGGTATCTTTTGTGGAAATTATTCAAATATATATCTATAATATAAATGTCTAGTGGCGTGTGTTAGTCGGTCTGTGTGTGTGTGGAAAAAATAAAACCAAGCTGCAGCGCCATCTGCTGGGCGGAGTTATACACTGACCTACTAAATTCTTAGTGTGTATGGAAAAAAAAATTCAGAAAGGGCTGAAATTTGGTATACTAAGATGTTTTTAATTTGTTAATTTCATTTGTTAATTGTTAAAAGTGTTTATAAAGATTAAAAAAAATATATATATATTTCTTGAAGGAGAAGTGACAGTTGGGAGTGGTTGGTGGCTGCCGGGGGTGACAGTGGGGAGTGGTTGGTGGTTGAGGCCTGGGCTATGGCCCAAATGCATGACAAGAACCTTTTTAACACCTTAAGTAGCTTGATTTGACTAGAATGCATGAGCATCATGCACGGGTTAACTTGTATGTATATATATATATATATATATATATATATATATATATATATATATATATATATGGTCGAAGTCGTATAATTGGATGAACGAAAGTATATTGGTTTAATATTGGTTTGCCGTGCGATTGCAAAGCATACGCCGCGTAACACGTGGCGTGATGCTATCGCACAGTAAAATACGCACGCACACACTCGCATTACAACATTTAGTTATTTATATAATTCATAATGGTTTCGTTACACTGTAATTTATGAGCAGATAATATTTGGTTTATTATTAGTCTATATATATATATATATATATATATATATATATATATATATATATAGTATGATTATATGTACATTTTAGTGTTATTAAAGGTTTGGGTTATAGGAAAGGTGTCATGCATGATATCATATTGATCCCCTAATCATCAGCAGCTGTCCGGTGCAGTCGGCGAAGAGATCGCACATTGCATACTTTAGTTATTGATATTAGGGAACAATCCTTTGTATGATGCTGGCTATGAAAGGAGCAGACCCCCCTGGAGAGACGACCCCCACCTTTGGATTCCTTAGATTGAATCAACCTATGATCTGTTTACCCTGGACCCACCCAACGTCTGGACCTATAGAAACAATCTACGTCATCTCTATTGTTCAAGTGTAACACTGTACTGTATATAATCATCGCTGCACACCCCCTGGTTCTCAGTCAACTCTGACACAGTATTCTAACAGATATACTGTCCACCGGGTCCCGTGGGTGCTGTGCTGTACTGTACTTTATCATAAAATAATAATGTATGGAATTGTTGACTATTTACATCTGCTAAAATAAATCACTTTGTGCTTTGGAAACACATACAATTGATTGGGCAATGCTTATTTCAAAACGATAGAATTACTTTAATAATAATATATATATATATATATATATATATATATATATATATATATATAATATATTTATTAACAATAAACAAACTATACACCTGACAAATGTTTATATCTGTAAAGGAAACAAATGCACTGCTTCACTTTGAAGTAGCGTAGCGCATGTGCAATGCACTACGTTAATTGCGTAAGCGCTAGATACAGTATTATGTGATTTCCCCACTAGCGTGGGAAAATACCATAATACAGTAGTTAGCTCTTACGCAAACAGCGTAAGAGCATTGCGGAACGGACCTCCTACTAGGTAGGAGGTGTTTGCGGCGGCTCCTGGCTTTTTTTTATTTTTATCTTCAATCAAGACTCAAGATTCGGGATGTACAAATATGTGCCCCTTCTGGGCGAAGAGTTCCTGATGGCACAGATTCCCTTATGGAGGTATCAATGGCTGGGACTGGGGCAAGCCGGCAAGATGGATTTACAAATAATAAGTGACATTGGAGCAAGAAAGAAGGCATCATCGGTAAGTATTTGGGTTTTATTATTTTAATAAATACTTGTGGTTTAAAAGAGGGTGGTTAGTGTCTTTATTGTGGGTTTTATTATTTTTATTAAATGTATGTGGTTTATAAGAGGGTGTTGTGGCTTTGTAAACTTTTTTCTTTGTGGAACTACAGGGCCCAGCAAGCCAGGGATGTCAGGGCATGTTGGCACTTGTGGTTCTCCAAGTGCCAACATGCCCTGGCTGCCGTGGGTATGCTGGTGCTTGTAGTTATACAAACACCAGCATGGCCACACTGTTTTTGGCAACCTGGCTGGCTGGGACTTGTAGTTCCACAAACAAAATTGGTGTCAGTTTGTTTTTTTAACTACTTTACGCCGTATTAACCTACTACCCACAGCCCAGGGGTGGTAGGAAGAGCCCTAGTGCTATCAGCACTGGGCTGGTTCTTTCGTTTTTTTCAGCGGACCCCACTCCCTAGGGAATCCAGCCCAGCGCTGAACAGTCTAGGGTTGGTTAGTCATTATGGCAGGGGGACCCCTGCTGCGCGTCTCCCTGCTATAGTGCCGCCAACCCTGGCTGGTTTGCCTAGTGCTGGTAAAGTGAAAATCGGGGGAACCCCACGCAAAATTTTTCCCCGATTTTCACGGGACCAGCACTAGTCAGGCAGCACTAGGGTTAAGCATAAATAGCGGGGGGACCTCACGCTTTTTTTTTTTTCAACTTTTATCTGTTCTTTAACATTTTAACAGCTGCCGGAGCTCCGGCAGCTGTATGACAGGTCAGTGTAACAGTGATGTGTTTACATCTCACTGTTACAAGACAGGAGAGTTTGCCAAACACAGGAGAGTTAGCTAAACTCGGGAGTGTTTACATCGCTCAAAATCGCCAGAGATGACCAGCGATTTTGAACATGAGTGTCAAAATCGCAGCTTGATACATTTCCATTTTTTTTAAAAAAAATCGCGGGTAAACACCCGCAATTTGCTGCGATTTCAACACGCTGGCAAACTCGCACTTTGATACATTTACCCCATGATGTTTATGTTAAAGAGCAATGTTGTAAAGCGTACAGGAGCGTGCTGGGATGTGTTGAGTTTCAAGAATGATTCTTTGTATGCAGCATCTAGGCTGTTAAACTTAGCAGCATTTAGTTGTATGTATAACCAGAATAATCTACAATAATCTCTCAGTACAAAGCATCACGTATAATGTTTTGCCACATTCACTATGACTGCTCAGTGTCACTTTGCTTATCATTTATTGTAATTATAACTGTTTTTTTATTCAGCTCTTAGTGACATGTATTTAGCTGCACACTAGACATAGCAATGCATACGCGGTTTGATGGACCAATGGATTGTTGTGCGCCTTACTGATTATGTAAAATTATAGCCACACCCCTACACATGCTAGTGATGCTCACTGGTGGGGTGGCGTGGAAACACCCTCCTCTAATCCAGCGTTTGCCCCTGAAGCCTACCCTACAGCCAAAGAAGGTCTGTGGTTAGTTACAAACTCTTCACACTTTTTCCTTGTCACATACAACACTATACAAAAGTTTTAGTCAGGTGTGGAAAAAGTGCTGCAAAGTAAGAATAATTTCAAAAATAGAAGTGTTAAAAGTTTATTTTTATCAATTAACAAAATACAAACTGAATGAACAGAAGCAAAATCTAAATGATATCAATATTTGGTGTGACCACCCTTTGTCTTTATTGTCCAAAGTTTGCATCTCCGGACGCGAAAACATGAAAATGGAAAAACTGCCTAAGAAGCACTCACTGATCTAAACATTTTCTGGAACCGGCTGACCGGAAGTAAAGTAAACCTAGTGAATAATGGACCTGATCCTCTGGCTACAGTCTACTTAGATGCTGGCCAAACCTGCATCTGTGCATCATTATGAACCAGCAGGGAGGCAGTCATCGAATTCCCAAAGTCATGTCCGGGTAAATCCTAAGTGCTCTTACCAGATCAGAAGAGCTAGCTGATTTTAGTCACCT
The DNA here is from genome assembly GCF_038048845.1 of Mixophyes fleayi. Classification (NCBI taxonomy): domain Eukaryota; kingdom Metazoa; phylum Chordata; class Amphibia; order Anura; family Limnodynastidae; genus Mixophyes; species Mixophyes fleayi. Next base: position 159,505,771 of record NC_134404.1, on the reverse strand, counting down.
GAAGAACAGACCCCCTAGGAGAGGGAATGACCCATCACCTAATTAAGGTGGAAACCTTAGATCACCTTAGGCTGGAAAGAATGTGTCGAGTACAAGGCTGGCTTACTGTCATGAAAAATCAAGAAGCCAGACAAAACAGGGCACCCAGTTCAGAAACCAGTCTAGCAGAGGAAATAGCTAGAGGCAAAGTAATTTTCTATGTCAAGTACTTCAACTCAATCACCTTCAAATGGAGAAAACTGAATAGCCGAAAGAACAAACTTAAGATCCCATGGTGCCGTTGGAGGAACATAGGGTGTTGGGTGTTTTAAAACACCCTGCAAGAACGTCTGGACCTCAGGGATCAGGGAAAAATTCTTCTGAAAATACATAGACACAACTGAGACCTGAAGCTGAAGGTCACTGGTCAATCCATTCTGGAGAAAGGAAATTAAACACAAAACCTAATGGCAGAGTGGAATCCTCTGCATTAACGCTAAACCCTCAATGTGGTTGGTAATGTATCGGAGACTTGTCTGGCTTTTGGACCAGGCAGAGGTTTGAGCAGAACCTTTGAGTCTTCTCTTATTTCAGGATGTTCCAGGAAGGTGGTGTACATGAGAGAAAAATGGAGAGACGTAATAGCCTTCCTGAAAGCCAGCCACTTTGTCTTTTCCTTGGGAAGCCGGTGAAAAAAAATATCTTTTTGGTGTAGGCCCCTGAATGTCCAGGATGTAACCCTTTTCCATAATGTCGGTTACCCACAGGTCTGAAAATGAGGCTTTCTACATGTCCCAGAACAACAAAAGATAGGCTCCTACAGTAGTCCAAGCTGTTTCTCCAGGGCATAGGCACTAAGAGCTTAGCCAACCCACATGCTAACCTTTTAAAAGAGGATTTCAGTCAAAAGGAGGCACAAAACTCAAGGATCCTCTGTTCCTTAGACTTGGACAGGTTGACTGAGAGAAAAGGGCTTTTCTCTTCCTGACAGATGATGTTGTCCAGCTCAGGCAACAAAGTACTGAACCTTCGAACAGGAGGGTTTCCAAAGATTTCAATGTCTGCATTCCAGGACGGGAGCTAAAGTACTTGCCTGGCAACTACAGCCAAAGCAGAGATCTTAGAACTGGTATAGGCTTAAATATTGCTGTTAGGGTTTGTGCTTTTCTTTGCGTTAAAAAAACTTCTTTTAAAATGAAGTCTGTTTATCTGTTATTTTTTTTTTGCAATTTTTTTTTAGTTAATTGTCTTGGTATATATGTTGATTATAAATGTTGGAATTTTCTGCATAATATGTTTTTACAGTTTATTCAAATAGTAATTTCTAAATAATATAAAAAGGAGCAGTAATAATCATCACAGGTAAACCAAATATCAATAGACGTACTCACCCTATTTATGCTGCTGTTTGTTACGATATTCTGGATTAGATGTATTTTAAAATCCTTTAAACTCTTCATGCACTCTTGGAGAATATATTTAGATAACTGTGAATTAGTGAGGAGGTTTGTTACAGTTCTAATGGCTTCTGTCTGAAATCTTGAGACAGATGGTTTATGATTTTCATACAAGCTAAGTAAGCCGTTCAACAATCCAGACACTGACTCTGCTACCACACTGCCATCATTCTCAAACTTTGTAAAATGTGTTAGATGGCTTCCTGCTGTTGTCAGTTTTCCTAGTCCAAGAAGATGATTAAGAAATTGTATCTGGCTAGACAGCTGTTCTTGGCCAAATGGAAAGCATTTTATAATTGGAAGAGGATTTGAAGGAGATGCAAAATATGACAGATTTGTGCAGGGTTGGTTACAGCTGATAGAAGTCTGAGATCCTGTCAATGTATCCACCCCATCTTCATTAGAAATATCACATCCTGAATCTTGTTGTAATTGGTTCATTGGTTCCAAATCCTCTGAAGGTGCACGTGGATCTGTTGTCACACCAAGCCATTCTGCAATTTGTGGAGGAAAAACAAAACAAAAACAAAGGATTATACTCATGTGAATTTTTAAAGAAAATATCCTCATCAAACGTTTCTCGCCACATAGCAAGAAAAACAGAAAAATATGTATAATTCAGAGATAACATTTGTCATTCATATACATTTCTACTCAATTTCATAATGAAGACAGACATTTTAAGAGCCACTTTTATTCTGCACCATTAGCCCCAATACTGACCCCCTTTCCTGTTAGGCTTCATTGGCATTGAAGGCTATTGCAGAGGAAAGTTGATGTGGCTCTGAAATTGTTGCTTTAGAAAAATTACCCCATTTACTGACATTAATGCATAGTTTTATCATAACAGCTACCGTAGTTAGGGATAATAAAGGGCTGAGGCCATTATCCTATACTCAACTACTGAGAATTATTACAGGAAATAATTCAAAGCTGACAGTTGAAGAGAATCTATAACATAGATGGGCCACATGCGGCACTCCAGCAGCTCCACTCTGCTTTATTGTCAGATTTGTTTGTTACAGCTTGTAACACTTGTTTAAAATGCCTGCTGATATGTTATTACACATAGGAGTCTCTTCCTTTGAAAAAATGTATTGTTTTAACTGAGATTAAGGGCAATGTCCAGCCCTTTAAAAGGTTAGTGGGCCATCCATACAGCCCCCTGAAGTGTTGGAACCACAACGCTATTGCATAGCGAGCATGTAAATTAAATGGTCTTTTAAGTTAATACACAAAGTAGCTTTCAAACAATTGCATTGCCACACTACTAATTGTTGTACCATACTGGAACTCAAAAAGCTCAAAAAACTTTCCTTTTGGCATGTTGCAAGACACACTTAACGGACATATTTTGATTTGATTTTTTGAGAAGCAAAGTGGTATCACGTTTGCTAATCTTTTTCTGGGCTACCGAGAAGACCATTTCAGATATGTTTTGTAATCATACTATTGTATGGTGAAATTGCATTGACAACATGTTGTTTATCTGGCGTTAACCAATAAAAAAACAATAAAAAAAAACTCCTCTTGTTTAACAATTTCATCTTAAAATCATTTCATTAGCATTTCAGTATACTGTAATTACTAGATTTTATAAACATTTATTTATATAAAACCAGCATATTTCCCAGTGTTTTATGATTTGGGAACAAACAGTAATAAAACAAGACTGGGTAATAACAGACAGATAAAGAGCCTTGCTCACATGCCAACAATCTATAGAATGATCCAGCACGATTGCAATTGGAAAAAGTGTTTAGCGATCCAGTCACACAGCAATATTTGTTTGGGGGTCAGATGGATGTTCGAGTATAGAACAAGCATATATTAAGTTTTATGTGACCAGTGGAGAGGGGGAGGCAGTTGGGTAGAATATCTTAGAGGTGAAGATGGTGGTTCAAGAATTTTATAAACTTGCCTGAAGAGGTGGTTTTCAGGGAACGCTTGAATGCTTGCAGACTAGAAGAAAGTTTTATTGTACGATGAAGAGAATTCCCCAGAGTTTGTGGAACTTATGACTGGGAATGGTAATAATAAGATCTTGAGATAAGCGGAGGGGTCAAGTTGTGAGATATTTTGAAACAAGTGAAGAGATAGAGAACTGGTGCGGTTTTGTTAATGGCCTTTATGCTAGAATTAGTATTTTATATTTGATTTTGTAAAATACAGGTAACCAATGCATGTTCTGACAGAGTGGGGGAGCAGTTTAAAAACATTTTACAAGCAAAATTAGTCTAACCACTTGTGACAGGCACCATATTCCCCATCTGTCACTTTGAAAACTTAAGATGGAGTGTGCTCATTTGGACTGCATCGTCATCAGAACTCTGCTCCATTGGGAGCTGCTAATGGATATGTATACCTGGTGTGCCTACTGGAGTAGGTGATTGGGTTGTCACCTCAGTAGAGCGCATTGGCCGATCAACAAGATCGGAAGAGCACAGCAACACCTTCACCGAGAGATGCCATTAACATGTATGGGACTAACCACTTGGCCGAATAATTTATCTACAACTTGACAGGAAAGTATAGGACTACGTAGCTTAGCCGAAGATCGACATAGCCACCATTATAGACTTTGCTGTAAAATTAAGGAGATAGAAATAAACAGTTTTGCCAGACTCAGGGTACTCCCTGTGTGCTGGTGTACTATTATTGGATCACCATAGAAACTGTTTCAGTGCCACTCTTGACTTACAGCTTGGCCTGGAGTACTAATTTCACAAGTTGGCTGGATAAACCCATACATTAAAAGTACTTTAGGTAAAGTGTGTCTTTATATAATATTGTATTGAACTAACAGCTTGGACGGACAACACAGTACTCTCATCGTACTGGTGTACCTCCCTTGCGGTTGTCCCGGAAAATGCAACAGAACCACTAGAAGAATACAGCTTGGCATGAGAACTGTCTTTTTACAATTTGACCAACTTATGAATATATGCATTTATTTTATAACAGTTGAGAGTTACTGAGTTGGGATACTGCTGGGTGTTTTAACTGTTCATGGTTATTTGATTTGCTATTGTTTACAGTTGCTTAACACTTCTGTAATAAAGATACAAAGGTATCTTCTCTCGTCCTCTCTTTGCCTGTGTGACCCTAAAGAACCCTAAGATTTCTCGATTAGCTAGTGAACTTTGACTCTTAATACCCTGATTTTCGGACACCACTGCAATCAAAATAGATTGTAAGGATGAATGGTATTGTATTGATAGTATTGAAGATCAATGAGGGAGATAATGAGGGCATGGATTAAAGTTTTGCAGTGGCTTGTATGAGATGCATGCATATTCTAGAAATAAGATTTATATAACAGGATTTGGATACAGATTAGATTTGGGAAATAAATTATAGTTTGAGTCAAAGTTGACACTTAGGCAGTAAGCTTGAGGGATATGTTTTGTTGACATATTAGCTTCTGTTGGCTGTTGAGACTATTAATCATCTCAATTTTTGAAGAGTTTGAGAATGGTAAAAGGTAACAAAGATGAAAAGACATTCAATAACACAAAGATGGTAAGAGATCTGAAAAAATAGATACATTTGTGCATCATCTACATAGAGATGATACGAATATCCAGAGGAGCTATTCCGTTTCTCAAGAGAAGTGTTCTAGATAGAGAAGAACAGTGGGCCTTGGACTGAGCCTTGTGCTACTACTGCAAGTGATGAAAAGAAGGTGCATCCAGAGAAACTACCACTGAAAGGGTAATTTAAGAAGTGTGATAGTATTAAACAATAAAACTACACCCTTGACATAAGAGTGAAGAAAAAAAACAAATGTTTTCTGTGGAACAGAGACAATACCAGGATGCAAGACTAAAACCAACGGCCTGGAAGACATTACGCAGTACTGGACAAAGGATATTGCCTTATATATACTATATGGAATCAGAGACATGCTATGGGGAGTATAAATGTCAGAAAATAATCATTGTTGTCCAGACTGTAAATGTGTTGTTATAATTCAAGAGACCTTGACAATACAAACTAGTAAATTGATAGCGTTGATAGGAACTGACCCTGATTGTTCAGTAACATATGGTAAACATAAGGAGGGAATTTATAATCCAATGATATATACAGCAATAGTTGGAAGTCACGGTTGTCCATAATAGTGACTCTAGTGCAGTTTAAAATTCTGAATTCAAATATGTAATTAGTATTTTTCCATCAGGCATATTGTGTTTGTGACAGTTACTTTTTCTTTTTTCATATTTTAATGTTCTTTATGGTCTATCGTACACACACACACAGACAAGGGCATACAAACAATATATGGAGGTTGTTACGCACGTTTTGTCGCTATCCAACAACGATTGTCGAATCCCGATGTGTGGTTCCAAAGCACAAAGTAATTTAATAGCCAGAATAACAATGTGAAATAAAACAAGTACAGCCGTTACTTATCGCAGGCGCTCTGGATCCAGTGAACAGTCATTCAGTTCTGAAGGTTGTGGTCAAAGAAGACTGGTCACTAGGTCCAGAGCCTCCGCTTATATGCAGTCAGTAAATACAGTAAAACAATGCAGATGACGTGGCTTGCTTCTATTGGTCCAGGTTTCAGGAAGGTCCAGTGTACTGCAGGTCATAGGTCAGTTCAAACCAAAATATCCAAAGGTGGAGGTCACCTCTCCAGGGGATGCACTCTGATTTTCCCGCCAAGAATCCAGTTTCAACTAGTCTATTAGCATTATACAATCAGTATCACTTTAAACATTTATTCCCTAACATCGCCAACTAGAGTATATAATGTGCGATCTCTTCGGCAAATGAACCGGACAACTTCTGATGAATAGGGGATTAAAATTATACTAAACATGACATAGTTCCTGCAACCTGAACCTTTGATTTCACTAACATGTATATAACTTATAATAATAAACACAAATACGGCTATATTTTGACATAAATAACTATGTGTTGCAACTACAATTAAAGTGTACTAATTACAAATGTGTGAGTTCGTGTGAATGTGTGTAAAAGTGTAAAACCTGTTATTGCCACGTGTTGCGGCTGGATACGCCCTTCCACGCCGTAGCGTGATCTACGCATAATTTCAGACAAAGACAACCAAGTTTGCTCGATATTAATTGAAATGACTTTATCCAATTTGCTGACTTCGACAGCTGCACCCTTTGATAGTGTAATAAACTATTACCCAATCACATTCTCGAGGTTAGGATTGTACTGTACTTCTTTACAGACAATGATCTCAGTATCCCTCACCACCATTTTAATCTCGTTTTCAGTGTTTACCTCAGAAGACTGCTTTCCACACTTCAACACAGTAGAACACATCTGACACACAAGCCAGTTACTAAAATGACACCGAGCTTACCTACATTAGCAACCATTTTCTGTACCCACTCCCCTAGACCAGAGACCCATTTTACAGGGTTCAACCACGAGAACCCACCTGCCACCTTTTCCCCGACCTCATACAACAAAGAATTATGGTTCCTTTGAAATTCCAATTTCAGTTGCAGAATTTCATCCATCTTCCGGTCTATTACTTCCTTGGGGTTATCCGTATTATTGGTGATGTACGTGCAACATTTGACACCAAATTGGGTGGCCAATGTCACACAATATCCACCAGTAATAGATGTAAGATAATTCAATACCAGTCTATGTTGCACCAACTCCTTCTTATACACTTGCAGCTCCTTTCCTGTATACCTGAAAGTGTCATCATACAGCTCGGTGATATTATCTATCAATTTAGGTAGATCTTGAATATGCTTAAAGTTTAAAGTTCCCCGAGCAGTCCTGGTGAGATCTAGAGTGACCATAACTTGAAAGCCAGAGGATTCACTAATCAATTTTGTAGCTATGGGCTCTTCACCAGGAATCATATTTCTTTTGCCACGGTGTTCATACTGTGTGTGTATGTATGGTTGGGAAGTAGTCTTGTGAATACCAACCATTTCTTCATGCTTAATAGTCATGACTTCAGGAACCAGTTTACCTAAGAAACACAAACCCTTGGAACTCGGAGTTACCCAGGAATAAGCTTTTCTCCCACAAACAAAGTACACGTCATCTGGGAGAACATAAGGAACGGTATGCCCATTGATAATATCACACAAAGTTTTGACAAAACTACCCCTGCCTAGTGTCTCCATTTGTTCAAGACACGTGTCAGCATGGATAACATTCTTACAATTACTTATTGAGACTTTCCCAATGGATACTTTCTTATGTCTGTTTACACGTCCTAGTTTATGGAGTCCATCAACATTCCTGCCTATTGGTGACCTTGTAATGAGTGTGGCGAGCCATTGTCTGATCTGACAGGTCAGCTTCCCAATTCTCCAGTCGTTTTACATGTGAGATATTTAGACACAGTAAAGACCGGTCTAAGAAGTATTGCCGAAGTTTCAGACTAGGGGACCTACTGTAATTGTACTTCCCTTCTATGGACCTCCCTCCCCTTAATTCGAGGACCTCAGAGATATTTAGTGGAAACGGCACTAGTCCTATGTTATGTTGTCCCTGAGGCACATGAGAGCACACCCTGCACTCAGTTTGGTTTAGAACCATACCCACTAAGGAGTCATAATCCTCCAGAGGATGCCCGCCCATGTCCAGATTATTGGATTGGCATCGCTGGATGCATTTCTCTTCAACTAGGGAGTCACAGTACTTACATTTACAATATTCATCAGACAATAGCCCCTCACACTGTCTCCGAGTTCCAGGGCTAGCAGACCTTTTCATAACCCCTGGACCAAGCTTGATAATGGGCTGTGCTGTGTATTCTAATAACTTTTCCTCAAAATCCATCTCATTTATTGTATCACTACCAGATCCTGCCTCTGTCATCCGTTCTCCTTCACAAAAATAGGGTGTCCTATAAAAAATGAAAACAAGAAAAATCCTGGAACAGAAGAAAAACAAAAATCGTCGCTCCATCGCTGGAAAGATAGTTTGGGCAACGTCCTTGGCTCAGGTATCTTGACTGCAGGCTTTAGGTCTCCCAGTACAGGTTTACGAGTGACAGATCGGTGTTGTCAGTCTCAGCATTATCTCGCACTTTCTCCGGGTTACTGACTTTCCTGCAATGAGTGGAATGTACCCAAGTGTCTCTTTTCCTTCAGTGAGGTGGTACTGGTTAGCAGCACTTGGTACGGGCCTTCCCAACGGTCTGTCAAACAACCTGAACATAAGAAATTGTGGATCATAATATATTCCCCAGGTTCAACATCGTGACAGTTCGTTTCTGGCATACCAGGTGACAGCATTTTTAGTTTTTGTTGTTGTTGTTGTTTTAGCTGTCTGCTCATTTTTATGAGATATTGTACAGTCACTTCATTATTACACTTCAAGTCGTCTTGTGGACTTATGATCAAATGAGGTTGTCGGCCGAACAGTATCTCAAAGGGGGACAGATTAAGAGGAGGTCTGGGAGTGGTTCGGATGCTATGGAGGACTAGTGGCAAAGCTTCTGGCCACGCTAACCCAGTTTCAGCCATTATCTTACCAAGCTTGTTCTTAATAGTACCATTTACTCTTTCCACCTTACCACTGGTTTGTGGTTGGTAAGGTGTGTGAAGTCTGCTACCGATTCCCATGAGCTTACACATGTTCTGGAAGATATCAGCAGTAAAGTGGGTACCCCTATCACTTTCTATGATTCTAGGGATAGCGTATCTACACACAAATTCCTGAACAATTTTCTTTGCAGTGAACACAGCAGTATTAGTGGCTGCCGGATATGCTTCTACCCAACTGGAAAACACATCAATATAAAATAACACATATTTGAAATTCCTGCAAGGTGGTAATTGGATATAGTCAATTTGTATTACCTGAAAAGGTCCGTCTGTAGGAGGGATATGGGATGGCTCAGTTGGTATAGCTTTCCCGACGTTTGTCCTCAAACAAGTAAGACATGATCATCGCCTTCTTACCGGCCTAAGAAAAACCCGGTGCACACCAGTATGATCTCACTAGTTTTCACATACCTTCCTTACTCTGATGAGTCAGACCACGTGCTGCCTCAGACAGGCTTGGGTAGTATGCTTTGGGAGCAACAGGCCTACCTCGTCCATCTCTCCAGTGTCCCGAGGACTCATGACCACATCCCTTCACCTTCCAGACCGCCTTTTCCTGTAGGGAACACAAATTTTGCATTTCAATTAATCTCTGCGTGTTTAATGTCTGAAAAACCATCATAGTCTCTGTCGATACAGTTATAGGTTGCCCTGCTGTCCATTTAGCAGCTTCGTCTGCCCTGTTGTTGCCCAATAACACCGGGTCTTCTTCAGAAGTGTGGGCTTTACATTTTATGATGGCTACTGTCTTGGGTAACTGTATTGCTGTCAAAAGTCCTTATATGTGTTGTTAGTGTGCCACTGGTGTGCCTGCTGCTGTCGGAAAGTTTCTAAGACGCCAAAGGGCCCTCGAAATCGTGCACTACCCCGAAGGCGTACCTAGAGTCAGTATATATATTAGCTGACTTACCCTTTGCCAACTCACACGCTCTCCTTAATGCTACTAGTTCGGCCACTTGGGCTGAGTGAGGTGGGCCAAGGGGTCCAGCTTCTACAACATCCTGATTGTCTACAACAGCATAACCAGTATATAGTTCTCCCGTCTCCGTCTGTCTATGACAAATCCCGTCTGTATAAAAGGTAAAATCTACATTTTCTAAGGGGGTTTCACATATGTCGGGCCTTGCAGTAAAAGTCTGGTTCAGATATTCCATACTATCATGCGTATAAGTACTCTTGCAAACCTTATCACCCACCAGGGTCTCCTCACCTCCCACACTTTGTGCATCTCGAGGCACATATGGAAGGTATGTAGCTGGATTTAAAGTGCTACATCGCTTGATGGTGATGTTTGAGGGTGCCATCAGAGCTAGTTCCCATGTTGTGAACCTAGCTGAAGAGACATGTCTGGTTTGAGCTGAATTCAACAGAGCTGATACTGCATGAGGTGTATAGACAGTTGAATCATGTCCTAATACTACGTCCTCGCTCTTACTTACCAGAAAAGCAGTGGCTGCTACACTTCTTAGACATGTTGGGAGTGATCTTGCCACAGTGTCCAATTGTGCACTGTAGTATGCTACCGGTCTGCTAGTGTCACCATGTTTCTGAGTGAGGACACCTGTTGCACAACCATCAGCTTCCATACAGTATAGCTCAAAGGGCTTTTCATAATCAGGTATTCCCAATGCAGGTGCTCTAGTCAGACTATCTTTAAGGTTAAAGAACGCTTGCTCTGATTCCTCTGTGTGTACGACACATTCTGGCTTTGAGGAAAAGACTAGCTCATGCAATGATAATGCCAGAATAGAAAAAGCTGGGATCCAGGATCTACAGTATCCACACATCCCAAAGAAGGTACGGATTTGCTTCTGGTTCTGCGGCAGAGTCATGTGTTGTATTGCCTCAATTCTGTCCGTTGTCAAATGTCTTAGCCCCTGGGTGAGACACTGCCTTAAGTATTTAACCTCAGTATGACATGGCTGTAACTTGTCCTTTGCCACCTTGCGCCCTGTTTGCGAGAGATGAAGTAACAACAATTTAGTATCATGTAAACATGACATAAAATAATCAGAGCACAACAACAAATCATCCACATATTGAATCAAAACAGACCCATTGCTTGGTTGAAAGGATTGTAAACAGTCATGTAAGGCTTGGGAGAAAATACTGTCAATGAACCCCTGGGGAAGTCTAGTCCATGTGTATTGCATCCCCCTGTAGGAGAATGCAAAGAGGTATTGGCAGTCAGGGTGAAGAGGGGCTGAGAAAAAGGCAGAACACAGGTCAATGACAGTAAAGTGACTATCAGACGGTGGAATCTGCATGAGGATGACAGCTGGATTGAGCACTACTGGGAATTGGCTCTCAACAACTTTATTAATTCCCCTTAAGTCCTGGACTAATCTATAGCCCCTCCCCCCACTCTTCTTCACAGGGAAAATGGGACTATTTGCTGTACTGGATGTACGAATTAAAATCCCTTGTTGCAACAGCCTCTCAATAACAGGATACACCCCTAATTTCACCTCCGGTTTTAATGGATACTGTGGGATTTTTGGAGCTATCCTACCACTTTTTAGATTTACCATCACAGGAGTTACATTTCATCCAGTGTCCTGTCCATCTCTGGTCCATAGGGAACCCGGTATTTCCAGCAAAATCCCCTTTACCTGAGATGGACTTTGTTCTATAACGGTAGAGTGTAACAATAACCTTTGTGGGGTGTCCAATATATTCTGTACCTCATGCGCGACCTTCTCTGGTATATCTAGGAATACACCATCAGGGGTACAGTATATGACACATCCCATTTTGCACAACAAATCCCTTGCCAGCAAGTTAGGAGGAGCTGTTGCAGCCAAGAGAAATGAATGCTTGGTATACAGAGGCCCGATAGTAACCTCTGTGGGTTTAGCTAAAGGGTAATGTAACACTCTCCCCGTTACCCCCATAGCTGGAATAGTTTTGCTAGTTACCTGTAACCCTTAGACTCTCAGTTAACCTCACTGGCTCACTGCTAGGGGTCAGGTATGACCTGACCCCTAGAACTGACTATCGCTTTCCTGTGCAGAATTTGATTATATGCGCGGGTAGCTGCGAGTCCTCTAACCTATGTGTGTCTCTCCTATGTGTCCCACCCCTATGTGTACTGTTTCTTTCCTTTCTACAATCTTTCCTGATATGTCCCTCTTCATGGCAGTTGAAACACTTCACTACTCTATGGGCTAGATTTACTAAGCTGCGGGTTTGAAAAGGTGGGGATGTTGCCTATAGCAACCAATCAGATTCTAGCTTTCATTACTTTAGTACTTTCTACAAAATGACAGCTGGAATCTGATTGGTTGCTATAGGCAACATCCCCACTTTTTCAAACCCACAGCTTAGTAAATCTAGCCCTATGTCTCTGGTTATGTGAGTTGTATACTGGTGGTTGTGTGTGTCTTCCCTCTAAGGCTTGTATACTTACCGTCATCAACCTATCACTTTTCTCTTCTTTCTTTCTAAAAATATTCTTATCGTGCTCCACGGCAATCTCTCTAAGGGAATCTACCGTGATGACCCTCCAGCCAGGTGTTGAGGTTTGTACCCTTGTCTTTAGGTTTTCCTTGAGACCATCCATTAATACCGCTACAGCCACATCCCTATGATGTGGATTCTCCCTTATATATGCTATCCAAGTAAAATGTGTCATTGATGCAAGAGCTCTAGATAAATAATCAGCTGCCGTTTCACTCTCTTTTTGCTTAATGGTGAAAATCTTGCTCCAATTTACTACTAATTGAAAATAGATGGCCAAATGTGAGACAATTTGCTGAATATTCTCTTGATTATCCTCATCTGTTAAGGTTTCGTCCAACAAACAATCTTTAATAAATTTTTGTATGTTAGTATTGGGAGCAAGGCGTGCCCTCAACACCACCCGCCAATCCTTGGTTGGTTGGTTCGTGGAAATATACCATCCTTATCCGCTTTCCCATTAGGAACTGCTATTGTGGACAGGATAAGTACCCACCGGTTCACTACCTTCAGGATTAATCACAGGAATTACTGCTTCAGTACCTCCCTCCTAGTGTTCACCCCACTACTCTCACCTATCTCAGCCACTGCCCCTGCTGGTGGGACAGCTCCCTTTCCATACTTGCATTGAACTTCTAAGATGTTAATAGCATGGGCAATGGCTGAAATCATGGTGGGTTCATCCTCTTCTTCAGAAACACTTGCTTTAAATTGACTTAAAACAGGATATAACTTAGCAATTTCTTTTTTATCATTTTTAGTAACGGTTGTACTTACGCCCCCTACCGCATAGGGCGGCGGGGACGTGCTTGCGCTAAGTTATCCACGCTTCTCAACGGCTATTTCCGCTGTGCACACGTTTTTCGCCACGCCTACTTTCGCTGTGCACTCGCTGCTCTGCCACATGTTGCCTTCCATTTGCCACAACTTTAAACAATCATTATGTTTAGTTCTCAATTTTGCTGATTTAATCAACCACACCTTTTCTTTAACATTATTCAGTACCTCTGAATTGAAACTACCTATCATTGGGAAAGGCCTAACACAATCCTTGGTCATCTTGACCCACTTGTTGCGATACGCCATTGCATATGCACCTTACACATAAGAAATCTCACCGAACTGATCGACCCTTCTTCTGGCAGTACATTGACCATTCCTAGCATCTGCTTAGCACCCATGCCAGCATCTGGCTAAAATCAATCAACCAGCCTTGCCAACATAATTCCTCCAGCTGCTCTCCCAAGTCACAATCACGGCCTTACCGTCTGGTCAGATTGCACCGCTCAAAGATACTAATTGTCAGTAAGCGTTGCGATTACTATTGGGCCCGCTTGCGAAAACTCCCTTTGTTTTCGCCCCCCGGTATACCTGCCTTGTATACCGTTCACCAGTTGGGCACCTGCCTCGTCAGACAGCAACTGACACTCTATTCAACAATAAATCCAACTTTAGTGTATCTAAGTCACAAAATCACGCAACATACAACTTTTCTGCGCAGAAAATCAACTTCCCAACAGTAGTAATAACGTTTCAGAGGCTTTAACAAGTGATTATACAGGGTGATTCAAAAGTCGCAGTACACCCTTTTATTTCAAAAACTCTACAGGAAATTGGGAAGCCTGAATACTCCAGTAAGGTATGGGTGACGTGGTCTATCTTTTACGGTATGTACCAAACATGGGCGCCATCTTGAAATCGGCCAATCGGCCCAATTCCTGTAGAGTTTTTTAAATAAAAGGGTGTACTGAGACTTTTGAATCACCCTGTACTATGCATGTATAATACTCAAAACAATTGTCTAAACACGTGGCAAATCTTCCGGAAGATCACATGCGCTATGCAGGAAGTGCACATACGCCAAGCAATGCAATAAATTTAAAATGCGAAATGACAATAAAAAGAAACAGTTTCCTTTCTTGTCCCTAGATTCAAGTTAGCGCTCCTTAGATAATGCAAAAACGGACATTCAGTTTCCCAACACAGACTGAGAAACAGGTTTTGAACACATTGCGTTCTTAGTCTTGCGTATCGTCCGGTAGCCTAAATTCTGCCGCGAGCCCCCAAATTCTTATGCACGTTTTGTCGCTCTCCAATAACGATTGTCGAATCTCGATGTGTAGTTCCAAAGCACAAAGTAATTTAATAGCCAAAAGTAGCAGAATAACAATGTGAAATAAAACAAGTACATTCACAAGTCATTCAGGTCTGAAGGCTGTGGTCAAAGAAGACTGGTCACTAGGTCCAGAGCCCCCGCTTATATGCGGAGGCTCTGGACCTAGTGACATATGTCAGTAAATACAGTAAAACAATGCAGATGATGTGGCTTGCTTCTATTGGTCCAGGTTTCAGCAAGGTCCAGTATACTGCAGGTCATAGGCCAGTTCAAACCAAAATATCTAAAGGTGGGGGTCAACTCTCCAGGGGATGCACGCCGATTTTCCCGCCAAGAATCCAGTTTCAACTAGTCTATTAGCAGTATAGAATCAGTATCCCTTTAAACATTTATTCCCTAACATCGCTAACTAGAGTATGCAATGTGCGATCATTTCGGCGAATGAACTGGACAACTGCTGATGAATAGGGGATTAAAATTATACTAAACATGACATAGTTACTGCAACCTGAACCTTTGATTTCACTAACATGTATATAGACAGGGGGTACAGGAGGGTAATCCACAATGAAGTCAAACAGGCCGAGGTCAAAGGACACGAGGAATCCAGGAGAATAGTCAGCTAGCCGTGGTCACATCGGAGGCAGGGACACAAATCAGGATAGTAGTCAGAGGAAGCCGGGTCAAAACCAATATATATGTCAAGAAACAGGAACAATGCTGGAGACAGACCTGATATTCTGACACCCTAATGGTGTTAAATAGAGGCTGCTGCCGGGGGATTGGAGAAAAATAGGAGCGGTCAGACATGCTGACAGCCCGAATAGAAGAGTGTCCCGAGACAGAGCGCATGTGCCCGACAGCATGGAGACAGCCAGGGACGCTGCAAGCCTGTAGCTAGCAACAGTGCGCCCCTGGCTGGATCCGTCAGGAGACGGATTCGCTGTTCCTCAACGAAGCGGGACGGCGCCTGACAATATGCCTGAAAATCATCGTCTACAACTTTTTAGGTCAGTCAGAATGAGGTGTATATTTAAACGTATTTCACAAACAATACCGGCCTGATTGAAAAAAAATCTGAATGCACACTCAAATTCAGCACAAAAATACATTTAGATTCAGTTTATTTAGTTCTTGTGAAAGAAAAAAAAAGTTTATTTTTGTAGACCAGTATTATTAGTCTGTACTTATTTTTCTTTTGACAATGATATTCTGTTTCTTTTGGTGTCTATTTGGACACTCTTGTGTTGGTACAAGATGACTCTTTTTGTTCATTATCCATCCATGTTGTTGTAAAAAAAATATTACTTGGGCTGTTTTGAGGCTGAATATTCTTTCT
Organism: Mixophyes fleayi; assembly: GCF_038048845.1. NCBI lineage: Eukaryota > Metazoa > Chordata > Amphibia > Anura > Limnodynastidae > Mixophyes > Mixophyes fleayi. The sequence goes on along the minus strand of NC_134404.1, from coordinate 159,489,856 downwards.
GACTCTCCCACAACAAGAACATTATCATTGACGCTCATTCTACTGAACTTTACACCACATAGTGGTCTACAGAGCTAACGCTCATTCTACTGGACTCTCCACCACATAGTGGTCTGCAGAGCTAACGCTCATTCTACTGGACTCTCCGCCACATAGTGGCCTGCAGAGCTGACACTCATCTCCGGACATCTTCTCTACTTTTGTCTTCAGAGCTGACGCTCATTCTACTGAACTTTATACCACATAGTGGTCTACAGAGCTAACGCTCATTCTACTGGACTCTCCACCACATAGTAGTCTGCAGAGTTACACCGAACTGCATCATCTTCATTGCCATTACTTATTATATTTACCACTCTTACTACGGTACTACTGCCTGTAGTCTCTCAGGGACTTCTGTACAGTGCTCTAGTAGGGACCGCAACCTGCGAGGTGGACGCAGCTAAGCCCATACCGCTTCGCGGCGGTTCCTGGTGAACACCGTCTCCTCGCTAGACTCCGCGCCCTGTTGGAGTAGTGCTAAACTGTTTGAATCCCTTGGGGTCGCTACATCTGCCGAGTCTCATCGTAAGAACCGTGACAAACATCTTCCATATATTACCATATCTTGACTCACGGTTTCCTTAATTTGGCTAGCAATGTAACTATCACCTTGATAAAAGTTCTCAGCAGTCCAAAAGGAAGGCATGTAAACTGGAAATTATGCCCCCTTATCAAGAACTTGAGAAATTTTCTGTGCTATATGGCCACAGGAACATGAAAGTAAGTATTGTGAAGGTATATGAATGTCAAAATCCTCTTTGCTGATGGTTTTTACAATAGAATTCACGGATTCCATACAAATATGTTTGAGCTGTACAAACTTGTTGGGTCTTCTCAAATCCAAAACTATGCAAAAATGCTTTCTTGGCGATGAACATCCTGGAGTACATCCCATGCCTTCTTGTTCTGGGAAACCCTGAGAAATTGTCTTGATATTCAATTTCCATTGTGCATTCTATTCTGTATCCCCTGTTTATCGGAGATGGACTGGGTCCATGCCTCTGAAAAAAATGAATATCAAGTTTCCTTCTCCTTTTAGATCATCCACTATATCACACTAGTGCTTTCTGACCACACAGTGGTGGGTATGGCAGCAGAGATAGAGTGTGTTAAGAGCATGAATTAAGCATTGCTTAACATGTAGCCTAATTATTACTACAATGGCTGGGATAGAGCACAATGGAAAAATATAGCATAGAAAAACACAACGTGTCATGTACAGTAATTGTTAAGCATTTTTGAAGATTCCTCGGAAGTAAAGTGTGGAATTAAAATGATTAAAGTTTAAAAATAGGTGGTTTGCCATTCCACCTACAAAAACAACCCCAAAATATTAAAATAATCTTTTTAAGAGGAAGGCAGGTCATATAAGAAAAAATTGCATGCTATTTTCAAACCATGTAACTATTGAAACCACTTTTTCTAGCTGCTATATAACCGATCGTAACGGAAAGTATTCCTGCTACAGTTTGCTAGTGCATTCATCTGAAACACAACAAGAATGATTGTGCAAAAATAAGACTTTTGAAGGAATAGTTATCTCAGGGAAATGCAGTATAAAACTCCTCAAGCAATTTTTCACAAAGAATGATCATAGCTACAGCCAAGACTGCTCAATAGATTATGGGCATATCCTGCTTTTCATCACTGCAGATGCAGGAAGCTTAAAGTTAATGAGCCATAATATATATATATTTTTTTTTTATATATATTTTTAAAAAAAATGCAGACCTGTAAAAAAATGGGCTGTATATTTCAGTAGTGGCTGGCAAAACAATCACTACCAATAATTTTAAATAACCGTCTTTTTGTCAGCTAACGCTTGAAAAGCACAACATTGTAACAAAAGCAAGTAGTACTTGCTGTATACCAACTTACTGAATTGACCGTCGCTGCTAGTTTCATTAAATAAAATGTAAAAACACTTATGCATAACAAAAAAATTTTCATAAACAATACAACATATGACAACAAAACACATTGTATATTTTGAAACCACGAAGGTATAGAGATAGCACAGAAATGTGTCTTGACAGTGTTAATAGTAAATAATAAAGTTTTACCCTATTTGTATACAAAATAATAATGTAATGAAGTGTCATATACCTGAAAAAAATATTGCCTGGAGTTAATAAATGCAAAAGTCGCATTTTGTATATTAAATGTAATTAAATACAAACACAAAACAAAAGTTAAATTAAAGAACACACAAAAGGTAAACTTGTCATCATATCACATATCAGTATTTTGCAAGACACAGAAACATTTACAGCATTAGTCCATTGTCCTTTAATTTGTATATAAAGAATTATACGGGGGAGGTAGAGTAAACTCAGGGAAAGATAGGGGTCGGGGGGAGATTGGTGTGAAGCCCAGGTAGAAGGGGAGCTACATAACCTCAGGCAAATTACATACAACCTGCTATTTTTATTGCAAGGTCATGATTGACCTTGATTGAGAGATAACAGATAAACTAGTTCAAGCTACCTCTAAGTGTCAGGATGCAAGTAATGTTGCCAAAACTTGAACTATAAAATCTGTTCCAGTTAACTGCATTAAACTAGATTGCTATAGGGGTCTGAATTCTGGGGAATTTTAGTGGCAAATACTGTGACTGTCCCCAGAAAATTGGGACACATGAGATCCATAGGAATGAGGACAGATATCAGTTGTCAATCATGTCATGCTCGAAAGCTACAGATTTCACTCACCATTAGAAAGTTAACACATTTATCTGATAACGAAAAGCTAGGAGCCAAAAAGAAATTAGATTTTATCAACTGTATCTCACACACGTGACAGAAAAAATAAATCTATGCGGCATGCTAGATAGGGAATTTTTACACCCTTTCATATCAGATTTTGAAGCTAACAGGGTCACTTTAAGAATTCATATTCTAGAAGCAGAAAAAAAATAAAAAAAGCATTGTAGTGTTGCATGCCATTAACAAATACAACAGAAGTGGACTTTTTAATTTCAGTTTGCAGTAAACATAGAAATGACTGGATTAAATAACCACACTACAGAAATCATTAACTAGTGGAGACTAAATTATTTGATGGGCCTATCCTTTTGCAAGCACTAAACGTGTAAACTGAATCTAACGGAGCAGCTTCTATTAGATTGCATTTTCAATGATAAAATGGTACTCACAGACAAGATCTAGAAGAATACAGATCCTTATTGCACAACATTGGCACTGACCTTTTCTAGAGATTGCATCCTCAAGTGAGCAAATACTTATCACTTCAGCATTAACCAGCTTTCACTTAAAGCAGGTACCAAATGAAATGACACCATTTCAAAAATGTGACGTGACTAATACATGTTCAAAATAAATTACTACATTATTACAGTGATATTTGCATACTTACCATTTTCCAATCCTGATCTTTCATGAATCTTGTGTAAAAGAATTTCTTGTCGCAAATGTAGAACTTCAGCTTCCAGTACCATTGCCTTTGCCTTCCAATCTACATCTTTTTTAGAAACTTGTTTGGCCAGTTCTTCAGTGTACACTCTACTACTTTTTCCTTCTGGTCTATTTCGAATGATTGCTATTGCCAAAGCCACTTTTGAAGACATGTGAACCCATTTTTGTATTTCCATCCTAAGTTCCTGGAAATCAAAATGCAAGTTGCATCAAACTACAAGATTCAGATGTCATTTACACATTGTATAATTAATAGTTACTTGTAAATATCATCCACTAATTAAATGCCAGTCTGGCCTACTGACACAGTGGTTTGTATTGCTGCAGCCTTAGTGCCCTGGGTAATGATTGAGTTTGTATCTACGTCTGGTGTTTGTGTAAGTTTCCTCCATATCGTCAGGTTTACTCCAACAAGTTTCTTTGTCCTATTGGAAAAGTAGATTGTAAACTTGACTGGGGTAGAAATTAATGTGCTTAGTAGTTCTCATTGCACAATGCAGCAAATACATAAAGGATAATGATAGTGATGCATGACTATTCTCCATTGTATTAATATGCAAACTTATTATACACCAGAGGAAAAAAAAAAGTATATATATTATTTCAGCCATTAAGCCCTTTAGTGTCATGATTACTAAGAAAAATAGAGCTCCATGTGATTATTCATACAGTGGATGCACATGAAAACGTCAGACCAAATTTTGTAGTAGATGCCTACGGCAACAAAACAGCAACATGATGCAGAGGAGAACCTAAATGCAAGAGCTTGTAGTTTACATATCACAATAAAAGACAGAGCATTGTATTTTACTTTTTTTATTTAGTTTTTTTTTTACTCTTAGCACACACAATATAGTATTAATCATAATTAACATAATGGCACAAGGGTCATGCACTGTAAATCTGTTGCTATAGACATATATTAAATGTTATTAGAGGACATAAAGCCAACAATAATTCTCTAGCAATTGTGCCACTGGCTGCTGACAGATTTTTAGGCCAATAGAGTATAGCAGTCAGCAAAGGTTCACAAACTCATGTACTTATAGACAGATATCCCTATATTCCACTACAATACAGTAGTACACTTTTCAACAGTGAGTCAACAAAATAAATACCAGATGGAGCTGCAGCAAAGTAGTTATCTACTGCAGGTTTGTCCTGTAAGGTACCATTATTAATTTGCTGATGCTTTGTTCCATCCTATTCTGACATTCTCAATGAGAATACCATCAAGGACGTCATCAGGTACACTGAGCATGAGTCAGACTGCCTTTCTCTAGTGGAGGAGAGTGAGCAGAAAGCCCTCAGGAGAACTTTTCACTTACTTTCTTTTACAAAAGATCCATATATCCATATACTGCTCAATTTCTGCTACAGTTTTTATATGAATACTGCTTTTACAGGGTACTCCTTTTATAGTTCGATAAACAGATGGAAAGCATGCGCTCAAACATTCTTTAATACAATCCTGGAAACTTCCCATTTCATACGTGTACTAAACATTCGCTCACAGAATTATGTTAGACTTCCTTAGAAAGCCGAAAACACAGTATAATGGGTGATCTACAGCTCTGCTGCAGACAGACACGAAATGATCACCCCGAGGGAGCAAAGGAGACAAATTCACCTCACGCTCTCACCGTCTGTGTATTATTATTCTCCTGCCTCTACTTCGGCTGCCTCCAACGCAGAGTAAACCATTTAGATCAATCAGGGGGTAGGGTCCTGGAATATACCATATTGGGGGACGCTCCCTATTGCTACATCTGCATATGTAAAGTTACAATGGAAAATAATCAAAAGCAGCAAGTATAGCTAGGACATTTAATTTTCTTCTTTACTTTTAATTTACTTTTAGATAAACATGTGCTGAAGAATACCAAATAATACATTTTGCCATCAATTCATTCCTTTGAAAGATGTGTTTTTTATATCAGGTTTTGGATTGTTTATGACATGACCAATACATATTTTATATTGCAGACAACTGTTTTTTATTTATATTACAATATATGGTGGCAAATTCAGCAGCCACACAACGATTGGATGTAAAGTTGCAATTTAATAAATTATAGTCTCCATATGAAATGAGGGATGGGTGAATATAACAGAGCCTTCCTCCTGCCCCATTTCATGCTGTTTGTCTGCTTAGCACCGACTGTCTGAATTAATGTGGGCACCCTAAAGTAACTGGTATGTAACAAGAGTTTGACATCAATTGTTTAATTGAGGTCAAAACGCCAATGAGTGCCGTAAGGGGCTAATGTGTGAGGTTCTCTTTTCTTTTTTATAGACCATAGGGATGGCTCATAATCACCTTGGTGGAACTGTCCCCATAACTGGCCATAACTGGCCACATGCAGCCACACAGAGGTGACATGGGGGTAAATGTATTAATGTCCGGATTATTATTATTATTATTAATCTTTATTTATAGGGCGCCACAAAGTATCCGTAGCGCCGTACAAGGACAAACAATGGCACAGTACAAGGTGAAACAGCACAGTACAAGTAACAGTAAGCACTATAAATCTGGGGGCTCAGGCACAGCATGAAAGAGAGGGAGGGAGGGGAAAAGTGAGTATAGGCAGGTAACTATGGCCCAAGAGGGATTCTTCAATTCCGGCGTGTTCAGCGTCTTCGGCGATTAAATTTAAGAATCCGGACATTAATACATTTACCCCATGGCCTCCTGACTCCTGCCCCTCCTCCACTAGGTGCTTACTTCTTGAGCACCTTTGCTCCACCCCCTGCTACCCTCTATATACTGTTTGTATACCTCCCTCCCCCCAGTGTGTATGTTTCTATCACCCCCCCTCCCTGTCTCTACCTTCGTGTTTGCATCTCTGTATGTGTACCTATGTTCCCCATGTGTGCCTCTGTTCTTTCTTTCTCCCCCTTTGTGTCTCCCTTCAACCCTCTTACTGTATCCATCTCCCAAATTATACTACCATGTCACCCACCACCCACTTCTCTCCTTTGACCCTCACAACCCACATTTCCTTTTGCACTGTGCTTTTTCCCCCACTTCTCTCCACTCTCACATCTTACCTTCTCTTCTGCTGAAGTCGTTGGTGTCCCGATGGTTTCCCGATCAGAAGTGAGTGAAAGAGCTTGAGGGTGGTAGATGAGCACAACCTTCTGATTTTAATTATTTTTTCTCTACAACACTGCTAATATCAGCCATTAACCCTGGTAGTGGTAAGGTCCACCAGCTTTCGGCAGTGAAACAAACCCCAAGTAAATTGCACTAGTGTTATGGTGGTACTTGTACCGCTTCAATAACTATTCTAACTATATTCTATTCTGTTAACGGAATAACAAATTAAAACCACTTAAGCATGTAAAAAATGCTTTGTTCTTTGAATAAATCATTTTTTAATGTATAAATGTTTTTTAAATATTTTGACAGTTTTTTTAAAAAGTAAATGTTACCTAATTTTATTTTATTTTTCTAATTCAGTGGAAATGAAATCCGAAATCTGGCAAGCTGATTCAAAGACTGAACTGACAAATCATTAAGGTAACCCTTAGTGATTCAGATCAGTACCCCTGTGGAAGCTGTATATCGCTGAACTGGCACGGTGGTATTTTCTTGAAATATTGTGGCGATATGGGATATTTTTATAGCTATGATAAGTGGCAGTAAAAAATGTAACTACAAATGGGGTTGTTAATGATAAATTGGTCAACATATCTTTCAATTGGATCACTTGCTTTTAACAGAAATTAAATTAATCATGTTCCCTGACCATTTTGATTATGATAGTTTAGACAAGCAGTATCAAAATTACTTCACTAGTAAAACATAAATAATCTTTAAATCATTTTTACCTTAAAATATAAGCACTGTGATTACATAGCATTTTTACTTTGTATAGCAATGCAAGCTTCCAACTAAGACAGAGTTCACTCCCTTGCACTACAGAGGAGTAGCAGACAGGCCAGAATACACGCTGCCTCTGGTTCTCCAGGGTTATAGAACTACAAAGTACAGCATGTCCTGCCAGAGGTCAAGCTGGGACTTGTCGTTCCAAAATTAGTGGAGAGCCATAGTACTAGTAGCCAGCGACATAATACAAAAACACTGTTTCATGGTCACTATCAGGGTGCCCAGTATGAAGACCACAGGGAATAGTGTAAATGAAAACAGTGTGTCTTTAAACAAGAATCACACAGGTAAATACTAGATGCAGGGAATGGTAACACAGCCAGCACAAGTCCATAGAGATCACAGGCAACTTATGTACAGTTCAATGAAGTAAGTTATACAACAGCAGCAAATATTGGGACAATACCTACTAATAGGATCTGATCAACAGGCATGTGTGGACTCTTGTCGTTATAACCTATATCGGAGGATTAATATCTACTTGAAGTATTTGCTGTGGTCACAGCAGGACTTATCAGCGCACCCGGCAACGCCGGAGAGGGATACCCGTCTGTCGGTAATAGAATGCTAGGAGGAGAATGACAGCGAGGCTGGAGGCTATTGATATGTATGCAGTTACATGAAAAGGAGGCTGCATGACGTATTAGTAACAGTGGATTACATCAATCGAAGAAGGTAGTTTCACTGATATCTTCTGAGATTTATGACATACTTGCCGACTTTCTTCAGCTCCCTTCCGGGAGCCAGCCAGTGGAGGGGGGCGTGAGGGAGGCGGGACGGCCAAAATCGCGTCATTTTGGCCCCGGCCCCTGTGACATCATGACGCAAACGCGTCAGTTGACAGCGAGGGATCTAATTCTGCCCACTTCACTAGGAAGTGGGGCACTTCCTAGTGAAGTGGGCAGAATTCGGGAGATTGCCACACTCGCCCGGGTGTTCGGGAGACTCTAGCAAAATGCGGGAGTCTCCCGGACATTCTGGGAGAGTTGGCAAGTATGATTTATGATAGGTTGCAGTACAAGTTCTATTTGCATTAGGGAACCAGCACCAAAGTTATACTATTGAGGGGACTCGTATACTACTTAGATCATTTAGTTTTGTTATGCAATAGCACACTGTCAATTACCATTGGAAGTGGCTACATGACTCTACACAGACTATGTTTTACTGCTATACACTAACATGCTGTCCATTACCATTGAAAGTGTTTATATGATGTTACATAGTTAGGATGAGCTGTGCATTTAGTTGAATTACTCCAGTATTGTGTACCAATTGTTGGTATATACATTGTCATTTACAGATATCCTCAGCTAGTGAGTCACAGGAGATAGTAAATCTGCACTATGGAAGCTGCAGATGGTTAGATATTAAAACGGAACAGGTAAAGGCAGATCTGTTTTGGGTCATGCTATTTCATCTTGCAATCACATATACTATAATTGTTTAATGAAATTAGATCCTTTGCATTATGGACGGCCTGAACAGTGGAGACAATTTTAACCAAGGGGATCCTTGGTGTGAGGAATTAGAAGAACCACTCGAGTGGAATAGACATTTTTATTAATCATATCAAGGACACTATATAGTGTTTATAATTTTCTAAATCACTCTTTTTAACATTAACTAACCTATTTGCATCAATAAAAGCATTATTTAGACACATATGCATGCTATTCATATTGGGAATTATTTCAGTTAGAGTGTTATGCGCTGTGATATATTGATTTTAATACAGGTGATAGCTGAATGAGATAGGTAGTCTGTAGCATTGCTATACAATCAAAGGTGATGGCTAAAATGCTGAGAAATCCACAGGAGGTAACAGCAGACTCGAAATATGGCAGAATGCTCAAAGCAACAGTCTAGAAATCATGGGAGTTGTAGGCTTACTGTCTTGTAGCAGATTCTGGGTAAACAGAAGTGAAAGCCGGTTGTACCACAGAAGGAGTACATAGAGAGATGGTCAGTGAGCCAGGGTCAGAAGCTAAGAGAGCCAAAACAGTACCAAGGGTAAACAGGACCAAGGTCAAACAAAGCCAAAGTCAGGGTCACAGGAAAAAGGTGCACAACGATAAGCCAAGAAGGCGTCAGAAACATGGAGATCAATCTGGTAAGGTATGCAAACAAATGATGATCTGACAACAGTCTGCTGGAAAGGCAGTCTTATAAAGGCCAGACATATGTGATCAGGATCCGTATGAAATGATGAGATCTTAACCCCTTGCAGACAGTACCTGGTATAGGCAAAGCAGCATCCACTGGAGAGATGCTGAACTGCAGACGGAGGGAGATCCTGACAGTCACATACAAATACCATCTCCCACTGTGTCCTTCATGCCAACATTTCCTCTGCTGGGGTTTGGAGTTTTTTTCACCTCAGCTTCTCCCCACGTAAAGGCCACACCCCCTCCAATGCCCCCACATGCTGACCACACCCCCTATTCTGTATGGAGACTTTGGCGCCACTTGATATGGGCGCCAAGGCTCCACTTACATTACTACACTTCTGTAAACAGGAATATGTATATACATAAATCTTTTAACATTAACTTTAGACAAATACAAGTAGAGAATGAAAAGGAGGTTTAGAATTAATTTAACTTAATAATGCAATCACTGATTGCTCTAACAATAACCTCTTCTGTGGTCATTTTTCTGGTTGACATGGGAGAACTCTACATTTTCTCTCAGGAAACTTGATACTTTGAAACGTATGAGTCTGGAAGCATGGAGTGTGGGGATAACAACAATTACATGCTATCCTTACATGTGTGTGCACCTAATTGTTTAAAGTAGGGATGAATGATCTCATTTACACTGGCCATTTTTGCAGTAGGACTTCTCCCACTGGAGACTTAAAACCTTTATTTCACCAAAAACTATTTATTGTATTTCTTTTTCATCCCTATACCTAAAAAACAAGTAAATCCCTCAAACATCTAAATCAGATTTCACTGGGCATTGGCTACACTTTGTTCAAAATTCCTCAGACACCAATACGAGTAAAATTCAGAAGTCTATAATCCACATCGCAGGAATTGCCGTGTCTACTTTATTTATCAGGGCAATATTATTAATTATGAGTTCCCAATTAAATTCTTATAAAAACACTGTCTAACATATAGACAAATAAAAACAAACGCCCATCTCTGTGGACCTCCACACATGTCTAAGGTTTCATAAAATTACTATTACTACACTTCTGCATTCAGGATTGTGTTTCACTGTCAATTACATTATATAGACCTTACTCTCTTGCTCACATTAGATTAAATCCCTGGGCAAAAGCCAGAAGCTTTTGCCAGTCCTGGCATTTCACTTATTTTTCACATGAATGTGAGTTATGCAGTTAATAGAAAATCAAATGTATTCGCTCCTCTCAAGGGAGGTCACATTTTGCTCTTTGCTTCACATTTCAGAACTTTGATTTGTTAGCCATCAGAATAGTTCTAGTGATATCCTTCTACACTACTTTCCCCAGTATTTAATCTGTACAGGTCTTTATAAGCTAAAATTGTATATCATTTGAAAGGAATGTTTCATTTTTGTACATAGGCACATAGGTACATTTCTTTTGTATATACTACTAACTGTACTACAACACTTTTGATTTCCTGATAAACCTGCCTGGAACATAGTAGGAGCGCGAGAGTATAAGTGACATTGAAACACTGCATACACAAAAATGTTGCACTCTTACAACAGAAAAAGTGTCCTTTTGGTAATGGAAGCAACAACCAGAAATAAGCTAGTAGCTTTTATAACATTTAAGATGACACTTAATTGTGTTCTACTTTTATGCATAAGCATTCAGTTTTAAATGTACCTTAGTGCTCCATTAAACTAAACACAGTATGGCAGGCAAGTTATGTGCTTTATAAAATTACATCCAATTAATAATTTTTGTTTTAATTATACCATATACACCCTCTTCTGAGCTTTGCTCACCAGAATATCTTAATTTAGACACAAAAATCATTTTATGGTTAATGTGATAGACAAAATAATGTTTTATTGTCTGCTACATTAGAATATTGATCATTGACATTGTGACATCATTGGGATTTTTTTGTAATGTTTGCTAATTATGTTACTCTACTGTATGATACAATTTTCAAATTTTTTGGGCTGGAGGTGTATTACAAATGATTGCACTTTTTTATGTTTCGATTTCCCTGTAACTCTCTAGCAGCGTTAATTATGTTTTCTATCACATCAATAAAGATTCAGAAGTCTTTAATTAAGTTTAATTAATTTAATTTTATAATCATATATTATATATATATATATATATATATATATATATATATTCTATCATTGTCGTAGATTTCTAAAGCGCCACAGTGCCCTGCAACTTCTTACTACATTAATATATCATTAATTCAAGTTCATCTATGCTTGGAAGACTACTGCACACTGTTTCTATTTTAACACTATCATCATCCGCAGCGCTGTACAGAGAACTCATCCACATCAGTCCCTGCCCCAGTTTAAAATCTCCAGAACTTCAACTATCCTATTGGGGTGCAGTCCAGTCAAATTGTAGAGCTGAGAGAAAAAAGAAAGATGCTCCTTCCCATAGCAAATGCTCAGTCACTTATTAATCTCCCTAAGCTCCTGCTGCCATTCAGTCTTTAAGGTGTAGTACAGGGTACAGGTAGTATTTCAGAAAATACTTTCGGGCAAATTTGTCAGGACTGTCCATCTACCTATAACTTTGTCATTAATACTAAAAGATCCCATGACTGCTGCGACTTCCCCAGGGCTCCAAATAATCTATCCACGTGATTCACGAGTATTAGTTAACTACGTATATATGCAATGTATAATATTACAGATTATTTACATAGTAGTGTAAAAGTATGAGCAGACTATTGAGAAATGTGATTTTGCTAAGCTGGCGCTCTCTTGTTGCCTTATAGCCAATTTATTCTCTTATAGCTCAAATACAGCTTAGATACAGCTAGTTTGTAGAAGTTATGCACTATTATAGCGTTGTTTGCAAGAAACTATGCCCATGACCTTGGATATGGCAGACAGAAGATAAACCAACCCCCCATCCCCCCCCCCCCCCAGGGGAATTCCTGTGTGAAAATGTGACAATGTAGCAAGATCTCTGTAAAGGAAGCATGAGTGGTTAAAACCTTTTGGGGCGTAGTTTTCTGAAATACGTGATTTTGTGTAACCAGAGTGCTATATAGATATGAACTTGTAACCAATAAATCAGAGCTAATTGCACATGCAGAACTTGCAGTGTCTTTTATTCTCTCCAACTGATGAGCTCATAAACTGATAAACTGACACTTACAGGTGAACATACTGTTTAGATACAACACTACAAATGAATACTTTAAAATAGATTTAGACAACAATAGGAGTACAAGAGGAAATCACAACCTTTCAGAGAATCTTAACACAAAGAAGAAAACGTGTAGATATACCTTGCTTTTCTACTTATTTGTGTTGTAATATATTCTTTGGCCTGATTCATTAGGGCACACATTCTGAGCACAACCAACGCTCGTTATTAAACACACAGATTTAGGCTTGCCGTGCACCCAAATTCTTCAAAGCACGGATCTCAAGATCCATGCCCTGTTGAAATCGGGTGGAGGGCTGCTCTACTATATCGGATGCTGCAGATACGTGCATAACTGTGAGCGCCTGCAGAGCCGACGGATCGGGGGGTATTACAACCTCCTGACACGCCATCTCTAATACAGTGTAAAAAAAGAAATTAAAATAAAAATGTGTCGGTTTCCCTCCTACTAATGATATTAACCCCAGTGCTACTAGCTTATTTCTGGTTGTTGCGTCTGTTATTATTTCATTCTGCGGCACATGTTTTTCCATAGAGTAACAAAGTGCGGCCATTCTTAAGGGTTTCTTGTTTTGCCAAGCTGCTTCATTTGGATTATATTGGGGTCTCTAAGACTAAAGAAAAGAAGATTATTTTCAAGAACGTTTGGAATATTATTTTGAGTTTACATTTTCTGGATTACTCCAGGACCTTGGATGTTATTGTACGTGGAATATTGTATTTTTTTATGGTTGGTTTCAAGCATTATTGGATAAAAAGCTTACAAGATTAGATCGATTACAGATGAATACATCAGATGGTAAGTATATGGTGATTTATTATTTTTAATAAATATATGTGGTTTTAAAGAAGTGTCTGGTTTATTTTAGGGGTTTTATTATTTTTATAAAACTAATATGGTTTAAAAGAGGGTTGTGTTGTTCATTAAAATTTTAGTGTGTCAAAGTACATGGCTCAGCGGGCCCTAGGTGTCAGGGCATGCTGACACTTATGGTTCTCCAAGTGCCAACATTACCTGGCATCCATGGGTGTGTGCACCAGCATACCCAGACTGTTAAAGACAGAACAGGCTGGCAGGGACTTGTAGCACCACAAGGTAAAATGATGTTTTATACTTTTTCTTTCTTTTTCACTCCCTTTATTACCCCTCACCCCCCGCCCATGTGTGTGGGAGGAGCCCTAGTACTTTTAGCATGAGGATGGGTTCCCCTACATTTTATTTTGCAGACTTCACTTCCTAGGGAATTCAGCCTCATTGTGAACAGCCTGGGATTGGTTAGTCTTTATGGCAGGGGAACCCCCTGCTGCGTGTCCCCCTGCTATAGTTTCACAAACTTCAGCTGGTTTGCCTAGTGCTGGTTTTTATGAAATTGGAACGACACGCTTTATTCCCCCCGATTCCGCAGCAACCAGCATTAGGCTGGCAGTACAAGGGTTAATTTCATTAGTAGCACCGGACCCACAGGCTCAACTTACACTAGCTCTAGAGCTGGTGCAAGTGATACGTCTTCTGCAAAACCAGGTTACTGCCACAGCTATAGAGCTTGCTACAGCTGTGGCTGCGTGCGTACGAGATTGGCACACCCCTACTATACATTGACTAAGGAAGAACGCCCGTTCCCCGTCCAGGACACCCCCCCTAAATCATAGGCTGTATTAACTGTCCTTTCTGCGGCCTGTTGCATTTAAAAGGGCTTCTTTACCGACCGTATCTGCCAGTTCTGAGCATGCGCATGCGAGTGATTTTGCGCATGATACACTCAAAATCCGCAGATACTTGAATTGATGAATCAGGCCGCTTGTGTTCAACTATGTATTTATCAGAACAAATGCAGTTTTCAGGAGAGAGGGGCTTCTCTTACAGGTAGTTAAAATATATGTTTTGCAGAAATGCACCTTGTGGATTGGTGGTTTTGTATGCATGTATAGTGATGTCACAGCAGCACAAATTACTGCATTCTCAGCTTTTAAACATACATAATTTCCCATCATTACGTCCTCCCATATGTCCTAAACATATGGGAGGAATTGCAGCCGCCTGTAAAGGAGGGGTAATGCTGTACTTTTTAACAGAGCTGTAGTGGTCAGTTAGATTAACACTGAGTAAGGTATTTTACCTTTGTGGTGCATATCTCACATTTCATTTTTATCGTTTAACGCTCCTTCGATATATACAAACCTTCCATCATGAACATTTTATTCACAGTGTGATCTTTCAGCCAAACTTGGCAAAACCTTGCATGCCAATTAAGGATTAATGTAGTGCTACTTAGCAAGGAAGGATTAACTTTGTGTGTCATGCATTTTCCATATCTTGATATCGTAAGTAATTAACTTATCCATTCATCGGATGTATCATGCATCCCTCTGGATTCGCAATCCAGTCCTGAACACAAAGTCTTAGCAATCTCAAAGATCACTGTTCACTAAGCAGCGCTGGTGCCTGTGGGGCTTGGCAAGAACATTGATGATGTTATTTACTTACTAATGAGTTTTATTGAATGGGCGTTCCAATCTTAAGCAGCATTGATTAGTAATAAAACTTTTTTAAAAAAGCAGGCTCTGGAAAAAGGGTTCAGGAAAATCTAGTTTCAAATTAGTAAAGAACATCAATGACAGAGGATTCAGAATGTATATAATTAGACAACTAGAACTCACTTTCCAATGTATCCTTGTGTGCAATCTACTTCTGTCTCAGATCCTGAGCTCATTGCTCTCTATGGGGCCGTCACACTAACACTAAACAATCCTACACGGTCCTTTGGTGAAGAGTGCCTAAAAAAACTGATTTTTGTTTTTTTCACTCCAGTGACATGTAGCAACCAGCAGCTTCTTACCTTTTCTTATCTATGCTCCTCCATGCCAGCAATGGTCTCAGATTGTGGAGTAGGACTATGATGTCACAACCCAGCTATACAGTCACAGTGTGACAAAGCTGTAGAAGAGGCCGTGTCCCACGTCTGCTCCTCACAAGGTAAGAAGATGAGAGGTAGATCCCCTGTCTCTATGAAGAGATGCCATTACAGAGCACATTGTAGTCTTAGCAACATGGATGACAGAGCAGAGATTGAAGAATATACAGCATATTCTATATTCTCCTTTCCTCATTGCGTCACTCACTTTGAAAAGCCAGACATAAGCACTGGCCCTAAGGTAGAACTTTTAATACTACCTATGGGCCGTATAGTATTATGACAAGCACTTTTTTTAGTCACCATAGTGCACCAGGAGCAAACAACATCTGTAAATAAACCTAAAACTAATCTAAAGACAATGCCAAAAAATATCTTTAAGTTCAGTAGCAGTAATAAAACCATTTTTGCAGTTAGACACTTCAAACTGATCTAAAAATCTGTATCAGTGATCATATCAGTAATGATACAGAACCAGAGCCGTATATGACTTTCGAACCTGTTACAGTCACCAGGCTGTCATGTTAATAGGGAGCACAACGCTCCATCTCCTGTACGATTCCCCGGTGACCAAGTGAGGACAGGAATCCAGCCGTCCGCATTGTGCTACTGTGCATACACGGACCGGAAGTTCAGCTTTCGCCCCATTCTTCCAGGGACTCTGAGGAGAGAAGATGTGTTTGTTATAGCTGTGCCCTGATATTGTTTATGAAGTGTCCAGTCTCATCTATATGTATATATAAAGAGAGTATATCTATAAATAAAATATGCTGCATTGACGTGCAGTTTACCACAAATACGTTTAATAACTTGTTTGTGTAGATAATATATATATATATATATATATATATATTAGAGATGAGCGCACTCGGATTTCGTGAATCCGAGCCCACCCGAACGTTGCCGATCCGAGTCGGATCCGAGACAGATCCGGGTATTGGCGCCAAATAAAAACCTGAAACCGAGGCTCGGAGTCATAATCCCGCTGTCGGATCTCGCGATACTCGGATCCTATAAATTCCCCGCTAGTCGCCGCCATCTTCACTCGGGCATTGATCAGGGTAGAGGGAGGGTGTGTTAGGTGGTCCTCTGTCCTTGTAGATCTCGTGCTGTGCTGTTTAGTTCTGTGCTGTGCTGTGCTGTGTTCTGCAGTATCAGTCAAGTGGTACTGTGTGCTGTGCTCTGTCAATTTTGAGTTCAGTGGTGCTGCTGGGTCCTGTGCTGTGTCCTGTTCAGTCCAGTGGTGATGTATCCTGTGCTCTGTCCTTCTAAGGGCATTGTTCCCCATTATTCCCAAATTATAAAAAATTTCAAAAAAAGTTATAAAAAAATTTACAAAAAAAGAAATTATAAAAAAAAAAAAAATACCCCAAAACAATCCTGCAGTATAAGTCCATTGGTATACTGCTATAGTACAAAGTTCACTGATTCTGCAGTATAAGTCCAGTGGTACCGCTATATTACAAAGTTCACTGATTCAGCAGTATAAGTCCAGTGGTACTGATATATTACAAAGTTCACTGATTCAGCAGTATAAGTCCAGTGGTACTGCTATTACAAAGTTCACTGATTCAGCAGTATAAGTCCAGTGGTACTGATATATTACAAAGTTCACTGATTCAGCAGTATAAGTCCAGTGGTACTGATATATTACAAAGTTCACTGATTCAGCAGTATAAGTCCAGTGGTACTGCTATTACAAAGTTCACTGATTAAGCAGTATAAGTCCAGTGGTACTGATATATTAAAAAGTTCACTGATTCAGCAGTATAAGTCCAGTGGTACTGATATATAACAAAGTTCACTGATTCAGCAGTATAAGTCCAGTGGTACTGATATATTACAAAGTTCACTGATTCAGCAGTATAAGTCCAGTGGTACTGATATATTACAAAGTTCACTGATTCAGCAGTATAAGTCCAGTGGTACTGATATATTACAAAGTTCACTGATTCAGCAGTATAAGTCCAGTGGTACTGCTACTACAAAGTTCACTGATTCAGCAGTATAAGTCCAGTGGTACTGATATATTAAAAAGTTCACTGATTCAGCAGTATAAGTCCAGTGGTACTGATATATAACAAAGTTCACTGATTCAGCAGTATAAGTCCAGTGGTACTGATATATTACAAAGTTCACTGATTCAGCAGTATAAGTCCAGTGGTACTGATATATTACAAAGTTCACTGATTCAGCAGTATAAGTCCAGTGGTACTGATATATTACAAAGTTCACTGATTCAGCAGTATAAGTCCAGTGGTACTGCTATTACAAAGTTCACTGATTCAGCAGTATAAGTCCAGTGGTACTGCTATTACAAAGTTCACTGATTCAGCAGTATAAGTCCAGTGGTACTGATATATATTACAAAGTTCACTGATTCAGCAGTATAAGTCCAGTGGTACTGATATATTACAAAGTTCACTGATTCAGCAGTATAAGTCCAGTGGTACTGCTATTACAAAGTTAACTGATTCAGCAGTATAAGTCCAGTGGTACTGATATATTACAAAGTTCACTGATTCAGCAGTATAAGTCCAGTGGTACTGATATATTACAAAGTTCACTGATTCAGCAGTATAAGTCCAGTGGTACTGATATATTACAAAGTTCACTGATTCAGCAGTATAAGTCCAGTGGTACTGCTATTACAAAGTTCACTGATTCAGCAGTATAAGTCCAGTGGTACTGATATATATTACAAAGTTCACTGATTCAGCAGTATAAGTCCAGTGGTACTGATATATTACAAAGTTCACTGATTCAGCAGTATAAGTCCAGTGGTAGTGCTATTACAAAGTTCACTGATTCAGCAGTATAAGTCCAGTGGTACTGATATATTACAAAGTTCACTGATTTAGCAGTATAAGTCCAGTGGTACTGATATATTACAAAGTTCACTGATTCAGCAGTATAAGTCCAGTGGTACTGATATATTACAAAGTTCACTGATTCAGCAGTATAAGTCCAGTGGTACTGATATATATTACAAAGTTCACTGATTCAGCAGTATAAGTCCAGTGGTACTGATATATTACAAAGTTCACTGATTCAGCAGTATAAGTCCAGTGGTACTGATATACAAAGTTCACTGATTCAGCAGTAAAAGTCCAGTGGTACTCTCCTGTGCCGCATATAATTTTTAAAGGCTTTGCCGAGTGTGTGTGGCTTAGGGGTACGCTCTCTTGTGCTACATATAATGGAAAACCAAAATTTGGAGGATAAAGTAGGGAAAGATCAAGACCCCACTTCCTCCTAATGCTGAAGCTGCTGCCACTAGTCATGACATAGACGATGAAATGCCATCAACGTCGTCTGGCAAGCCCGATGCCCAATCTCCTAGTACAAGGCATGTAAAATCCAAAAAGCCCAAGTTCTCAAAAAATAGCAAAAAGAGAAACTTAAAATCATCTGAGGAGAAACGTAAAGTTGGCAATATGCCATTTACGACACGTAGTGGCAAGGAACGGCTTAGGCCCTGGCCTGTGTTCATGACTAGTGGTCCAGCTTCACCCAAGGATCTAAGCCCTCCTCCTCCCCCACCTACAAACAATTTTAAAGAGTTATGCTGTCAGCAACAACAACAAAACAGCAAAGAACTCTGCCTTCTAAACAGATGACATCACAAATCCCCAAGGCGAGTCCAAGGGTGTTGGTGGTTGTGAAGCCTGACCTTCCCATCACTGTACGGGAAGAGGTGACTCCATCCAGCATTTGCAGCATGCCCTCTGCATATACTGGAAAGATCACCGACAGTCCAGTTACAGATTTGGCTAATGAAGGTGTGAATGTTGTACACCGGGAGGAGGATATTGATGTAGCTGGCGCTGAGGAGGATGTTGATGATTATGATGCAGACAGATACCAAATTGCCTTCCTCAATTTCTATTTATATTCTAGATTATATAACGGCTGAATAGTTTTCTATTTTACTCCTAGTGGAGAGGGGATCTGATGCAGACAGATACCAAACTGCCTTTGTCCATTTCTTTGTATATTTGAATTTCTAGTTCTACAGTCTATGCAGGCTGCTTTTTTTATATTCAACTACAAGTGTAGCGCGGGGGGGGGCATAGATAGCCACCAAAGTAACGTGGTCTATTTAATTTCACTTTCTAGCTCCACAGTCTGTGCAGCCTGCTTTTTTGATCTTCAAAGTATTTACAAGCCTTGCAATCTAAATTAACTAGAGGTAGTGACGTGCTAGAACTCCACCCTCTATATGCTGCAGAGGATGGAGGAGCATCAAAAGGCCATTCAAGCCTACACAGCCACCTACGACATAGGAAAAGGAGTGGGGATGCGCCTGAGTCAAGCGCACTGGAGAATGATTTCCGTGTTGTGCAAGGTTCTGCAGCCATTTGAACTTGCCACACGAGAAGTCAGTTCCGACACTGCCAGCTTGAGTCAGGTGATTCCCCTGATCAAGCTTTTGCAGAAGCAGCTTGAGAAAGTGAGGGAGGAGCTGGTACACCATTGCGATTCCACCAAGTATGTAGCTCTTGTGGATGAAGCCCTTCGTACTCTTTGCCAGGATCCGAGGGTGGTCAATCTTTTAAAGTCAGAGGAATACATTCTGCCCACCGTTCTCGATCCTCGGTTTAAAGCGTATGTTGTGTCTCTGTTTCCGGCGGACACAAGTCTACAGCGGTGCAAAAACCTGCTGGTCAGGAGATTGTCCTCTGAAGAGGACCGTGACATGCCACCAGCTCCACCTTCATTTTCATCACTGTTTGTGCAGTTCCAAAAAAGAGGAACTGCCATTTCTATTGCTACCTTCTTTCTTTATATATTTAAAAAAAAAACTGCCATTTCTAGTACTACCTTCTTTCTATATGTAAAAAAAATAAAATAACTGCCATTTATAGTACTACCTTCTTTCTTTCTCTATTTAAAAAAAAACAACAAAACTGACATTTATAGTACTACCTTCTTTCTTTCTATATTTAAAACAAAAAAAAACTGCCATTTCTAGTACTACCTTCTTTCTTTCTCTATTTAAAAGAAACTAAATAACTGCCATTTCTAGTACTACCTTCTTTCTTTCTATATTTAAAACAAAAAAAAACCTGTCATTTCTGATACTACGTTAATTGTTTGTGCAGTCACAAAAAAGAGGAACTGCGCCCTTAATTGCTATGTTGGTTTTAGACGTCCATCCGGTGTCCGCCATCTGTTCCCTGGAATTCAGACCAGTTGAGTTTTTTTTTTATTATATTGTGGGGACCACACCGTCCACTACGCAGTCCAGATACTTTTTTGGTGGAATTCAGACCAGTTGAGGTTTTTTTCATTATATTGTGGGGACCACTCCACTACGCAGTCCAGATACTTGTTTGGTGGAATTGAGACCAGTTGAGGGTTTTTTTATTATATTGTGGCCCCTGTAAAAAATTGTGTACCGGGGCCACCCCACTACGCAGTCAAGAAACTTTTTTTTTGGAATTCAGACCCGTGGAGGGTTTTTTAATTATATTGTAGGGACCACTCCTCTACGCAGTCCAGATACAATTTTTGGTGTAATTAAGACCAGTTGATGGTTTTCTTATTATTTTGTGGTGACCACTCCTCTACGCAGTCCAGGTACAATTTTTGGTGGGATTCAGACCATTTGAGGGTTTTTAAATTATATTGTGGTGACCACTCCTCTACGCAGTCCAGATAAAATTTTTGGTGTAATTAAGACCAGTTGATGGTTTTCTTATTATATTGTGGTGACCACTCCTCTACGCCATCCAGGTACAATTTTTGGTGGGATTCAGACCATTTGAGGGTTTTTAAATTATATTGTGGTGACCACTCCTCTACGCAGTCCAGGTACAATTTTTGGTGTAATTAAGACCAGTTGATGGTTTTCTTATTATATTGTGGTGACCACTCCTCTACGCAGTCCAGGTACAATTTTTGGTGTAATTAAGACCAGTTGATGGTTTTCTTATTATATTGTGGTGACCACTCCTCTACGCAGTCCAGGTACATTTCTTAGTGTGATTCAGACCATTTGAGGGTTTTTAAATTATATTGTGGTGACCACTCCTCTACGCAGTCCAGATTCAATTTTTGGTGTAATTAAGACCAGTTGATGGTTTTCTTATTATATTGTGGTGACCACTCCTCTACGCTGTCCAGGTACAATTTTGGGTGTTATTAAGACCAGTTGATTGTTTTTTTTATTATATTGTGGTGACCACTCCTCTACGCAGTCCAGGTACATTTTTTGGTGGGATTCAGACCATTTGAGGGTTTTTAAATTATATTGTGGTGACCACTCCTCTACGCAGTCCAGGTACAATTTTTGGTGTAATTAAGAAGACCAGTTGATGGTTTTCTTATTATATTGTGGTGACCACTCCTCTACGCATTCCAGGTACAATTTTTGGTGTAATTAAGACCAGTTGATGGTTTTCTTATTATATTGTGGGGACCACTCCACTACGCAGTCCAGGAAGATACCTCGTTGCAACGTTTTGGACTAATAACAATATTGTGAGGTGTTCAGAATACACTGTAAATTAGTGGAAATGATTGTTATTGAATGTTATTGAGGTTAATAATAGCGTAGGAGTGAAAATAAGCCCAAAAACTTGATTTTTGAACTTTTTATGCTTTTTTAAAAAAAAAATCCGAATCCAAAACCTTAAATCCGAACCAAAACCTTTCGGCAGGTGTTTTGCGAAACAAATCCGAACCCAAAACCTCAAGAAATGCCGAATCCAAAACACAAAACACGAGACACCAAAAGTGGCCAGTGCACATCCCTAATATATATATATATATATATATATATATATATATATATATATATATATGTAAAAAATAGAGGAGAGAAGGACGGCGCCTTCTGGTGCAGCACTTGTGAATATATCAACAAATAATATTATAGATGGGTTACACCAGGGCCGGATTAAGGAGGGGGCACAGGGGGCATATGCCCCAGGCCCCCCTCTCTCAGGGGGCCCCCCCGGACCAGGGGTGCCTCTTTTTGCTGGCCCCAAATGTTGGAATACAGGGGGCAGCACAGGGTTCCGAGTTTAAGTGCTCTGTCGGCACTATCAGCACAAGCATGCTTTTGCTTTTTTTTTTTTTGTCTTGTGGGCTTCCGTAGCTGCCGTGTAGATGACAGTGTGAGGAGGAGCAGAGAAGAGCTGCCCTGTCTGTCAGGCATAAGATAAGTTAAGATCTAGGGGGGATGTGTTTGTGAGAATAAATAAAGTATATAAATACAGTGTGTGTGTGTGTGTGTGTGTGTATGTTTTTCTTAAGTTATTAGCCTCTATAACTAGATATTATAATGTTGCTGTGCAACTGTCATGTAATATAGTAATTGTTTACCCAACACCTGTTTTATTAAGGTACTACTGATATGATATATATAAACTAGCGAGCTAAAAAAAATCTATATGCAGACATTTATTTAAATATAAAACCCAGTACCAGGGAAATATCCCTATATTGAAAACAGATGGTTTAAACATGCAAGCCATTACCTGTGCAAAATTATCTTATGGATAATAGAAGACTTTAACTCCCAGTCAACTTGCAGTTGACAACAGTTTATATATATATATTTATATATATATATTATATTGTGTGTGTGTGGGGGGGGCAATGTATATATATATATATATATATATAGTGTGTGTGTGTGTGTGTGTGTGTGTGTGTGTGTGTGTGATGCATATATATTGTGTGTGTGATGTATATATATTGTGTGTGTGTGATGTATATATATATTGTGTGTGTGTGATGTGTATATATTGTGTGTGTGTGTGTGTGTGTGATGTATATATATATTGTGTGTGATGTGTATATATATATATATTGTGTGTGTGTGATGTATATATATATATTGTGTGTGTGATGTGTACATATATATTGTGTGTGATGTGTATATATATTGTATGTGTGTGTGGGCAGTATGTTAATATATGTAAGGGAAGGGGGGTTCTTAGTATAGTGTGGGAGGTAGGCTATTTAATGGTGGAGTGCAGGTGTGGGCTAATTATTTAATGGGTGCTATTTTTTTTGTGGGGTGATGGTGGGGCAATTTAATTTAATATTGGGTCCTATTAATTTAAGATGAGATGGTTTGGGGCTATTGATTGAATATGGGACTGATTTTGGGGAGGAGGGCTATTTATTAATTGTAATTGTAAATATGAATTATTTAATGCCGGTGATAGTTGTAGAAAATGGTTATATTAAATGTAAATGCTATTTAATTTATTGCCAGGCTGTTTAGTGGGGAGCGAAATAAGTTTATTAAATGTGTGCACTATTCATTTAATGTCGGGGCTGCTTGGGGAAAATAGTTCTATTATTAAATGTGAATATTATTAATTTTATTTAATTTCAAGTTTGGGGCTGGTTGCAGGGAGGGAGGCCTAATTATTAAAGGGGGTGCTATTGATTTATTAACATTTTTCAAAAGAGGGCCCCAACATCCCAGAATTTACACAAGCAGCTACTGAGCTTAAGACACCAGCAGCCACAGGTGGTGAAAAGTGACAAGAGCAGGTATGAGAGAGCAGGACCAAATTCCAACTGTCCTCAATATAGTGGGACAGTCCAGAATGTGGGTGACTGTCTCACTTAGTCAGGATTTGGTCTGACTACAAGGACAGTTGGGAGGTATGTCCTACTTCACACTGTTATGCTGTAATGGCAGAGCTGCATGCAACTAACAGTAGTGCACACAGCATTGCCTGTTTATTTGTCTAAAATGAAGACCACATTACACATTACGTCTTAAGTACCCCGGTCCCCCCAGAACCTTAATCCAGCTCTGGGTTACACTATACATATGGAGTCCCAGTCTTTGAAGATCAGTAAGATATAATTTTCCAAGAAGAAATGGTATGTCATACAGAAGACCCAGAGTTCTTAGTGGTGTCCCCAACGTGTGTTAATAGATATGCATACCAGATGTCATATAAATTATCGCTCATCTAGAAGGTCAGCTGTAAAACGGTATCCAATTAATTCAGCAGATATCTCCACATGCACCAGTAGATAAAGAAAAAAGATAACACTATATAGTGTAGTATGTCAGACCATAACCAATCTTTCACCCGGTGTTTATACAGACCATGCGTACCAGATATCAGGAGGTAAAAAGCTTAACTGTACAACAGCTTCTCAAGTGTTCATAAACCGCTTCACTTTTCTTACAATATCACCTCCGTTAGTCAGATATGGAAAGTGGAAATGATAATACCATATGAGTAGTATTTTTAAAAAGATGATTTAATCAGCATAAATATAAAGTGCAAACTCACAATATATAAAACCATAAAGTGCTTATCTGTAATCCATAAGACAGGTACACTGCATAAGTTTTTAGATCACCAGTAGGTACACAGAGAAGTTTCCCCAAAGTCTCTGCACAAAAGTTTCAATAAAGAAGAATTCACTATATCCCAAAGGAGGGCAGTGTATCAGGACCTCAATGCATTTTGTTTCAAAAGAAAACTTCATCAGAGGGAAAAACTGTGGTGCAGTACATGAGGTAGAGGGATTAGTATCATCATGGCTGAGACTGGAGAGTGACAAGAGCATTGCCACCTCTAGTGTTTCTGTATGAACTATGGCACAGTAGAATGTCACTGAAGACTTTTAAGAACACTGACAGCCCTATTATTACAATTTTTGTTTCAGGACTGAAACCTGCCACCTGTCCTGTTTCTGAGTGAGCTATAATACAATAAGATGTACCTACAGATTCAGACCAAGACTGCCAGCCCTAGTATTTCTATTTCATCAATGACAATTAGCAAAGGAGCAATGGAGCTCTCCTCTTTGTGAGTTACCTATATAACACTGTACCATTTGATTGCAAATTCAGAAGACCAAGCCTGCCAGCCCTAGTATTTCTATTTCAGCAATGACAATTAGCAATGGAGCAATGGAGCTCTCCTCTTTGTGTGTAACCTATATAGCACCCTACAATTTGACTGCAAATTTAGAAGATCAAGCCTGCCAGCCCTAGTATTTCAATTTCAGCAATGGCAATTAGCATTGGAGCAATGGAGCACTCCTTTTTGTCTGTAACCTATATAACACTGTACAATTTGACTGCAAATTCAGACGACCAAGCCTGCCAGCCCTAGTATTTCTATTTTAGCAATGACAATTAGCAATGGAGCAATGGAGCTCTCTACTTTGTGTGTAACCCATATTACACCGTACAATTTGACTGCAAATTCAGAAGACCAAACCTGCCAGTTCTAGTATTTCTATTTCAGAAATGACAATTAGCATTGGCGCAATGGAGCTCTCCTCTTTGTGTGTAACCCATATAACACCGTACAATTTCACTGCAAATTCAGAAGACCAAACCTGCCAGTTCTAGTATTTCTATTTCAGCAATGACAATTAGCATTGGAGCAATGGAGCTCTCTACTTTGTATGTTACCTATATAACACAGTACAATGTGACTGCAGATTTGCACCAAGACTGCCAGCCCTATTATTTGTATTTCAGCAATGATAATTAGCAGTGGAGCAATGAAGCTCTTCTCTTTGTGTGTAACCTATATAGCACCATACAATTTAACTGCAAATTTATAAGAATAAGCCTGCAGCCCTAGTATTTCAATTTCAGCAATGCCAATTAGCATTGGAGCAATGGAGCACTCCTCTTTGTGTGTAACCTATATAGCACCATACAATTTGACTGCAAATTTAGAAGACCAAGCCTGCCAGCCCTAGTATTTCTATTTCAGCAATGACAATTAGCAATGGAGCAATGGAGCTCTCCTCTTTGTGTGTAACATATATAGCACCTTACAATTTGACTGCAAATTTAGAAGACCAAGCCTGCCAGCCCTAGTATTTCTATTTCAGCAATGACAATTAGCATTGGAGCAATGGAGTTCTCCTCTTTGTGTGTAACCTATATAGCACCTTACAATTTGACTGCAAATTTAGAAGACCAAGCCTGCCAGCCCTAGTATTTCTATTTTAGCAATGACAATTAGCAATGGAGCAATGGAGCTCTCCTCTTTGTGTGTAACCCATATAACACCGTACAATTTGACTGAAAATTCAGAAGACCAAACCTGCCAGTTCTAGTATTTCTATTTCAGAAATGACAATTAGCATTGGAGCAATGGAGCTCTCCTCTTTGTGTGTAACCCATATAACGCCGTACAATTTGATTGCAAATTCAGAAGACCAAACCTGCCAGTTTTAGTATTTCTATTTCAGCAATGACAATTAGCATTGGAGCAATGGAGCTCTCTACTTTGTGGGTTACCTATATAACACAGTACAATGTGACTGCAGATTTGCACCAAGACTGCCAGCCCTATTATTTGTTTTTTAACAATGACAATTAGCAATGGAGCTCTCCTGAATGTCACTGGAGACTTTGAAGAACACTGCTACCCCTCCTCTTTTCTACCTATGACGCTGCCCAACTGCTCTAGAGACTGCCAAAAACTGTGCTACCCCTTCTGTGTCCCTCTGTGAAATGGCGCTGGATCGCCGTGGAGGGCGGTACTTATAGATTCCAAAATTCGCGAGATCCGACAATATAACAATGATATTTTGCCTCGTTTTCAATTCAGAGGGCACGCAAAAGTACCGACCCGGCTCGGCTTGGTACTCTGATCTTCTAAGTTCGGGTGTGTTCGGTTCTCGGGGAACCGAGCCTGAGCAACTATAATAACAGCACAGATTCAATGTTGGGTGTAATTCCAGTTGTGGCCTGTGTGGAGATGGTGCTAGAGAGCAACCCAGAATAATCAGAGGCTATTTCAAGCTGCAAATCTGGATGATGGAACACAGTGAACACAGTTAAGTCCCAAGGAGCAAAAAGCGGACACCATGGACCTGAAGCTAGGAAATTGTATCACGGATAACTGGCAGAACACTGGTAAGTACAATGGAGCAGAGAGCGGACACCACAAACCTGAGGCTGAAAAGTGGAATCGCAGAAGAAGGGCATAGTCATATACCAGGCAAAAGGTCTGTCCAGGTAGCGATATGCGTAGTCATGGTCACAGGCACAAGGGTCAATCCAGGCAGTGATATGCGTAGTCGGGTTCACAAGCAAAGGGTCAATCCACGCAGAAATCAGGGATGGTCAGGACACAGGCAGAGGTCAAACCGAAACAACAAAAAATTGGAGCAGGTAATTCACAAGGACAGAAACAGCAGCAGTCTGGAACAAAGGATGATCTGCAAGGAACACTGCCTGAGGCAGGTATATAAAGCAGTGGAACAGGTGCAGGCACTAATCAGGGAAGGAGATTAACTCCTGCAGGAAAGGTGGAATGTTCAAGGGCAAAACAGCAGCATCTCTGATGCAACCACATACAAGATAAAAGCAGAGTCCTAACACCGTGGACCTCTTAAACAATGGGAAGTCTTGCCTTAGAATAAGTGGATACAGCAGTTTAGGGACTATGGCAACCACCACCATAACTGTTTGAATTTATGACTGGCTGGCAGAAGTGTTCTCTCATATTCCTCAGTTGTCCCATATATACACAGCACCTTCACCTAGGGCAAGTGTGTAGTTTTGGGAAAAGCAGAGATGGGAAAACAATGTAAGCTCACTCTCAGAGTCAACCAAAGCTAGGATAAGATTTTGTTTGTTAAGCCCAGTCACCCGGAACAAACAAGGATTTCCTGATGTGGGACTCATAGTATAACAGCTTGGATAAGCAGGCCAATCAACTGGAACAGAACAGTCTATGGGTTCCGGTAGTTTAGGACAACCAGCTCTTCATAAGTCTGTGGGTCTGATTGCAGCACCCATATTTACAGACCATGGTCTAGCCCCCTGATGCATTGATCTATAGACTTTAATAATCCTAATAGGCGAATTCTCCTCTGGTTGCAGCCATCTTTTTTCACAAATTTTGCAAATTTTGTCATAGCGCCATTAGTGATAGCGCTGGGCTTGGCCTGGCTCTGAAAACCCAATGCTAGCCAATATCTCATACTTTAAGCATGGATAATGAGAGGCCTGGACCGCATCCACATCCATATAAGCTCGCTGAGGTACACCAGTTAGATATGGCACCAGCCTCTCTGTAGAAACTTCAGGATGCCTTTCTCAAAGGACACCAGATACTTTTCTATGTCATCAGCTGGTGAAAATTTCTACAGAGGCAGACCAAGTGGCACATTTCTGTCACACCTCATCTGTACTAACTCTTCCCTTAAGAACCTTTTGATTTCCTCCTGTGCCTCGTAGCACCTGAGCTTGCTGCTCTTGCTGTGCAGTAGCCACATTCACAAGGGCTTTCAAAATTCCCTCAATATTAATGTCTAATGTTGGGTAGCGGAAACTTGCTTCCCTTAGCATCCCACTTCTTACACCACTTGTGATTTCAGGTGATGCACAAACAAACACCTTCTTTTTTACTTTGCTATTGTCAGGATGTCCAAGTAATTCATAAAATAAAGTTGCACATACTTTCTGATTGTGACTAATCACAGATTAAGTGATGAAACAGTCTTACAATTTTCACTGAAGATGAAATGCACCTCTGAGAAAAATGTATTTTATTGCAATAAATATTCAGGATATATTTACTGTAAGCATAGTAATCTATCTTAATTGGACATATATTCTCTTATTATTCTAAATCGTCATGTGTTTACAATAATATTCAAAATATGAGGTTATCTTACTAAAGATGGCCTCAATTGACTGTTATAGCAGTAAACAATAAAATAACTGACAACCCTGAGTTAACCAGCAAAGAGCTGTGATGCCTGGCAGAGCTTAGCGATAAGCAGGAGAAACTGACAGCTGCTATGGAAAACTAGCTAAACTGAGTCTCTTACTAAGCTGAAATATTATGCTGTCCAGACGCAGAAGCTAAAAGAGTAATAGCCCTCTGAAGGCAATGAGGGATGGGAAAATAATGATGACACTCTGCCTATTATTAGGGCCCCCCCTGACAGTAAAGGGTGGGTCCTGCCGACTCCTTTCGGTGCCTAGCGGGTGAAGCAGAATACTAGCGCAGAGTTTTCTGGTACTTCTAGTTGTTTCACTAAGTCGAGTGTATGAATAAGAGCAACTTTATGAACAAATAGGAAAGCATTCCATTCTGTCTAACATAATATTAATGAGTATTTTTTTTTACCATTCTTTAAAGGTCAAAGTATTTGAATATTAAATTTATCCTGAGTGCATCTACATCAATAAGTTGCTAGTTTTTTGGGTTCCTTCCTTATTGTATCTGGCTCTGCTTCTCTTAACAATGTTTGTACAGTTTTACAACTTTCAAAACTTACAATGGCTGGATTCTCCTAAATTGTTGGGCTTGTTAATCTCCTTTCATTTGTAGCATTTGGAGTGCTTCAATATATTCTTTCTTTATGTCTCTTTGTCCTCTATATATATGGTTTAAATATTTGGGTCCACCCTTCAGATAAAAATATATGGAAAATTCTGAACAAAATGTATACGATTAACAAAAGACTGACCGTACGGGCGACTGTCACCTGGCTCCCCTGTACAATAGTTGTTGTACTTGTGACAGCACAGGAGGCTCAGTAATAAAAAAAATAGTATGATATAAAATGCATGTCATTTATCTATTTCACACCTCTTTATGTTTCAGTTTCCTGCAACAGTAGAACAATGGCAAGTTATTGCAGAGGAATTTGAATGGCAATGGAATTTTCCAAACTGTGGCGGTGCCATTGATGGGAAACATGTCCAAATTATGCCCCCGTCCAAAAAAGGATCTTTTTATAATAATTACAAAGGAGTTTTCAGCATCATTCTAATGGCCATAGTGGATGCAGACTATGAATTCTTATTTATGGACATTGGGAAAAATGGGAAAGTGGCTGATGCTGATGCATTGGTGCAGACTTCCTTCCATTCTAAACTAAAAACTTATGAACTTAATATATCAACTGGAAGTAATAGAAAATATGGACTAAATTTTGTGTTTCTGGCTGATGAAGCATTTGCATTGCACAACAATGTATTGAAAACATACCCACAATGCAATCTGTCTACAGAAAGGCGTATATTTAATTATAGACTGTCACGAGCTAGGTGTGTTGGTGAAAATGCGTTTGGCATTCGCAGTAACAGATTCAGAGTTTTTCATAGTGTAAATCTACGTTTGGACAAGATAGACAAAGTGGTGATGGCCTGTTGTCTTCTGCATTACTGTCTAAGACGTAAAACCCCATGTGTACACAGTTCCCATACTTATGAGGACAACAATGTAGAGGAAACGGAGGTAGTGGGCTTGACACCTGTAGAATTGTGCCAGCTTAGAAATCAAAGTGACAGTGCAAAATTAAACAGGGAGTCATACCTTCAATATTTTACCGGGGAGGGTGCAGTGCCATGGCAGAATGAATTTGTGTAAGAATTGTTGATAAGCATGTTATATACAAACTTTAATGTTATGTAAATCTATTGTAATAAACCTGTTACACAGCAACAGCGTAATATATTTTACTTACAGTTCCACTAGGAGGTCTGTCATCTGCTTGATCCACATCAGTAGAACTATTATCCGCATCCAGGCTACAGGTGGACTGCTGTGAAATTCATTTACACGGATGAAGTGCAGAAGGTCAAAGTCTCCCTGTCATCCGTGCCGTCCTTCTTGGGCTCCGTCATATGCAGACCTTCCCCTCTCCCCTCCCCCACCCCTAGCTGTGCTTTGAGCTCTCAGAGTTATTGTGCTTATTGTTTACTGTACTGTGCTGTCTCTCCTCGTATTGTAATTTCGTTTGTCCCTGTACGGCGCTACGGACACTTAGTAGCGCCCTATAAATAAAAATTAATAATAATTAATAAAAAATACCACAGCTTTGGCACATGAACATCATCTGACCCTGACCCAGATTTTTTTGAGGCCTCAACCTTATTTAGTTCTTTCTTGTATACAGTCTGAAGGTTCTATATTTTGCTCTCTGCCCATTCCATATTTGCTCTAGGGTAATGTGGCAGGCATGCTTTCACAAGTTCTTGAATAGCCACATTACGTAACGTTTGGTTACAATATTTCTTTGATTTTATCTTCCACAAACAGGGGGTGCCCTATATGTCTCAATGAAATTCTTCATGAGCACCACTGTCACGGATCAATGTAGGAATACAGCTAAGGAGGCATGGATAAGGTGAAAAAACAAACAATGTTTATTGCTGGAGAGTATGAACAGGTGATGAAATCATAAGCCTGCAGAAATACCAGATATTCAGCAGTTGCAGGTAATTGGGAGGTGAGGAAAGATTCCAGGCAGCATATACAGGGAAATGCACAGGTAAGTCTCAGGTTCACATATGAAACAGGTCAGCAGAATGTATCTTGAAATAGATCTCACCCAGCATAGATCCAGGAGCACCACAGGAGGAAGTGACCTCAGAGTATAACATCAGGATGACAACAATAACCAGCAATGTGTGCTGGGAGTGACAGGTATATATAAGGGAAAGGAGGACACACCCAGGTGCATGGGATAATTGGAGAACGGGTTAACCCCAAATGCAACCATGAAAGGCACGATAGCAGCACCTCTGGTGATCAGAGGTACTGCTGCAAATACACACTAATAAAGTCAAATAGTCCAGGAGGCAGGAGCTGCCAAGCAGTATGCACTGCAAGGGGCTTGCAGGCAGATCCTGACAGTACCCCTCTCCCCCTTAGGGCAGATTCCAGACACCCGATTTCCAAAAATGTCTAAATTCGTCGGAATCATAGTCCACAATAGGGGGCCCGGCAGAAAAGTCCTCGTCCATGAGCGGAAAGGCAAAGGAGACCATGCCAGATGGAAGCTGAAGCACTGCAGAACCTCCTTTCTTTTTACGTCCTCCCCTTTTACGGGACTTCCTCGGGATTGGCACCTGAGCAAACTGGAAGGAGCACAATGGTATCTCTTGGCCAGGAGAGATAGGTGGTATTGCTGACAATGCAGAGGCCCCGTAAGATGGCATAGCGGGAGGAGTTACAAACTTGCTGATTACTGCCTCAGTAAAGGATTGTAAGTCCGATAAGATGGGATGATCCGTCTCAATAAATGGGTTTGCCCATTCCAAAGCCTCTCCCCTAAAATGGGATATTAGGAATAGTACCTGTCTCTTAGGCTACTAACAAGGCTTGGTACGGAGGGGATCTGTGAAGCAAAAAATCTCAGAAGGGCATTAAATTGGGAAGGATGCCCCTCAAAGAAAGATGATGGTTCAGACTTGGCACCCTTGGTAACAGATGGTTCGGACCTGGCAGCAGGCTTGGCATCAGACCCGGACTGGGCGGCAGGCTTGGCAGCAGGCCCGGACTGGGCGGCAGGCTTGGCAGCATTCCCGGACTGGGCGGCAGGCTTGGCAGCAAGCCCGGACTGGGTGGCTGGCTTGGCAGGGACAGTACTGAGAGAAGCCTCGGGGCAGACAACACTGTGAGAAGCCTCAGGGCAGACAGCACTGTGAGAAGCCTCGGGGCAGACAGCACTGTGAGAAGCCTCGAGGCAGACAGCACTGTTAAAAGCCTCGGGGCAATCAGCACTGTGAGAAGCCACGGGGCAGACAGTGCTGTGAGAAGCCACGGGGCAGACAGTGCTGTGAGAAGCCACGGGGCAGACAGTGCTGTGAGAAGCCACGGGGCAGACAGCGCTGTGAGAAGCCTCAAAGCAGACAGCGGATCAATGTAGGAATACAGCTAAGGAGGCATGGATAAGGTGAAAAAACAAACAATGTTTATTGCTGGAGAGTATGAACGGGTGATGAAATCATAAGCTTGCAGAAATACCAGATATTCAGCAGTTGCAGGTAATTGGGAGGTGAGGAAAGATTCCAGGCAGCATATACAGGGAAATGCACAGGTAAGTATCAGGTTCACATATGAAACAGGTCAGCAGAATGTATCTTGAAATAGATCTCACCCAGCATAGATCCAGGAGCACCACAGGAGGAAGTGACCTCAGAGTATAACATCAGGATGACAACAATAACCAGCAATGTGTGCTGGGACTGACAGGTGTATATATAAGGGAAATGAGAACACACCCAGGTGCATGGGATAATTGGAGAAGGGGTTAACCCCTAATGCAACCATGAAAGGCACGATAGCAACACCTCTGGTGATCAGAGGTACTGCTGCAAATACACACTAATAAAGTCAAATAGTCCAGGAGGCAGGAGCTGCCAAGCAGTATGCACTGCAAGGGGCTTGCAGGCAGATCCTGACAGTACCCCTCTCCCCCTTAGGGCAGATTCCAGACACCCGATTTCCAAAAATGTCTAAATTCGTCGGAATCATAGTCCACAATAGGGGGCCCGGCAGAAAAGTCCTCGTCCATGAGCGGAAAGGCAAAGGAGACCATGCCAGATGGAAGCTGAAGCACTGCAGAACCTCCTTTCTTTTTACGTCCTCCCCTTTTACGGGACTTCCTCGGGATTGGCACCTGAGCAAACTGGAAGGAGCACAATGGTATCTCTTGGCCAGGAGAGATAGGTGGTATTGCTGACAATGCAGAGGCCCCGTAAGATGGCATAGCGGGAGGAGTTACAAACTTGCTGATTACTGCCTCAGTAAAGGATTGTAAGTCCGATAAGATGGGATGATCCGTCTCAATAAATGGGTTTGCCCATTCCAAAGCCTCTCCCCTAAAATGGGATATTAGGAATAGTACCTGTCTCTTAGGCTACTAACAAGGCTTGGTACGGAGGGGATCTGTGAAGCAAAAAATCTCAGAAGGGCATTAAATTGGGAAGGATGCCCCTCAAAGAAAGATGATGGTTCAGACTTGGCACCCTTGGTAACAGATGGTTCGGACCTGGCAGCAGGCTTGGCATCAGACCCGGACTGGGCGGCAGGCTTGGCAGCAGGCCCGGACTGGGCGGCAGGCTTGGCAGCATTCCCGGACTGGGCGGCAGGCTTGGCAGCAAGCCCGGACTGGGTGGCTGGCTTGGCAGGGACAGTACTGAGAGAAGCCTCGGGGCAGACAACACTGTGAGAAGCCTCA
The DNA here is from genome assembly GCF_038048845.1 of Mixophyes fleayi. Taxonomy (NCBI): domain Eukaryota; kingdom Metazoa; phylum Chordata; class Amphibia; order Anura; family Limnodynastidae; genus Mixophyes; species Mixophyes fleayi. The sequence goes on along the minus strand of NC_134404.1, from coordinate 159,455,299 downwards.
GGGCAGACAGCACTGTGAGAAGCCTCGGGGCAGACAGCACTGTGAGAAGCCTCGAGGCAGACAGCACTGTTAAAAGCCTCGGGGCAATCAGCACTGTGAGAAGCCACGGGGCAGACAGTGCTGTGAGAAGCCACGGTGTCACGGGCACTAGGAGTCTTTACCCAGGGATCACCAGGTGATAGGCTTACCAGAGCAGTATAGGTGGTAATATGGTACTCTGGTAGCAGGGTGATCACGGAACAGGAAATAGCAGATGATGAGATGCTCAGGAAAGTCTATGACTAGCAGCACTGGCAATAAGGAGGTAGTAATACACGAGGAACTGTATGGACAAAGGACACGTGAAGGTAGTCAGTGGTCTGCGGTAGCAAGTTGTACCACTGCTATAGTGAGGAGGAATGTCCAACAGAAACGAGGAGGTGATGAGAGTCAGCGGTCTGCGGATAGCAAGTTGTACCGCTGTCTGAGTGAAGGAATGGAATCCAAGTGGAGGTATCCGGGGAGTCAGTGGTCTGCGTTAGCAAGTTGTACCACTGCTATGTGAGAGGATACTGGAACAGGTGAAACTGTAAACAGGAGTCAGTGGTCTGCCACTAGCAAGTTGTACTACTGAATATATATGTGAGGAGGTGCACGGGGAGAGACTGCAATACAATATATACACGGGCACCTTGACTTTGATCCACAGTAATATGCACAATATAAATGTATAAATGACTGAACAACACTGCCAATATAGAAAGTCTCTTGAAGTAATCCAGCATGAGATAACACAGTCAATGATGGCAGTAGAGTCAGCAGATAGTACACTCCAGAGGAGAACCAACACAGTCAATGATGGCAATAGACTCAGCGGATAGTACACTCCAGAGGAGAACCAACACAGTCCAGCAAGGTATGCAATACACAGCACAGTCAATGGGAAGTATGCATACCGTGGTTCAGGAGAAGGCAGTCAGACAGGAGTGCAGAGATACCTGAAGGGCAGGAGGCCAGCAGGATACAAGTCCCTGGATGGGTGAAGCAGGGGTCTAGCAGGTGCAGCGCACAGGTAGGTAGACCAGCAGGGAACACAGGAAGGCGTGGAGAGCGGATCAGCAGTAGATGGATGAGTAGCGCTGAGAAGTAACAGCAGCGGGTCTCTGCGGGAACACGGAGGTAACCAATAGCAACCAGCAGGTGCAGTAACGATGGGACACCGGAGCAGAGTTGAACTGGAACAGATGATCACGGAGAGTAGCGGGTAGCAATAGTGGCAGCAGACTCAAGGAAACACGGTAGAGTAGACAAGGACTGAAGACTGAAGCGCACAGAGGCAGCGGATAGGAATCAGTTAAACAGTCACGATGAAACACAGACGGGTTGCAGGTTGAAGACTGTAGTGCACGGAGGCAGCGGATAGGAATCAGCTAACAGTCACGATGATGAAACACAGACGAGTTGCAGGTAGAAGACTGTAGTGCACGGAGGCAGCGGATAGGAATCAGCTAGCAGTCACGATGATGAAATACAGACGAGTTGCAGGTTGAAGACTGTAGTGCACAGAGGCAACGGATAGGAATCAGCTAACAGTCACAATCATGAACAGGTGAGTGGATGTGGATGAAAGACTGTAGTGCACGGAGGCAGCGGATAGGCATCAGCTAACAGTCCCCATAATACATGGTAGAGTTGAAGTGGTTAGAAGACTGTAGTGCACGGAGGCAGCGGATAGGAATCAGCTCACAGTCACGATGATACAGTAGATGGTAGAAGTGGTATGGGAACCACAGTAGTAGAAGTGGTTTGGAAACCACAGAGGTAGAAGTGGTTTGGAAACCACAGGAATCAGCAGGGCTGAATAAACCAGGAAACACAGGAACACCTTCAGAGACTCATGGGGAATGAGACTCCAAGATCAGGCAATGTGGTGATGACCACAGGTGCTTAATATAGGGAGGTTGCCTGATCTGCCAATTAAGTTAAAGGAACATACACTGGAGGTATAGAAAGGGCTGCGCATGCGCAGTCCCTCAGGATGGAGGACGGCCACGGTTCCTAAATGTCCGGGAAGAAGCACTCACAGTCCGGTGAGTGACAGTACCCCCCCTTTTAAAGGTGGGCACAGAACGCCTGGAACCGGGCTTGTCCGGATTTTTGGAATAAAACTTCTTCAGAAGGGCAGGAGCATTAAGATCTTCAGCTTTGATCCATGAACGCTCTTCAGGACCAAAGCCCTTCCAATGAACGAGGAAACGGAGGACTCCTCGCGAAATTTTTGCATCCAATACCTCAGTAATCTCGAAATCCTCCTCCTGATGAACTTGAACTGGCTGCGGTGCTGAGGAAGGAGTCGAGAAACGGTTGATGATGAGAGGTTTGAGCAAGGACACATGGAAGGCATTGGAAATCCGAAGATTCTTAGGAAGAAGAAGTTTAACACATACTGGATTGATAACTTGAATGATCCTATATGGACCAATAAAACGAGGGGCGAATTTCATAGATGGAACCTTCAAACGAATATTTTTGGTAGATAACCAGACACGATCTCCAATTTTTAGTGGTGGAATAGCCCGCCTCTTCTTATCTGCGAAAGACTTATATTTGTTAGATGTCTTCTTTAAACAGGTTTTGACCTGAGACCAGATATTTTTGAAGGTCTGACAAGCAGTCTCCACAGCAGGAACTTGGGTGGGCGGGAGGGCAGGAAATTCCGGAAAAGACGGATGGTGACCGTAGACCACAAAGAATGGAGTTTTGGATGATGACTCATGGTACATGTTGTTATGGGCGAATTCAGCCCAAGGGAGCAATTCTACCCAGTTGTCTTGGTTGGCTGAAGAGAACATCCTAATAAAAGTCTCAAGATCTTGATTGACTCGTTCCGTTTGTCCGTTAGATTGCGGATGGTAAGACGATGAGAGTGCTAATCGCATGCCCAAGGTTTTACAAAGGGCCCGCCAGAATCTGGAAACGAATTGTACTCCTCTATCTGACACAATCTCAGACGGACATCCATGGATGCGGAAGATTTCTTTAATGAAATGTTCAGCCAGAGTAGACGAGGAAGGTAAACCGGACAGAGGGACGAAATGAGCCATCTTCGAAAATCTGTCTACCACTACCCAAATAGTATTGTGATTCTTACTTGGTGGCAAATCAGTAACGAAATCCATACTAATATGGGTCCAAGGCTTGGACGGAATGGGTAGTGGTCGCAGCAACCCTGCTGGAGTTCTGCGGGAGGATTTGAACTGAGAACATAAATCACAGGAAGCAATAAACTCTTTGACGTCTCTCCTCATTGAAGGCCACCAGTAACTACGAGAGAGAATCTCAAAGGTCTTATGTTCACCGGCGTGTCCAGAAAAACGAGAGGCATGGAACCACGAAAGGATTTTCCGCCTCAGAGTAGGAGGCACGAGGGTCTTCCCAAATGGTAGCATTTTGGTGGATGAAGCAGCCAGAGAAATACATTTGGGGTCTAGAATAGCATGGTTGGGAACCTCTTCTACATCAGAGGACGTCACAAAAGCTCGAGATAGAGCGTCAGCTTTCTTGTTCTTAGCAGCTGGTTTGAAGGTTATAATTAATTCAAAACGGGAAAAGAAAAGAGACCATCTTGCTTGACGAGGGTTCAAGCATTGAGCAGATTGCAAATATGACAAGTTCTTATGATCCGTGAAGATCGTCACCGGATGGCGAGCTCCTTCCAACAAGTATCTCCATTCCTCTAATGCAGCTTTGATGGCCAGCAACTCCTTGTCCCCGATAGTATAGTTTTTCTCTGCGGGCAGAAGACCCCGAGAGTAGAAGGCACAAGGATGTAATTTTTGTTGCTCCGAGCGTTGGGAGAGAATAGCTCCTAAGCCCACATTAGAGGCATCTACTTCTAGGAAGAAGGGGAGTGTCACATCAGGTTGTCGCAGAATGGGAGCAGACGAGAAGGACTCTTTGAGGATTTGAAAGGCTTGGAGAGCCTCAGATGACCATTGCTTAGTATTAGCCCCTTTCCGAGTTAAGGCCACAATGGGAGAAGCAATGGATGAGAAGTCTTGAATGAAGCGTCTATAGTAATTGGCAAAACCTAAAAAACGCTGGATGGCACGAAGAGTAGTTGGCTGAGGCCAATGTAGTACAGCATTTACTTTGTCTGGATCCATCTTCAGACCAACTCCGGAAACTATATACCCCAAGAATGGAATCTGGGGTAACTCGAATGAACATTTTTCCAATTTACAGAACAACGAGTTTTTCCGTAGTCTGGAGAGGACCTCTGCCACATGTTGGTGATGAGAAGGCAGGTCCTGTGAGAAGATCAATATGTCGTCCAGGTAGACAACGACACATACATATAATAAGTCCCGAAAGATCTCATTGATGAAACCCTGGAAAACCGCGGGGGCATTACACAGCCCGAAGGGCATTACTAAATATTCGTAATGCCCATCTCTGGTGTTAAACGCGGTCTTCCATTCGTCACCGGAACGGATTCTAATTAAATTGTAGGCACCACGAAGATCCAACTTAGTAAATATCCGAGCTCCCTTGATGCGATCAAATAGCTCAGTGATCAGCGGAATGGGATACCGATTCTTAATAGTAATGGCGTTGAGTCCACGAAAATCTATACAAGGGCGTAATGATCCATCCTTCTTTTTGACGAAGAAGAACCCAGCTCCAGCGGGAGAGGTGGAAGGTCGAATGAACCCACGCTGGAGATTCTCCTGTATGTACTCAGATGTGGCTTGAGTTTCAGGTAACGAGAGAGGATAGACCCGACCCCTGGGAGGAGTCTTGCCAGGTAGAAGGTCGATCGGACAATCCCAAGAACGATGAGGAGGAAGACGTTCAGACTGAGCTTTATCAAACACATCGGCAAATGAAGCATACTGAGGAGGGAGTCCCGGGGAGGAAGATGAGATGGAAGATTGCTGTACTTTAAGAGGAATAACTTGAGAGAGACAACGATGGTGACATTCAGACCCCCAAGACGTAACTTGAGGGGTGCGCCAGTCAATCTGGGGAGAGTGACATTGAAGCCATGGAAGGCCTAAGACAATCGGACTTGTCGTAACTGGAAGAATTAAAAACGAAATTTCTTCATGGTGTAGTACACCAATCTGAAGGGTTACTGGAGACGTACTCTGGGTGATGAGACCATTGATGAGACGTGATCCATCTATAGCCGTCACAGTAATGGGTGTTTTTAAAGTGATCACTGGTAGGGACCATTGATTCACTAGTGATTTAGAAATGAAATTTCCTGCTGCTCCGGAATCAATCAATGCCTGTGACTCAAAGGATTTGGTAGCAAAGGAAATCGTAACATCGAAAGCGCAGACTTTAGATTTCATAGACAATGGAGAGGACTCCAGGGACCCTAACTTCACCTCTCCAGAACTAGTTAGGGCCTGGCATTTCCCGATTTCTTAGGGCAAGAACTGAGCATATGTGTGGAATCAGCACAATAGATACAGAGTCTATTCTTTACTCTTCGTTTCCTCTCTTCTAAAGATAATTTGGAACGTCCTATCTCCATGGGAATCACAGAAGGTGAAACTGGACGAAATTGAGGGTTTAAACGAAGAGGTGCTTTAGCAGAAGTTGTTTTCTCAGATTCTCTTTCACGAAATCTCATGTCTACACGATGGCAAAGAGAGATCAAATCTTCTAGTGACGAAGGAAGCTCTTGGGTAGTCAGTGCATCTTTAATTTTATCGGAGAGCCCCTGCCAGAAGGCGGCAACTAATGCTTCAGTATTCCACTGAAGTTCAGAGGCTAAGATCCTAAATTGAATGACATACTGTCCTACTGTATGGGAGCCTTGTCGCAAACGAAGAATGCTGGAAGCAGCGGAGGTCACACGACCTGGTTCATCGAACACACTTCGGAACGTGGAAATGAATTTGGCACTATCTTGTAGAATTGGATCGTTTCTTTCCCACAGAGGGGAGGCCCAAGCCAGGGCTTGTCCAGAAAACAATGAGATAAGATAGGCCACTCTGGAACGATGGGTAGAAAAATTTTGAGGTTGGAGTTCAAAATGGACTGAACATTGGTTAAGGAAACCTCTACAAGTTTTGGGGTCCCCGTCATATTTTGACGGAGTAGGCAGGTGAAGCGTAGGAACTGTAGACACCTGGGATGGCACTGGGGAAACGGAGGAAAGCACAGGAGCTCCAATATTAGCTGTAACAGTCTGTCCAGATGTTCCTTGGGAGGTTAATGATTGGTAACATTGAAGTAACAGCTGTTGGCGAGCATCCTGTTGCTCCACACGGCTGACCAGATGCTGCAGCATCTCTTTAGCAGTAGGTTCCGTATCTGGGTCTGTCATGGCCTGATCTTACTGTCACGGGCACTAGGAGTCTTTACCCAGGGATCACCAGGTGATAGGCTTACCAGAGCAGTATAGGTGGTAATATGGTACTCTGGTAGCAGGGTGATCACGGAACAGGAAATAGCAGATGATGAGATGCTCAGGAAAGTCTATGACTAGCAGCACTGGCAATAAGGAGGTAGTAATACACGAGGAACTGTATGGACAAAGGACACGTGAAGGTAGTCAGTGGTCTGCGGTAGCAAGTTGTACCACTGCTATAGTGAGGAGGAATGTCCAACAGAAACGAGGAGGTGATGAGAGTCAGCGGTCTGCGGATAGCAAGTTGTACCGCTGTCTGAGTGAAGGAATGGAATCCAAGTGGAGGTATCCGGGGAGTCAGTGGTCTGCGTTAGCAAGTTGTACCACTGCTATGTGAGAGGATACTGGAACAGGTGAAACTGTAAACAGGAGTCAGTGGTCTGCCACTAGCAAGTTGTACTACTGAATATATATGTGAGGAGGTGCACGGGGAGAGACTGCAATACAATATATACACGGGCACCTTGACTTTGATCCACAGTAATATGCACAATATAAATGTATAAATGACTGAACAACACTGCCAATATAGAAAGTCTCTTGAAGTAATCCAGCATGAGATAACACAGTCAATGATGGCAGTAGAGTCAGCAGATAGTACACTCCAGAGGAGAACCAACACAGTCAATGATGGCAATAGACTCAGCGGATAGTACACTCCAGAGGAGAACCAACACAGTCCAGCAAGGTATGCAATACACAGCACAGTCAATGGGAAGTATGCATACCGTGGTTCAGGAGAAGGCAGTCAGACAGGAGTGCAGAGATACCTGAAGGGCAGGAGGCCAGCAGGATACAAGTCCCTGGATGGGTGAAGCAGGGGTCTAGCAGGTGCAGCGCACAGGTAGGTAGACCAGCAGGGAACACAGGAAGGCGTGGAGAGCGGATCAGCAGTAGATGGATGAGTAGCGCTGAGAAGTAACAGCAGCGGGTCTCTGCGGGAACACGGAGGTAACCAATAGCAACCAGCAGGTGCAGTAACGATGGGACACCGGAGCAGAGTTGAACTGGAACAGATGATCACGGAGAGTAGCGGGTAGCAATAGTGGCAGCAGACTCAAGGAAACACGGTAGAGTAGACAAGGACTGAAGACTGAAGCGCACAGAGGCAGCGGATAGGAATCAGTTAAACAGTCACGATGAAACACAGACGGGTTGCAGGTTGAAGACTGTAGTGCACGGAGGCAGCGGATAGGAATCAGCTAACAGTCACGATGATGAAACACAGACGAGTTGCAGGTAGAAGACTGTAGTGCACGGAGGCAGCGGATAGGAATCAGCTAGCAGTCACGATGATGAAATACAGACGAGTTGCAGGTTGAAGACTGTAGTGCACAGAGGCAACGGATAGGAATCAGCTAACAGTCACAATCATGAACAGGTGAGTGGATGTGGATGAAAGACTGTAGTGCACGGAGGCAGCGGATAGGCATCAGCTAACAGTCCCCATAATACATGGTAGAGTTGAAGTGGTTAGAAGACTGTAGTGCACGGAGGCAGCGGATAGGAATCAGCTCACAGTCACGATGATACAGTAGATGGTAGAAGTGGTATGGGAACCACAGTAGTAGAAGTGGTTTGGAAACCACAGAGGTAGAAGTGGTTTGGAAACCACAGGAATCAGCAGGGCTGAATAAACCAGGAAACACAGGAACACCTTCAGAGACTCATGGGGAATGAGACTCCAAGATCAGGCAATGTGGTGATGACCACAGGTGCTTAATATAGGGAGGTTGCCTGATCTGCCAATTAAGTTAAAGGAACATACACTGGAGGTATAGAAAGGGCTGCGCATGCGCAGTCCCTCAGGATGGAGGACGGCCACGGTTCCTAAATGTCCGGGAAGAAGCACTCACAGTCCGGTGAGTGACACACGGGGCAGACAGTGCTGTGAGAAGCCACGGGGCAGACAGTGCTGTGAGAAGCCACGGGGCAGACAGCGCTGTGAGAAGCCTCAAAGCAGACAGCGGATCAATGTAGGAATACAGCTAAGGAGGCATGGATAAGGTGAAAAAACAAACAATGTTTATTGCTGGAGAGTATGAACGGGTGATGAAATCATAAGCTTGCAGAAATACCAGATATTCAGCAGTTGCAGGTAATTGGGAGGTGAGGAAAGATTCCAGGCAGCATATACAGGGAAATGCACAGGTAAGTATCAGGTTCACATATGAAACAGGTCAGCAGAATGTATCTTGAAATAGATCTCACCCAGCATAGATCCAGGAGCACCACAGGAGGAAGTGACCTCAGAGTATAACATCAGGATGACAACAATAACCAGCAATGTGTGCTGGGACTGACAGGTGTATATATAAGGGAAATGAGAACACACCCAGGTGCATGGGATAATTGGAGAAGGGGTTAACCCCTAATGCAACCATGAAAGGCACGATAGCAACACCTCTGGTGATCAGAGGTACTGCTGCAAATACACACTAATAAAGTCAAATAGTCCAGGAGGCAGGAGCTGCCAAGCAGTATGCACTGCAAGGGGCTTGCAGGCAGATCCTGACAGTACCCCTCTCCCCCTTAGGGCAGATTCCAGACACCCGATTTCCAAAAATGTCTAAATTCGTCGGAATCATAGTCCACAATAGGGGGCCCGGCAGAAAAGTCCTCGTCCATGAGCGGAAAGGCAAAGGAGACCATGCCAGATGGAAGCTGAAGCACTGCAGAACCTCCTTTCTTTTTACGTCCTCCCCTTTTACGGGACTTCCTCGGGATTGGCACCTGAGCAAACTGGAAGGAGCACAATGGTATCTCTTGGCCAGGAGAGATAGGTGGTATTGCTGACAATGCAGAGGCCCCGTAAGATGGCATAGCGGGAGGAGTTACAAACTTGCTGATTACTGCCTCAGTAAAGGATTGTAAGTCCGATAAGATGGGATGATCCGTCTCAATAAATGGGTTTGCCCATTCCAAAGCCTCTCCCCTAAAATGGGATATTAGGAATAGTACCTGTCTCTTAGGCTACTAACAAGGCTTGGTACGGAGGGGATCTGTGAAGCAAAAAATCTCAGAAGGGCATTAAATTGGGAAGGATGCCCCTCAAAGAAAGATGATGGTTCAGACTTGGCACCCTTGGTAACAGATGGTTCGGACCTGGCAGCAGGCTTGGCATCAGACCCGGACTGGGCGGCAGGCTTGGCAGCAGGCCCGGACTGGGCGGCAGGCTTGGCAGCATTCCCGGACTGGGCGGCAGGCTTGGCAGCAAGCCCGGACTGGGTGGCTGGCTTGGCAGGGACAGTACTGAGAGAAGCCTCGGGGCAGACAACACTGTGAGAAGCCTCAGGGCAGACAGCACTGTGAGAAGCCTCGGGGCAGACAGCACTGTGAGAAGCCTCGAGGCAGACAGCACTGTTAAAAGCCTCGGGGCAATCAGCACTGTGAGAAGCCACGGGGCAGACAGTGCTGTGAGAAGCCACGGGGCAGACAGTGCTGTGAGAAGCCACGGGGCAGACAGTGCTGTGAGAAGCCACGGGGCAGACAGCGCTGTGAGAAGCCTCAAAGCAGACAGCGGATCAATGTAGGAATACAGCTAAGGAGGCATGGATAAGGTGAAAAAACAAACAATGTTTATTGCTGGAGAGTATGAACGGGTGATGAAATCATAAGCTTGCAGAAATACCAGATATTCAGCAGTTGCAGGTAATTGGGAGGTGAGGAAAGATTCCAGGCAGCATATACAGGGAAATGCACAGGTAAGTATCAGGTTCACATATGAAACAGGTCAGCAGAATGTATCTTGAAATAGATCTCACCCAGCATAGATCCAGGAGCACCACAGGAGGAAGTGACCTCAGAGTATAACATCAGGATGACAACAATAACCAGCAATGTGTGCTGGGACTGACAGGTGTATATATAAGGGAAATGAGAACACACCCAGGTGCATGGGATAATTGGAGAAGGGGTTAACCCCTAATGCAACCATGAAAGGCACGATAGCAACACCTCTGGTGATCAGAGGTACTGCTGCAAATACACACTAATAAAGTCAAATAGTCCAGGAGGCAGGAGCTGCCAAGCAGTATGCACTGCAAGGGGCTTGCAGGCAGATCCTGACAGTACCCCTCTCCCCCTTAGGGCAGATTCCAGACACCCGATTTCCAAAAATGTCTAAATTCGTCGGAATCATAGTCCACAATAGGGGGCCCGGCAGAAAAGTCCTCGTCCATGAGCGGAAAGGCAAAGGAGACCATGCCAGATGGAAGCTGAAGCACTGCAGAACCTCCTTTCTTTTTACGTCCTCCCCTTTTACGGGACTTCCTCGGGATTGGCACCTGAGCAAACTGGAAGGAGCACAATGGTATCTCTTGGCCAGGAGAGATAGGTGGTATTGCTGACAATGCAGAGGCCCCGTAAGATGGCATAGCGGGAGGAGTTACAAACTTGCTGATTACTGCCTCAGTAAAGGATTGTAAGTCCGATAAGATGGGATGATCCGTCTCAATAAATGGGTTTGCCCATTCCAAAGCCTCTCCCCTAAAATGGGATATTAGGAATAGTACCTGTCTCTTAGGCTACTAACAAGGCTTGGTACGGAGGGGATCTGTGAAGCAAAAAATCTCAGAAGGGCATTAAATTGGGAAGGATGCCCCTCAAAGAAAGATGATGGTTCAGACTTGGCACCCTTGGTAACAGATGGTTCGGACCTGGCAGCAGGCTTGGCATCAGACCCGGACTGGGCGGCAGGCTTGGCAGCAGGCCCGGACTGGGCGGCAGGCTTGGCAGCATTCCCGGACTGGGCGGCAGGCTTGGCAGCAAGCCCGGACTGGGTGGCTGGCTTGGCAGGGACAGTACTGAGAGAAGCCTCGGGGCAGACAACACTGTGAGAAGCCTCAGGGCAGACAGCACTGTGAGAAGCCTCGGGGCAGACAGCACTGTGAGAAGCCTCGAGGCAGACAGCACTGTTAAAAGCCTCGGGGCAATCAGCACTGTGAGAAGCCACGGGGCAGACAGTGCTGTGAGAAGCCACGGGGCAGACAGTGCTGTGAGAAGCCACGGGGCAGACAGTGCTGTGAGAAGCCACGGGGCAGACAGCGCTGTGAGAAGCCTCAAAGCAGACAGCGGATCAATGTAGGAATACAGCTAAGGAGGCATGGATAAGGTGAAAAAACAAACAATGTTTATTGCTGGAGAGTATGAACGGGTGATGAAATCATAAGCTTGCAGAAATACCAGATATTCAGCAGTTGCAGGTAATTGGGAGGTGAGGAAAGATTCCAGGCAGCATATACAGGGAAATGCACAGGTAAGTATCAGGTTCACATATGAAACAGGTCAGCAGAATGTATCTTGAAATAGATCTCACCCAGCATAGATCCAGGAGCACCACAGGAGGAAGTGACCTCAGAGTATAACATCAGGATGACAACAATAACCAGCAATGTGTGCTGGGACTGACAGGTGTATATATAAGGGAAATGAGAACACACCCAGGTGCATGGGATAATTGGAGAAGGGGTTAACCCCTAATGCAACCATGAAAGGCACGATAGCAACACCTCTGGTGATCAGAGGTACTGCTGCAAATACACACTAATAAAGTCAAATAGTCCAGGAGGCAGGAGCTGCCAAGCAGTATGCACTGCAAGGGGCTTGCAGGCAGATCCTGACAGTACCCCTCTCCCCCTTAGGGCAGATTCCAGACACCCGATTTCCAAAAATGTCTAAATTCGTCGGAATCATAGTCCACAATAGGGGGCCCGGCAGAAAAGTCCTCGTCCATGAGCGGAAAGGCAAAGGAGACCATGCCAGATGGAAGCTGAAGCACTGCAGAACCTCCTTTCTTTTTACGTCCTCCCCTTTTACGGGACTTCCTCGGGATTGGCACCTGAGCAAACTGGAAGGAGCACAATGGTATCTCTTGGCCAGGAGAGATAGGTGGTATTGCTGACAATGCAGAGGCCCCGTAAGATGGCATAGCGGGAGGAGTTACAAACTTGCTGATTACTGCCTCAGTAAAGGATTGTAAGTCCGATAAGATGGGATGATCCGTCTCAATAAATGGGTTTGCCCATTCCAAAGCCTCTCCCCTAAAATGGGATATTAGGAATAGTACCTGTCTCTTAGGCTACTAACAAGGCTTGGTACGGAGGGGATCTGTGAAGCAAAAAATCTCAGAAGGGCATTAAATTGGGAAGGATGCCCCTCAAAGAAAGATGATGGTTCAGACTTGGCACCCTTGGTAACAGATGGTTCGGACCTGGCAGCAGGCTTGGCATCAGACCCGGACTGGGCGGCAGGCTTGGCAGCAGGCCCGGACTGGGCGGCAGGCTTGGCAGCATTCCCGGACTGGGCGGCAGGCTTGGCAGCAAGCCCGGACTGGGTGGCTGGCTTGGCAGGGACAGTACTGAGAGAAGCCTCGGGGCAGACAACACTGTGAGAAGCCTCAGGGCAGACAGCACTGTGAGAAGCCTCGGGGCAGACAGCACTGTGAGAAGCCTCGAGGCAGACAGCACTGTTAAAAGCCTCGGGGCAATCAGCACTGTGAGAAGCCACGGGGCAGACAGTGCTGTGAGAAGCCACGGGGCAGACAGTGCTGTGAGAAGCCACGGGGCAGACAGTGCTGTGAGAAGCCACGGGGCAGACAGCGCTGTGAGAAGCCTCAAAGCAGACAGCGGATCAATGTAGGAATACAGCTAAGGAGGCATGGATAAGGTGAAAAAACAAACAATGTTTATTGCTGGAGAGTATGAACGGGTGATGAAATCATAAGCTTGCAGAAATACCAGATATTCAGCAGTTGCAGGTAATTGGGAGGTGAGGAAAGATTCCAGGCAGCATATACAGGGAAATGCACAGGTAAGTATCAGGTTCACATATGAAACAGGTCAGCAGAATGTATCTTGAAATAGATCTCACCCAGCATAGATCCAGGAGCACCACAGGAGGAAGTGACCTCAGAGTATAACATCAGGATGACAACAATAACCAGCAATGTGTGCTGGGACTGACAGGTGTATATATAAGGGAAATGAGAACACACCCAGGTGCATGGGATAATTGGAGAAGGGGTTAACCCCTAATGCAACCATGAAAGGCACGATAGCAACACCTCTGGTGATCAGAGGTACTGCTGCAAATACACACTAATAAAGTCAAATAGTCCAGGAGGCAGGAGCTGCCAAGCAGTATGCACTGCAAGGGGCTTGCAGGCAGATCCTGACAGTACCCCTCTCCCCCTTAGGGCAGATTCCAGACACCCGATTTCCAAAAATGTCTAAATTCGTCGGAATCATAGTCCACAATAGGGGGCCCGGCAGAAAAGTCCTCGTCCATGAGCGGAAAGGCAAAGGAGACCATGCCAGATGGAAGCTGAAGCACTGCAGAACCTCCTTTCTTTTTACGTCCTCCCCTTTTACGGGACTTCCTCGGGATTGGCACCTGAGCAAACTGGAAGGAGCACAATGGTATCTCTTGGCCAGGAGAGATAGGTGGTATTGCTGACAATGCAGAGGCCCCGTAAGATGGCATAGCGGGAGGAGTTACAAACTTGCTGATTACTGCCTCAGTAAAGGATTGTAAGTCCGATAAGATGGGATGATCCGTCTCAATAAATGGGTTTGCCCATTCCAAAGCCTCTCCCCTAAAATGGGATATTAGGAATAGTACCTGTCTCTTAGGCTACTAACAAGGCTTGGTACGGAGGGGATCTGTGAAGCAAAAAATCTCAGAAGGGCATTAAATTGGGAAGGATGCCCCTCAAAGAAAGATGATGGTTCAGACTTGGCACCCTTGGTAACAGATGGTTCGGACCTGGCAGCAGGCTTGGCATCAGACCCGGACTGGGCGGCAGGCTTGGCAGCAGGCCCGGACTGGGCGGCAGGCTTGGCAGCATTCCCGGACTGGGCGGCAGGCTTGGCAGCAAGCCCGGACTGGGTGGCTGGCTTGGCAGGGACAGTACTGAGAGAAGCCTCAGGGCAGACAACACTGTGAGAAGCCTCAGGGCAGACAGCACTGTGAGAAGCCTCGGGGCAGACAGCACTGTGAGAAGCCTCGAGGCAGACAGCACTGTTAAAAGCCTCGGGGCAATCAGCACTGTGAGAAGCCACGGGGCAGACAGTGCTGTGAGAAGCCACGGGGCAGACAGTGCTGTGAGAAGCCACGGGGCAGACAGTGCTGTGAGAAGCCACGGGGCAGACAGCGCTGTGAGAAGCCTCAAAGCAGACAGCGGATCAATGTAGGAATACAGCTAAGGAGGCATGGATAAGGTGAAAAAACAAACAATGTTTATTGCTGGAGAGTATGAACGGGTGATGAAATCATAAGCTTGCAGAAATACCAGATATTCAGCAGTTGCAGGTAATTGGGAGGTGAGGAAAGATTCCAGGCAGCATATACAGGGAAATGCACAGGTAAGTATCAGGTTCACATATGAAACAGGTCAGCAGAATGTATCTTGAAATAGATCTCACCCAGCATAGATCCAGGAGCACCACAGGAGGAAGTGACCTCAGAGTATAACATCAGGATGACAACAATAACCAGCAATGTGTGCTGGGACTGACAGGTGTATATATAAGGGAAATGAGAACACACCCAGGTGCATGGGATAATTGGAGAAGGGGTTAACCCCTAATGCAACCATGAAAGGCACGATAGCAACACCTCTGGTGATCAGAGGTACTGCTGCAAATACACACTAATAAAGTCAAATAGTCCAGGAGGCAGGAGCTGCCAAGCAAAGCAGTATGCACTGCAAGGGGTTTGCAGGCAGATACTGACAGCCACATTGTGGTCATATGATATTTTTAGTTTCTCTTTAAAGATAAAAATAAAGAGTCATATTAATCTTTTGTCCACTGATGAGATCAACAAAAACTGTAGAATATATCGTAATATTTTTACCAAACATATTTATTCTAATATTTTAGCAAATTTGTGTAATATATATAATACTAATATGTATAACATAAGTATTTTGAATATACACATATTAACAATCACAAAATATATATATATGCAGTTACGATAAGCACAGTGGTACAAAAAAAAGTTCATAATCCTTCCGTTTGTGTTCTATGGACCACTATGGTTTAAATGTATTGATATATTCAACAAACATGAGGTTGACCAGGCTGCAGCCTGGGGCGCCGGGCCGGGAGGGGCGCAGCAGCGCTGGGTAATAGAAAAATTTTCTTTTTTTTTTTTCCCGATTCAAGCCCGTCCGCCCGCCGCCAGCCGCCTACCGCCCGAGAAAATGTTACCAAACGGGGTCCGCCGCAGGTGTATGGAGTCCGCCTATGACTCCATACACAGGCTAAGGTAAGCTGAAGATGCTGTCATCTGCCGTCAGTGCGGCCGCGGTGCGCTGTTCAGTGTGGTCACGTGAGATGTTAACATCTCACGAGACCACACTAATCAGACAAACCGCGCCCGCAGTGAAAGGACAAACACCGCCGGACGATGGAGAACAACAGAGGAGCAGCTGCATTTCACGGGCAGGTAAGGTACTTTGAGTCAATGGCTGCCCAGGGAGCATTTTTATCCATAATATGGGGGGGAGCAGGAGAACATTTTTATCCTTAATATGGGGGGGGAGCAGGAGAACATTTTTATCCATAATATAGGGGGGAGAGGAGAACATAATATGGGGGGAGCAGGAGAACATTTTGATCCATAATATGGGGGGGAGCAGGAGAACATTTTGATCCATAATATGGGGGGGAGCAGGAGAACATTTTTATCCATAATATGGGGGGGAGCAGGAGAACATTTTTATCCTTAATATGGGGGGGGGAGCAGGAGAACATTTTTGATCCATAATATGGGGGGGAGCAGGAGAACATTTTGATCCATAATATGGGGGGGAGCAGGAGAACATTTTTATCCATAATATGGGGGGGAGCAGGAGAACATTTTTATCCATAATATGGGGGGGGGGGGGGCAGGAGAACATTTTGATCCATAATATGGGGGGGGAGCAGGAGAACATTTTGATCCATAATATGGGGGGGAGCAGGAGAACATTTTTATCCTTAATATGGGGGGGGGGAGCAGGAGAACATTTTGATCCATAATATGGGGGGGAAGCAGGAGAGCATTTTTATCCATAATATGGGGGGGAGCAGGAGAACATTTTTATCCATAATATGGGGGGGAGCAGGAGAACATTTTTATCCATAATATGGGCGGGGGAGCAGGAGAGCATTTTTATCCATAATATGGGGGGGAGCAGGAGAGCATTTTTATCCATAATATGGGGGGGGAGCAGGACAACATTGTTATCCTTAATATGGGGGGGGGGAGGCAGGAGAACATTTTTATCCATAATATGGGGGGGGGGGAGCAGGAGAGCATTTTGATCCATAATATGGGGGGGGAGCAGGAGAACATTTTTTAATCCATAATATGGGGGGGAGCAGGAGAACATTTTTATCCTTAATATGGGGGGGGAGCAGGAGAACATTTTTATCCATAATATGGGGGGGAAGAACCTGGCATTTTCAGGCACAATGTGGGGGGGGGGGGGGCGACTGGCACTGGCAGCATTGAAGGATTATCATATTTTTAGGCACAAATAATTAATGGGGGGCAGTGGCACAGATCATGACTGGGGGTGGGATAATAGGCTCAGTGGCTTTACTTATTCTCTATGGGTGGGTCAGTAGCACATATCATGACGCAGGGGGAAGGGGTAAGCTGCAGGGGGATAAATATTTTTTTGTATATGGGGGCCAGAGGTGAGATCATGACTCAGGAGGGGGGAATAAGCTGCAGGAGGCATAAAAATTATAAATTGTCTAAGGGCTGGGGGGTTAATTAACTGACTGTCAGGGGTTGGTAGATGTTAGTATATGATTATAAATAATTTGCATATCTTTTATTATCTATATATGCCTGTACTAAGGGGTTGTTTTATCTGGTCATAATGGAGTGTTGTGCTTGAATCATTCAGGGTTTGTTAACATTTTGCATTTTTGCACATTTTCAGTACAGGACCCCAGTGTTCCAGAAGCCAACTGACAACAACACTTCAAGAACAAGAGAGAACATCAGGTAGTCTACACTGCAAGATCAGGTAAGAAAGAACAGCGCATCCGGTTTAACTTTGAATGTGGATTTTTACTTTAGTGACATTATAATGTGTTTTCAAACTAATGTGGGCCTGATTCATGAATGTAAGTAATTAAAAAAAAATAAGTGAGTTTTCACCTGGACAAAACCATGTTACAATGCAAGGGATGCGTTTATTATTTTGCACATAAGTTAAATACTGGCTGTTTTTTCATGTAGCACACAAATACTTGATAGCTTTATGTTTACACTGCAATTTAAAGTTGATCTAGGACATGCCCTACCCCCAACTATAAACCTGTCCCCACATTTTAATTTACATCCCTCTCCAATGCAACATGGTTTTGCCCATGTGCAAAGTTAAAATTTTTTGGGATTTCCTTTCCTTAATGAATCAGGGCATGTGTGTTTTTATGTATTAAGTAATACTTTACAATCTTGTGCATATATATATATGTATAAATATGGAAATATAGGTATTGGTTGGGGCAGTGTGTTAGCCTGGGGCGGCTGGAACTCTTAATCAGGCCCTGATTACAGTTATAGAAGTTAAATGCTAAACATATTTTTTCCATTTCTCATAGATACCATTGTCATATCAGGCGAAAGTTCTGAGGGAGAGAAGAATGTTGGTAGTCCTTTGAAGGGTGTGGTAGAGAAGATGGGAAAGCTTGACAAAAATTTTCAAGAATTAAGGACAAACATCAGTGATGTAAAATAATAAGTAAAAACACTTGAAAAAAACTTCATGGAGATGTTTCAGTTTTTTCGGAAGGTTATGCCACAAAGCTCTAGCCAATTTAACCAGTCCAATGTTATAGTGCTAATATAAATATGTTGAAACTTTATATTTTTCAACTGTTAATTTTTTCTACAGAATTCAACAATAATACTAATATGCAACCAGACATATATAAAATATACATCTATACACATCTATAGGAAACACAAAAATGTGTTACATACAAAAATGTATATAATTATGCAGGCAAACAAATGTAATACACATATTTCGCATTTTTATGAATGTGTACGTTTTTGAGTATACAATAAAGTGACAAATAGTTGTAATTATGGAGGCAGACATGAGCAATACACATATAAATAAAAAGTGTTTTTTTTTATAACATTACACTGACAAAGGTTTACAATTAAACTGGCAGACATATCCTGTACGCATTAATGCAATAGACACCTGTTATTGCTTTACCACTAGAAGCACCTAATAAGAAATGAGTGAAGTGTGGACACAGCACCACGTGGGACTGGTACAGGCATCAGAAATTAACATACACAAGCCCCCAAAGCAGTCGCAGCTGGAGGAACTAACAGCAGTTGCTCGTGGATCGATCGGAAACTTATAAACACTACATGATCGTTAGGTGGATTGGTCAGAAAATATTAAACAGTACGAGCAACCACATGAGCCTGGAACAACTTTCGACCATCGTGTCACTATACACACTAACCCAACTTACAACCGAATGGTAAAATGTCGGCTGATTTGCCCGATTATATTGGTCGAAACTACTCCAGTGTGTACCTAGCCTAAGGCAAGGTTTGTGATTTGACAGGTGCCTGACATCATGGACCTAATATGTGTTTGTTTCCAAGCAATCCCCCCTAATATATCTGCATGTGCCTCCAAAAAGCAGTCCTCTGGCTACTACTGTGTTCAGAATAAGATGAAACTTTGCAGAGAATTTCACTTAATGGAACATCTCTGAATTCTGCTGAGCTAGAAAAATGTGTGAACAAACTACACCGTTAGAATGAAGATATGTTTGCGAAATATAAGATTGCGAATATAAAATGTTTTTTTCTTTTTTCCAGGTGGTGATTAAATACCACCGCCATCTTTTGTATAGAAAAACAGAAAATATAGCAAAAAAAAATGTAAAATGTTGGAACAATATTATAACTATATTTAACTGTCAAATTTAAGTTTGTGTTATAAAAGTTTATTTTCAAATTTTGCTTACAAAAAAACGTTATTTGTGTGTTTCCTTTTTTTTAAAGCAAATGTGTACTAATGTGCATTTCTAAATTTGAGGAATGTTCTATATGGTTATTTCATTGCATGCAACATCCTATAAACAGCATTCATAGAGCATCATACAAAGGGTTAATAAGCAGGGTTAGTATGATGATTATGTAATAAAACATAACTTTTAAGAATTGCATGCCAGTGCATTCCTTTGTCAATCGGCAGTCATACACAATAGTACATCTGCCTATAAAGTAGATAAAAGAGAAAATAAAAATGCACTACTTTTTACGTCACGTAAGTATGTTAGTACCGTATGAATCAACTTCTGGGCCACATACTGACTGGTGACCGCCCATTTTTGACTAATCAATGCTTGGAGTTTGTCAAAATTTGTGGGCTTTTGTTTATCCCCCCACCTCTTGAGGATTGACTACAAGTTCTCAATGGTATTAAGGTCTGGGGAGTTTCCTGGCTATAGACCCAAAATTTCGATGTTTTGATCCCCAAGTCACTTTGTTATCACTTTTGCCTTATGGCAAGGTGCTCCATCATACTTGATAAGGCATTGTTCGTCACCAAACTGTTCTGGATGGTTGGGAGTAGTTGCTCTTGGAGGATGTTTTGGTACCATTCTTTATTCATGGCTGTGTTCTTAGGCAAAATTGTGAGTGAGCCCACTCCCTTGGCTGAGAAGCAAACCCACACATGAATGGTCTCAGGATGCTTTACTATTGGCATGACACAAGACTGATGGTAGCGCTCACCTTTCCTTCTTCGGACAAGCGCTTTTCCAGATGCTCCAAACAATCTGAAAATTACTTTACCACAGTCCTCAGCAGTCCAATCCCTGTACCTATTGCAGAATATCAGTGTGTCCCTGATGTTTTTCCTGGAGAGAAGTGGCTTCTTTGGTGGCCTTCTTGACACCAAGCCATCCTCTGAAAGTCTTTGTCTCACTGTGCGTGCAAATGCACTCACACCTGCCTGCTGCCATTCCTGAGCAAGCTCTGCACTAGTGGTTCCCCGATCCCACAACTGAATCAACTTTAGGAGATGGTCCTGGTGCTTGCTGGATGTACTTTGGCACCCTGAAGCCTTCTTCACAACTATTGAACCTCTCTCTTTGAAGTTCTTGATGATCCAATAAATGTTTGAGGTGCAAGCTTACTAGCAGCAATATCCTTGCCTGTGATGCACTTTATGTGCAATGCAATGATGACTGCACATGTTTCCTTGCAGGTAACCATGGTTAACAGAGGAAGAACAATGATTTCAAGCACCACCCACCTTTTAAAGTTTCCAGTCTGTTATTATAACTCAATCAGCATGACAGAGTGATCTCCAGCCTTGTCCTCGTCAACACTCTCACCTGTGTTAGCGAGAGAATCACTGACCTAATGTCAGCTGGTCCTTTTGTGGATGGGCTGAAATGCAGTGGAATTTTTTATTTTATTTTTTAAACGCACATTACAGTCATTTTGCGTTCCTTGATGAATCAGGCCCTAAGTGTATTGTGGAATTTGAACTAGACACTGATCTAATATTAATTTACTATGTCTCCTTGTTCTTGAAAGTCCATTCTTCTTTTATGCAGAATATTTTATAACTGTTAATTTTGCCTCTGCTTAGGCAATGCTGTTCTTGACAGAAAATTGGCAGTGTACATTTCTGATCCCTACCTGTGGGCCACAGTAAAATTGTATTTCTACAGATATAGAATCATACGCTGTAGATATGTTGGTGCTTCATGTTCAAGATTTTTTAAACAGCTTTCCTGTGGTTTGTAATCAGTCTCAATGTAAACCATATCTTGCAATGTGAATACTGATCATCTCTCTTGCAGCCAAATACAAAGGAAAGACATTATTTTTAAATTTGCATATAATTCTACTCAATTGATGACTGTGAATGTGATAAGAAAGTCACTAGTTGGCCGTGGTGTAGGAATGTATCTCCGGGTTCATAGTTACATCTTCCTTTACATTGTAGTATTTTAGGTACCGATGTATTATTACTAGCACCTTTATTTGGTCAATGGCTTCATAATGTTGTGATTTCCAATTCTCAAATGTTATTTTTTTCTGTCAATCCCCTTAGTGGTTGAGAGACATATGATAGTATGGTAGAAATGTTAAGAGATAAGTTTAGAATTCGTAGCAGTCTATGAACACCAAGCACACTATTAGATTTTGGCATGTCTGCAATGGCTTTTATTTTCTCCAAGTCTAGGCGCAAACTCTATAAAAAGTTGTCTAATATATGGTACAGCTGACAGTATTAATCTTAGCTTCTTTCTGATTAGCTTTCAATTCATCTTGCTTGCTTTTTCTAAAACTGTGTCCAGATTAGAGATGCTCATGCTCTGGTCCCCAAGAACTGAACATACCCGAACTTAGCAGATCCGAGTACCCTTTAGCGCTTATTCGGGATTGAAAACGAGGCAAAACGTCATTGTTACGTTGTCGGATTTCCGATCTCGCGAGTTTTGGATTGTATAAGTACTGCCCTCCACAGCAATCTAGAGCCATTTCACAGAGGGACACAGAAGGAGTAGCACAGTCTCTAGCAGTGTTCTTCAAAGACTACATTGACATTCACTAGAGCTCCATGGCTCCATTGCTAATTGTCTTTGCTGAAATAGAATTAATAGGGCAGGATTTGTCTTCTAAATCTGCAGTCCCATAATGTACAGTGTTATATAGGTAACACACAAAGAGGAGAGCTCCTGTCAGGTTAGTTCATTAATAATTGAGTGAGATCCTGCTGTCTCAATGAGTATTGACTAAACTTCCCTGGAGTCTAACAAAATGGGAGGTGTTCACCAGGGATTACCGCAAGGGAATATGGGCTTCTGTGGCTCCCACCTTGCAGGTCGCGGCCCTCCAGGAAAGCTCCCAATGTGACAGCTAGAGAACAAGTTACATAGCGGAAGAATGATCCAATTCGGACATCCTATTGTGGTAATGAAGATTACCATTTTATTATAAAACATTAATAGTTCAATGAAGACTTGAGTAATTTGCAAATGATGATCACGAAGACATGCAAGAATAGTAACTGCCAGAAACATTCATTAATACAAGCTGCATATGCAATAACCAGAGTCTCCATAGTAGTAGAATTGAAGCACAGGAATCAACAAAGTCCAGACATACTCAGCCACTATAGACACAGCTTGTCACGGAGTGTGGAGCTGATAATGGTAGTCAACAGTGCAGGCCAAGTAGATAACAGAGGTGGATCATAGCGTTTACCACAAGCAGTGGAACAAGTATGCAGAGATCGAGACAGTCCAACATACAGTAGCGATGAATAGCATGTTCCCACGGATTGTGGAACAGGTAACAGTAGTCAGCAATGCAGGCCGGGTAGGTAACAGTGTAGATCATAGCGTTTACCACAAGCAGTGGAACAGGTATGCAGAAATCGAGGAAGTCCAAAGTACAGCAGCAATTAACACACAGCAACGATGAATAGCAGCTTACCATGGACTGTGGAACAGTTAACAGTAGTCAGCGATGCAGGATGAGTAGGTAACAGATGTGGATCATAGCGTTTACCACAAGCAGTGGAAAATGTATGCAGAGATCGAGGAAGTTCAACATACAGCAGCGATGAACACACAGCAGCGATGAATAGCAGCTTACCACGGATTGTGGAACAGGTAACAGTAGTCAGCAATGCAGGCCGAGTAGGTAACAAGTGTAGATCATAGCATTTACCACGAGCAGTGGAATAAGTATGCAGAGATCGAGAAAGTCCAACATACAGCAGCGATGATCACACACAGCAGACATGAAAAGCAGCTTTACCACGTATTGTGGAACAGGTTAGCAGCAGTCAGCAATGCAGCACAGATTTCACAGGATATGCATCACCAAGCAGGCATAGAATCAGGTCAGGTATGACTTGAAAAACCAGCAAGGATAAGGTGAAAGGAGGGGCCTTATAAAGGGCGGCTGACCAATGGCAGAACTGACAAACACACAGGTGAAACAATCACAGGTGCAACTGTGGCTGACAGGCTGACTAAGAAGAGAGATTTAAAGTGTTAGTCAGTGTTTGAGGCTCAGGTGCAGATACCTGGGGAGCGGAGTGTAACAGCTCCATTGCTCCATTGCTAATTGTCATTGCTGAAATACAAATACTAGTGATGGCAGGCTTGATGTAAATCTGCAGTCAAATTGTACGGTGTTATATAGGTTACACACAAACAGAAGTGCTCCAATGCTAATTGTCATTGCTGAAATACAAATACTAGTGCTGGCAGGCTTGGTGTAAATCTGCAGTCAAATTGTATGGTGCTATTTACGTTACACACAAAGAGGAGAGCTCCATTGCTAATTGTCATTGCTGAAATACAAATACTAGGGCTGGCAGGCTTGGTCTTCTGAATTTTCAGTCAAAGTGTACGGTGTTCTCAAAATGGATTCACAGCAGTACACAGAAGAGCAGGAGCACCAAGCAGCTGCTGCCCCCAGTCATGATGATAATAAACCCTCTATGTCATCTGGTAAATTATTTGTTAAAGTGCATAGTGTTTATAAGTCAGGGAAACCAAAATGTAAAAAAACACCTTTCACCTTGGTCAAGAAAAAAAGACCTGTAATCCCGGCAAAGTTATCTGCAGAAAAAAAATTGACAACATGCCATTCTACATGCGCAGTGGCAAGGAAAGAATGAGGTCTTCCCTTTTCTCTATGAGTGCTAATTCTGCAACTGTCACTGAGGCATCTTTTTATAAGGTTAGTCGTGACCAAGCAAGACCTTGTCATTCGGACTCCAAAAGTAGTGTCCAAATACTTTTATGTTTGAAAGCCGAGCTGGAAGAAAACAGGAAGGCATTAGATCAAAATGTATGTTCAGATTCAGAAATGACACAAAATCCATGAGGAGAGTCTATCCACGAGTGCTATGTGTAATCTTGACCATTCTGATAGTGTACCCATAAAGAAAGCACCTTTCAGCATTTCTGCTGGGGTGTGCCTGAACAGCCCAAGTGTAGCTGGTGATACACAAATTGAGTATGCCACTTTGGAATTGCAGCATGAGGGGGATATTTGTGTAGCTGACAAGGGTGCTAATGAGGATGTTGATTAGGATGATGTTGTTTGTGTAAGTCCTACACCGGTGGAAGAAGTTCTGACATGTGATAAGAAGAAGGCCATTGTCATGCCTGGACATAAGACCAAAAAATCCACTTCTTATGTGTGGAATTATTTTTAACCAAATCCTGCCAACAGTTGTCTAGCTATTTAAAGCGTTTGTAAAGCCACAGTCAGTAAAGGTAGGGAGCTTAACCATCTGGGAATCTCAACCATGTTACGCCATTTGAAGCGAGTTCATGGCAAGCTGTTGGGAAAATCAGAAACTTATGCTAAAAAAATAACAAGCAGTCCATCATCAGCTAGGACCCTTCTCTCACCTACATCCCAACTCCTGAAATATACATGCACAACACCGTCCTCATCAATATCCTTAGTAGCGATCGGAGTTAGTCCGGCATCCAAGTTGGTAAGGCTAGATGACTCCTACACTATCCTGGATTCCTCAGAAGAATTCCTGAACGTTAGTCCCACTGCTGCTGTTGCTGCTGCTGCTGGGGGGTGAATCTTCATCCCAGAAGCAGACCAAAAAGAAGACTGCTAGTAGTTTACAACAATTGACTATTAAACAATCCTTTGCAAGAGGAAGCAAGTATGAAAGCTGTCACCGAGTCGCAAAGCGGATCACAGACG
Source organism: Mixophyes fleayi (assembly GCF_038048845.1). Classification (NCBI taxonomy): domain Eukaryota; kingdom Metazoa; phylum Chordata; class Amphibia; order Anura; family Limnodynastidae; genus Mixophyes; species Mixophyes fleayi. Next base: position 159,430,140 of record NC_134404.1, on the reverse strand, counting down.
CCATGGCGACTATTCTAGTATTAGTACTTGAGGTCTTGTGTCCCCGTTACCAAATTCCATCACAACACCATTTCACTAGAAAAGCTATTTCTCACCTGTACCAGAAGGTTCGTAAAGATTTAATTATTAGGCTACAAAATGCCATTCTACCCACTGTACACTTAACCACAGATATGTGGACAAGCAGAACTGGGCAAACTAAAGATTATTTGAATGTGACAGCCCACAGGCATACAGCTGACAATCTGTTACAAAAACAAAAGGATGTCATTGCAACATGGCTTATCCCGCTTGGACTCTCCTCAGGATATGTCATTTTTGATAACACAACCAATATTGTGAGAGCACTACAGCTGGGTGAATTGCCTCACATTCCCTGTTTTGCTCACACAATAAACTTGGTGGTGCAGAGCTTTTTAAAAAATGACAGGGATGTGCAGGAGATGCTGTCTGTGGCCCATAAAATATCTGGACATTTCCGACATTCAGCAATGGCGTGTAGGAGATTGTAGTATCTTCAAGAGCAATTTAATTTGCCCTGCCACCAACTAAAGCAAGAGGTGGTGACAAGGTGGAATTCCACCCTGTAAATACTTTGCGGATGGAGGAACAGCGAAATGCCATCCACAAGCCATGACATTGGGAAAGGAGGGGGATGTATTTTAGTCAAGCGCACTGGAATACTTTCCGTGTTGTGCAAGGTGCTGAAACCATTCAAAGTAGTCACCTATGAAGTGAGTTCAGAGACACTGCTAGCTTGAGTCAAGTGATTCCCTTAATTAGACTTTTGGAAAAGCAGCTTGAGAAACTGAAGTTGGAGATGAAACAAGCATTTACACTAAGTATGTCGGATTTGTAGATCAAGTACTTTATTCGCTTCGCCAGGATCCAAAAGTTATCAAAATCTTGAAATCGGATCACTACATTGTGGCGACTGTGCTTGATCCTCGGTTTAAGAGCTATGTCTTTATTTTGGTTCTAACTGACCCAGATCTAAAGAGATGCAAGAAGCTCCTGGTGAGCAAGATGACAGCTCAAGTGTTACGTGACAGGACGGTGTCTCCTCCTTCAGTTTCTCACTCAACTGCTGCTACGAAAAAACGTTGCTTTCCCAAGAGACCCAGGGATGATGCAGATGACTCAGCACAACATTTTGAAATCTGGTCTGGTCTAAAAGAATTGACCAAATGACACCTCTGCCGTAACTCCACCTGATCCTACTATCAACATCCAAAGAATGTTGGAGGATTATTTTCACGACAGCATAGAAATAGACACATCAGACAGTCCCTTTACATACTGGGAGGAAAAAAAGGGAATTTGGAAACCCATGTACCAACTCGCTTTGCACTGCCTAAGCTGCCCATCCTCCAGTGTGTACTCAGAAAAAGATTTCAGCACAGCCGGGAACCTTGTCAGCGATCGGCGTAGGAGGCTACTTCCTCAAAATGTGGAAAAGATGATGTTCATAAAAATGAACTTCAAGTTCCACGTGGAAGGCCTTTACCGCCAATTACATCAAATTACTGAGACTTCTGTATTGGTGGATTCCACCGGCGATGAATTAATAATGTGTGAGGATGATGTGCACACTGATGAGGGTGAGGATGAGGCTGAGGATGATGACAACAACATCTTGTCACAGTAGAGTTCATTAACATTACTGTTACCTTAGGTGCCTTAAGCCCATTGTTACCTTGTTTTGTGGGGGCCCAAACAAACCAAATACTTCAGCCACAAGAAGTTGCACTTTTGTGGCTGAAGTGCTTGTTTTGTTAAAGTGTGCATGTCCTTTTTAAGATCCAACAGACGGGTGGGTGGGAGGGCCCAAGGACAATTTCATCTTGCACTGCTTTAAATTTCAGCTACTGCTGTGTGCCAGTGTTACCTACACGTGCTATATACTGTTGTGTGCTTAGCAAAATCTTAGACACCCATTGATGATGCAGATGACTCAGCACAACATTTTGACAACTGGTCTTGTCTACTGTAAAAGAATTGACCAGAATTAGTGACACCTCTGCTATAACTCCACCTGATCCTACTATCAGCTATCAACATCAACATGGTGGAGGATTATTTAAAAAAAAATTGAACAGCATAAAGACAACAGTTTTATTAACAAAGAACAATGTTGCTTGCAGAAGTAATGTAAGCATGGATGTCTAAATAGACGTGTATATGTGTTACCTTCCACTTTGCTGCTGTTTCATCAAGTGTTTGTAATCTGCACTTTACATCTAAGGTACTTAACTATAGTTTCATTTTGTGGGGATTGGGGCTGATTCGAAGATCAGTGATGAACTTACCTTTTGTTGGGAACTACAATGGCTCTTTTTAGTGCATTGTGTGGCACCCTGGATTGGTCTGGGTCTGATATAAGCACGCATCTTGGGGGGGAGCGCTTGTTGCCATGTATTAGCTGTAGAATTACCATAGTTATAGTTATCCAAGAAATGGGTGGAGCGATCAAATGAACTATAACTGGTTTCAAGATCCAAGGACAATTCCATCTTGCACCACTTTTCTATTCTGCCACTGCTGTGTGCCAATGTTTCCTAGATATGCTAGGAACTAACGAGTGTTTGAGTCATTGCTCTGTCGCTTAGCATCCAGCCAGGTTGCTGCAGTCTTTGTCTGAAAGTGTATGAAAATAATATTGTGACCTGTGAGGTGGTCAAAATTGACTGCAAATTACTTGAAATTAGTGTTATTGAGGTTAATAATAATGTTGGAACAAAAAAAGCGCAAAATTATGTGATTTTAGCATATTTTATAAATTTTTCAAAAAAATACAGATCAAAAATCAAAACCAAAACTTCATAGCTTCATGCTATATGTGTTAGAATTGATCCAGACAAGTGGTTATTCCAAAGTTCATGTATAAACATCTGCAGATTCCAAGTGGGGTCCTGGAAGTAGTACAGCAGTTCATTTTTTGTGGCCAATGGGATTCGCCAGAAATCCTTGGCATATAACAGTGGGAACATTTGCTTTTGCCAACTTGGTAGAATCAATTCTGTGGTGGGCATTGAATAATGCAAACATTTTAGAGCCTTGTCTAAATTCTTTGTATGCATGAAGACCTGCAGTTTGGTTTCTTTACTGCAACTATTCTGCTGATCCAGTCTATTTTGATTATGTAACCTTTGCTAACAATTCTGATTTTTCTAATCATTTTATTTTAATCTTTAGTTCTGCTTTTGAATGGACTGCTGTGTTGTTTGGTTGAGGTTGAATTGGTTGACTGTAAAGTCTTTTTTCAAATAATATTTTCCTGGTTGAACTTTGTTCTCTTGTACTGTTTTGTAAAAAAAAAAGTATTATCAATATTCAATATCTCAATCTTCAATAATAAAGTATCTGAAGTATAAAACAGTTGCCAAACAAAAACATCCAGTAGATTACACTATATACGTTCACTTAATGTGTCTTGTAACAGTAGAGTAGCACAAAAGTTGACAAGTCACACTTTGCATATGCCTTCCCATCAATCAATGAAGCATTCAAAGCCACTTCTGGGGTTCCTATTTTGTCTTCCACCAACAAGGCAGCAAACTGAAGAGGAAAGGGTACTCCCCTGGCCCCTAACCAACACCAGAGAGTTTGGGTTACCTTGCTTTGTCACCTACCACCTTCAGAAAAATGTGAAAAAAATTCTCAAGGACATAGGGGATGTTTAAAAGGACCATGGACAGATGCTACTCCAGGTGGAGCCTGTTAACCCTCACAAGGCATGAGGGTTTTAGTATTTCCCAAACTGAAGCATGTTGTACCTGCAGAAACAACCATCAAGGACATTGTGGGACTTTTATTAATTCCTGCCCACACATACAATACCAAATGGGACAAAGTAGGACACTAGGCAAGGGACATTCTTTATTCCAGCTACCACAGCACAAGAAGGGCTGTGACTGATTTTTTTTACTTTACACAATCCTGCCCTAGTGCTCATTGTAGGGGAAACAGTTCTATGGCATTGAATTGTACTGTGTTGGGACTGTTATGGTAGCAGTCTTAACACTTCATTCTGAAATTAAGTTTCATTAAGTGATGCTGAGCTGGGGTGTCTTTTTAATAGACACTATCATATGTCACCTCCGCTTATAATGAAGTTCTTAGCCATGGCAATTATCAGTTTGAGTGGATGATAGCGGATAAATGGTTGACCTTAAAATATTTTGTTAAAGACAATATGCAAAAATAAAATAACTCATTAGAATGAACTTTAACTATATATTTTAGTTTTCTTTTAAATGTGCCTCAAACCTACATTGTGATTAGAATGCCAATAATACATTGGGAGGAAAAGACTATTTAAAGCACAAGGCCAGGTAGAAACTAAGAATTTATATAGTAGCACATCATCTCTAATTACAACAATAATATGATATGTGTGCGTCACAAGATGATTATCATTCTGAGGTGTCAAATGTAAAATAATAAACTGTCATGAAATTTTCTTGTGGGCGTGCTGTAACATGACACACACTGACATAGTTAAAAGTCTTTGTTTCTATTTGGAAAATGAGTTCTCTGGCAATGGACCAGTTACTTTACTTGGAGTAAAACAAATAAGTCTGTTGGGGTAGGCAGATATGTAAATCCGAACAAGCTGAATTACTGTATCTGCTAGTTTTCATAAGAATATTAAAATAATTGTATACCTGTTTAATTTGAAACGAACAAATTCCTTATGCTGTCATGCTTCACAGCTTGGTAAAATTCCCATTGTCATCTTGCCTTTAATAAATCTGAGTGTGACATACAGACTTTACTAATCCAATACTTACTAATACTGTTCTATAGGACTCAAAAAATATAACACATATATAAATTTCCCCAAATTAGTAATGCCATGTAACACTTGTTAAATTATAGTTCCTTTATGTTCATCAAATAAGGATAACACAAGATAAGCTGATCACCTTTGGGATGCCAGAGGCAGAATAATCATCATTGAGAATCCATTCAGTTGCACATGTTCATAAGAAAACAAAACCCTGTAACACAACACAGTGGGAAAATCCAGCTAAAGTACAAATTTGCACCTGGACAAATCATGTAGAAATGTAATGCAAATGCATTTGTTCCATGCCTGGAAAATTCTGCTGCTTTTACATGTTACGCACAAACATTTAAAATCCCCCACCTCCTTCATGTTTTTCTTCCTTCCAGGTGTATTAACTCTGAAAGAGACCCATAATGCACAGTGGTTATATAAATATTTTCACCCCTATAATATTTCTGACATAATTAAATCAAAATAGATCACTGATCAACACAAAATACTATATATAGTGTCAAATAAAAAAATAACTTCAAGGCTTTTTCTTAATTGAAAATAAATAAACAGATAATGAGTTGCAATTAGTTGTCTTTAGAGGTGTCACGAACACCCAGCCTGTTCCAGATACAGCAATCTGAACAGCTGGCCGTGACTGGCGTCACCTTAGTCACTTAGCAATGAATACAACTTTTCTGCCACCACAAAAGGATTTATTATGGTGTCCTTGCGTTCACCAAAGCCACTTATTAATGTTTCACACTTAAATCACATACACATGTAACATGAACCTCCCTGGGATTCGTAACTTCACAAAGAATCACAAAAACAGATTAAATGTATTTTAATCCGAAAAATGTTTCCAAGGCTTAGTTACAAAAAAGTTAATGACAAGGCATACAATAAATTGCACAAATGAGTTTCAGAAATAAAATAAGAAATAAAACCAGAGTCACTACTTACTAGTTCAGACTTGGTGTATGAGGGAACACAATTGAGAAATATGGGACATTTCAGTCTTGATAAACCCCCTCATGAAAATGCACACGTTATTGTCTAAGGCAGAAGATATTAAACCTATTTCCACATAGCTCTCACCTCCCACCTTTGGAGTTTAGCTGTCAATAAGGACATATTGATCTCCCAAATGTCACAGGGCTTTTGAAGTAAGCTAGGGATGTCTTGAGATCGGGAATGTTCACAGGACCTTGAGTTCTCAGCTCTGCTCGTTCTCCTTGGCTAGATGGTTTACAAATTTGGAGCTTCAAACTCCTCAGAGATGCCTATCTCTCCCTGGTCTGGCTAATTTCAACAGATTACTGACACTTGCATAGGTTCAAATTTGTGTCATCTAGCAAAGCACACGTTGAGATTACATTACAAGGTTACATACAATATACATTGTCATGCCTAAATATTAAGGGAAAAAAACAATAATATATAATCGTCACAAGAGGTCACACAATTGGTGGGAGTCCAGCTGTGTACACTTAAATTGTTTTAAAAATAAGTACACATGTCTCTAAGAGGGCCTACAGTTGGTTGTGCTTCACTAAACAAAAGCTTCATCATGAGAATAAATGAAATTAAAAGTAAATCTTAAAATAAGGTTATTGAAAAGCACCAAAGAGGAAGCATATAAGCATTCAAAGTATTTTAATAACAACCAGATATAAGTAATGTCAATTATAGAGAAATAGAGAGTTTGTCTAGAACACACCTCCAAAACTGAGCATTCATGAGAGAAAGACACTTTTAGGGGGGGCAGAGGGGCACTTCACAAATCTGTACTTTATTATAGTGTGGCAAACAGAACGCCATTGAGGGGAAAAACATATTAATTCACAGCTACCTTTTGCAAGACAACATGGGGGTGACCCAGATTAAAGATTAGAACTACACTTTTTGTTTCAATGCCATGTGCTGTCTTTAAAATAAGTCCAGCACTGCATATTTTTTCAAGAGCAATTTCCCTAAGGAGAAGCTAGGTAGTTGAAGCAAATTGGGATGTCTCACTGCTTCCAGAACCAGAATACTTAGCAAAATAGATGGTAAAATGGATGGAGGAAGATATAGACAAATGGAGAAAATCCTGCTGCAGCCTGCAAGAGATTTAGGACTTGGGAGAAGATAAACATTCCAGCAGGACAATGACCAAAAGCATACAGCAGATGCCATATTGAGTTTTTTTAAAAAATCAAATAAAAAAATCAATATTTGGGAGTGTCCCTGTCAAACCTCAGACCTTGATCCCATGGCATGGAGAATCTGTAGAATGACCTAAAAATCACTGTTAATGAATGGTCCCCATCCAACCTGATGAAACTCAAAGTGCATAGCAAAGCAGAATGGTTGAAAATTGCATTGTCCAGATTTCAAAGCTGGGAGAAACCCTCCCAAATAGACTAACTAAATTAATTAAAAAAACTTTACAGCTTTTTAATATTTGACATTACAGAATATTTTGTATTTATCAATGGTATCCTTTCCTGAAAAAGGACATAATGGAATATAATAACATCTGAAAAATGGGTGTTGAATATTTTTTTTTTATAAAATGTTTGATTTTCAACAGACATAACTTAGACAGAAAGCACATGTAAAATGCATGATGTTCAATATTTTAAAATATCCTAATGGTTATGATAACATCAGAGTAATTATAAGATAGATGTCATGATCTGCCACCTGCAGCTCCTGTCTGCCAGGAACTATGTTGGACTTTTTGCATATATATAGCCTGCAGTACCACCATGCCACCAAAGGGGCCACTGTGGCACTTGAACTGTTTCCCTTCCTGCTTAGCTAAGCTCGTTTTCTCAGGATGATTTTCACCTGCTGCTACTTCTTAAAAGACAGCCTCGCTCTGCAGTCTGGGCTAAATCATCAGGCGTCTCTACCTGATAGGAAGCAATCACCTCTGTCTCCTGTTCCTGCTTATACTTACCTGTGTACCTGACTTTGTAGTTTTAGCTGTTCATTCCATTACTGCAGACACAGCTCATCATCGATCCTGTCCCAGAGTTATACACCTGTGTGGATCTCTGTGCTTCTGCTCTCTGCAGCTCATTGCTTCTCTGCATAACCTGTTCAGCTTACTTCCATCATTACCGACTTTCTGCTCTCTAGTGTTTCAGCATTACCTGACTTCTGAGTTTCACCACCTTTCCAGAGGTATCCAGCCCTGCAATCCGCAGGCTATTCCTCTCACCACCTTTCCAGATGTATCCAACCCTGCAATCTGCAGTCTACTCATCTCACCACCTTTCCAGAGGTATCCACCCCTGCAACCCACAGGCTATTCATCTCACCAACTTTCCAGAGGTATCCAACCCTGCAATTCGCAGGCTATTCATCTCACCACCTTTTCAGAGGTATCCAACCCTGCAATCCGCAGGCTATTCATCTCACCACCTTTTCAGAGGTATCCAACCCTGCAATCCGCAAGCTATTCATCTCACCATCTTTCCAGAAGTATCCAACCCTGCAATCCGCAGGCTACTCATCTCACCACCTTTCCAGAGGTATCTTACCCTGCACTGCACTGGCTACTGCATCTCACCAGCACTTCACAATATTGCCTATTTCGCTGCTAAGATCCGTGGTTATATTACTGCCTTACCAGTTATTGCATCCTGAACCTGTATTACCTGTGTTTCTAATAAAACCACTTCATTCACTTACTTTCTCTTCGGGGTCTTACCTTGGAAACCCTGACAATAGGATGAGTAATTAGGGGGTAATAGGGTGAGGGAAAAGCAAAATTACAAGTGTCTTGTTCTCTTTCTTTGTATACTTGAACTTAGAACTCTTTGGTCACATGCATAAGTGCTCTTTTATGTTCCATTGTTGCTTTATTGAACCAAATGTTGTTCCTAGTGTCAAGAAAATTACTCAGTACTATTTCAGGGATTTGGGATGGATTAACTAATTAAAAGACTACATATCTACTTGTGCTTTTCATCTAAAGCACATCAGATGTAAACAGACCATTAATAATAATGATTAATAGTGCTGATTCATAATCAATGAACTGTGCTACCCAAAGCAAGCAATCTGAATTTTTAAGCATAGGCAGTCAGTTATCGGACAGTTGTCTTAGCTATTCAATTATGAACTACAAAATATGTGGGCACACGGAGCATTTCATTTTGTGCACATGTGCCTCTCAGTCTCACACCTAACATGGAGTGTGTCCACATTCCAGTTTTTGAATACGCCATGAAAAAAAACTGCACCACTTTTCCTGCGATTGCAGGTCTCGCTGAAAACATATAGGGCTTGATTCATTAAGGTAAGTAAAGCTAAAAAAAGAGTAACTTTGCACCTTGGCAAAACCATGTTGCATTGGAGGGGAAGGGAAATTTAAAATATGATGGCAGATTTATAATTGGGATAGGGCTTGTTCTAGGTCCACTTTAAATTGCAGTGTACAAATAAAGCTATTCAGTATTTGTGTTCTAAATGAAAAAAAAACAGCCACTATTTATCTTATGTGCAAAATAATTAACTAATTTGCACCCCTTTCATTGTAACATGATTTTGTCCAGGAGAAATCTTGTGCTTTACCTTATTTAATGAATCAGGCCCATATTGTCTAAGGAGTAAAAATGTAACTTGAAAGTCTACCTTTTGTTCCTTAGCTCAACAACAGCAGTGTCTAATAACATGCGGAAAACGGGACATTGTAGCTCATTGTAAATGTGTATATTGTTTATTGTTGATATTGCAGTGAAGCTGTTATTTAATGTTCTTAATGTGAAGCCAGGTGGATTATGGGTAAGGATGAGATTCCAGGATACAGATGAGGGGGCTGTAGCTACATTCATTCTCCTTTTTCTACAGGAAGCAAGGAACAGCTGGGGACACTGTGACAACACAAAGTAGTGTATGGGGAGGGGCTGACTGCTACTCTATCTTTGGAGGTGGGGGAGGCCAATTAGTAACCATTGTTCTCCATAGGACTAATCCAGACATTTTGTCTGCAACCCAGCAGGGGGCTTCTGTGGAAGCACAGCTCATTTCCACTCCCCCCTCCAAACCCCTGACCAGCATCCACCAATGTTTAAAGAGGGAGGGCTTTGCCCAGGGAGGGGAAAACACTGAGGAAATTTGACCCTAGAAAAAAGGAGCCACTCCAGGGGGGAGAGGATGTTCATTCTGTGATTTGATTCCTAGAAGGTGCAAGATTTGGTGTTGAGATGCCGTTCTCTACCAGAGACTACATATGTAGCTGAGAGATTCATGGGCTTTGGATTCTTCAATTCAAGACAGCCAGGTGACTTACTCCTTAAGCTAGTGGTGTAAGGGACAGATAATGTGGTGAACCTGCCTGGCATTTTTTTTACTGTGTGTATATAATATTCTAGTGATTGGTTTTTATTACAATAAATGTATTATTTTACTTTCTAACTGCATTTGCCCGAGTGACTATATGAATCCTAGAAGGTACTGGATAAATACTTATAAAGGTACTATCTTTTTAGAATATTGGCATTTCCTGGCGACCATCTGATTAGCAACGATGCCCTGTATCTAACTGCACTAGTACAACCCACTTTAATAATCTCTTATGGAAGTGTGTTTGTAGGCACATGGTGTGATCCATGCCTATAGCAACAGTTATCCTATAGAACTATATGTCTAAAAGTATCATGTTCTGCAGTACATATGAACGTATATGCCCATTTTTTTGTTAGAAAAAACAGACAGCAACATGGAAAAATGATACATATATTGAGGAATAAAAACTCAATTGCTTTGTTGAGGTATTAAAGATGGCCAAAGTGAGTTTATAAACATACAAGTAGTTTAAGGAGAAGTACTCTATTCAGATGTACCAAGTAGATTTAAAAGTAGTTTGGACCAAGGGGTATACAGCTGAAATTGCATTTTCCACACATAATGTCAAATGTTTTGTTGGAGAAAAATAGGCATTAAAGATAATTTACAAATCACAAAATGTGCAGCTGTGCAATACTATTCTATTTACACAAATGTTTTTTAACTGTTTTATAAAAGCATACTTATCACAGCGCCGTAAATTAAGAACTATTTATATTCTATTGTTATAATATTTCATTTTTAATAAGGGATTGCATACAGTTTATTTCTGCATATTAAGACTTTTCTTGAGAGAGAACCCGAGAGTATGTAGTTATTAAAAGTTCCAGTTGTATGACTTAGGAATTTGCATATGGAATATTAAATGAATTTATGTATGACTTACTATGTATGTATTACTATGAGAACTGATTCTATGGATTTTAAGTTTGTGAATATCATTTAGACAACCATATATTATTGATGATTGATTTTGCATATAAATGTATATGAATAAATATAATTTTTGTTCAGGTGAGTCTGTAATGGTTGTGAATTGCCATACAACACCTAATAGAGTATATGTATAAATATCCTGGGCTGATCTATGTTGCAGAATTTACCTAAACCTTTGTGCTGAAATCTGAACAATATATATTTATTATTTTTATAAAGTACCTATAAAGTCTTATCCTCTTGCTTCTGTTCAAAGAAACAGTGTTGCAGAACTGAACAATGTAAAACGTATGTAGCAGAAGAAAAGCGTTTATCTACACTTTCAGCAGCCTCGGATTTCTATATAGGTTTTTTTTGCCAGCACGGATGCTTTCCACACCTCACACAGCAGCATCCTGTAACTGTAGAATTCCATGACCCATCCTCCACTAAATACCACTTATAGAATAAATATATTCACCAATAAGTGAAAATGATTATAGATTATTTAAGCTGCTGAGCAAGAGTGCTGTGAAAAGCCTGCAATAGTGCTGCAATAATATATGCTATCCATGCTTGCTTTATAACCACTATCAAAGCACTGACCTCTCCAGCTAGGTGTTGTATCATTTAGTCACTAGGTGTTATAGCTTGAAATAGTGTAATGGTTAGGAAATGTTACTTCCAGCGCCTTCCAGTTAAAACTACAATTAAAGGGAGGACTCATTAAATTGAAGTATTCAGTAAACACATAGGACCTCATTTAGAGTCGGACGCAAAGTCCGTTTTAGGCGCATCCATCAAAAAAACACTATCATGCATGTGCAGAAAGCACCATATCCGCCTGCATCTTGGATGCAATTAACACTTGCGACAGCTTGCGGCTCAGTACGAGAGAATGGGTGGAACGCGGATTTCTGAAGGCGTGACCATGTAAATAAATCCTAGTCGCAGTGAGGCACAGACACAACACACGTCTAAAAAGGGCTAAAGCTGTGCGGCAGGAAATAGGTGGCGCAAGTGGTTACTGCAGGAACTGCTCGCAGCTCGATAGGGTATTACGAGTAGGATGCAACTGGGGTTACATGCTACTCGTAATACCCTACCAAGCTGCGGCACATTCTCACTCCTACACTTCTTAAACAGACTTTGCGTCCAACTCAAAATGAGGTCCATTGTGGTCATTTACTAAGCACATCCAACAGGAAAACACCTTTGTTTCACATCTGTGAGCCTTAATGTAACACCCTGTGTAAAGTGCATGTCTCCTCTACATTCTTGAGTGTGCTGAGAGACGCACAACATTTTAGCAATGCAGTGTCCAACCTCACCCCTTTCAATAAAATAAACTTATTTTCCCTTTATCCTAAAATAATGCTCTGTTTCAAGGCTTAAGCAGGAGAATCACATTTTTATTATATGTCACATTTCTGTATGTAATATTCTTTTTACATAGTTTGGAGTGTACATTAACATGCACATTTCCATTGAAGTACAACATGGAGGTGCAAAATTTGACTAATTACAGAAAATGACCCCAGCTCTAGTTCTTAATTCAAAAGTAAAAAAATAAATAAAAAAAAGTGGACAGCATGCCCCTTTCCCAAATCTTTAATCAGTCCAGTCCCAGCGCTAAACAGCTTTGGCTTTTTTCCATTATAACAGGGGTACAATGATTGTGGTGTCCCCTGTCATTGCAAAACTTACCCTGGTAAGCGTAGGGCTGGTGGCTCTATGGGGTGGGTGGAGGTGCAAAAAAAAAAAACCTGTGTGGCACCTCACCAGCCCCATGATGAAAAGTGTTGGACCTCTTCTCCTGTCCATTACAAAAAATGTAAACACAATTCTTCTTTCTTTATCAGACATAGTCTAAATGGAACACAAAAACCTAAAAAAAAGCTATGAAGAATGAACCATCCGCATACTGGCACCAGCCAATGTTAACTGATTAAAACTACAACAAATGTATCATATTTGTATTGTTTTAGCATTTTTTCCACCAGTAGACTTGCACCTGTATATGCTCACACTGCCCCTACATCATTACATTGTGCCCCTTCATGCTCACACTGCCCATTCATGTTCATACTGCTCCTGCACCATTACATTGTGCTGCTTCATGCTCACACTGCCCCTTCATGCTCACACTGCCCCTTTACCATTACATTGTGCTCCTTCATGCTTACACTGGTCCTTCATGCTCACACTGCCTCTTCTCCATTAAATTGTGTCCGTTCATGCTCACACTGCCCCTTCATACTCACACTGCCCCTTCACATTATATTGTGCCCCTTCATGCCCACACTGCCCCTTCATGCTCACACTTCCCCTTCACATTACATTGTGTCCCTTCATGCACACACTGCCCCTTCATGCTCACACTGCCCCTTCATAGTACATTGTTTTCCTTCATGCTCACACTGTCCATTCATCCTTACACTGTGCCCCTTCATGCTCACACTGTGCCCCTTCACCATTACACTGCACTCTTCTTCTTTCTTTTGCCCCTCCATCGCTGTTTACTATCACTATTTCCCCTCCATTCCTTTACTTACTTTTCTTGGTCTCCTTTCTTCTTTTTCTTCTGTCTTCTTTCTTTTCCGGCTCCCCTCTGCGAGGCTCCTCACTTAATATGTCGGGCATGATGACGTCAAGCCCAACATTCAGTGAGATGGGAACAAGAAGGGTAGAAGGTGCTGGGTCCCAGGCGCCGCTGGATTGGTAAGTATTTTTTCTTTCTTTTTTTGTCCTGACCGTGATACCCCTCTGACAGCACCGTGGCACTCTAGGGAGCCGTGGCACAGACTTTGTAAACCTTTGTTCTTAGCAGATGATTTCCTCTAAAAGAAAAACAGACTGTGGGATGCAGATCATTGCTGTGTGATGCAAAATGGTACAAAGACTCTTCTGGAATTCAGAGTACTTCAATGAGGGGCTCATGTGTAGTTGGACACATTTGCTCCCTGAACATATGCTAGAAAAGACGCATGCATAAAAATGCGCATTTACATGCATATGCTCAGTTGGACGTATCTCACAAAGCTTTCAGCTCTGCAACACTAGCGTATGCAGCAGGTTAACATGAGGAGCAGCATGGGCAGCGTGCTGAAAGCATAGAGATGTGGTTTGACAGTGTTAGAGTTACAATAAATGTGCAAGTTGCATGACCCAATTTCTTCACAATATAAAAGTGTAATAAAGTATCATATACACAAATGAGAATAGTTTCTGGAAAGCTTTTTTTTTTATGAATGCAAAAGTTGCATTTACTATGTGAAATGTAATTAAAAATAAACACAAATTAAATTCAATTAAGTGAAAATAAATTAAATCCAAACTTTTGTTATCTTCCTCCTTAAAAATCTTTTCCTGCCGCAGTACAAAGAGAAAAATCAATTAAACAATGTAAGTAGATGGGCGTCACATTTTATAATTAAAGCACTGCTGCAGAAGTGAATCCGCAAACATCCAATCTGAAGCATTTAGTTACTGCTGCCAATCCTCAGTATTATCAGTATGTCTAATTGCATCAGTCCTTTATCACCCTCAACAAATACAGCTCTTGGCAGATGTACATGTGTCTGCATATAGGTCCTCAATCCAGTTGTAAGATGTTGTAAGGGTAAAATGCAACAACATGCGGCATTTGCTTAAACATATGTATATCCAGCACTACATGAGACCCTAGGTCTGCAACAGAGCAGTTGTTAATGATTGCTGTGAGATTGAGATTAAGTAAAGCATGCTGTGGGAATGGCAAGGTACACCTCGTGCTATGCTTCAAGCTAGCTCTTTTTTTTTAAAGATTATGAGATAAGCACTTTCCTGTACTTATTTAAATCACTGCTAAAGCAAAAAATAAGTACAAAATCCCAAAAGTCTGAACTAAAACCAAAGCTAGAAATGGTACAAACTAAAATGTTGCATGATTGCTATCATTTTGAGTTGGGAGACATTTATGCAAAAAAAAACAATGAAAGTCAGAAAAAATAACAATGATCAAATAACCCAATTTAGTTTGTTATATTATTATTTTCTATCCTTTTGTACTGGGAGTAATAGTTCATAGTTAAAGCTAATGCTCGACAAGAAAATATAATTTAGATGAAAAATAAACTCTTTTGTAAAATACATGAAAAAATAAATATTTTTATAATACCTAAATGTAGGAAATAAAATCTTTCTATAAAAAAAATCCCCAAGACAGCACAGTGATGATAAACACAACATAGACAAATCTTAAGACATGAAATAATCTTCATACCAGTGATTCAATGGTCAACCAAACAGTAGAATCCAGGATAATACAAAATGTCTTTAGAAGATGGCAAACAATTCCAACTCAGCTGGGCGAGACAGGGCACCAGCATCCCCCATCGAAGTGGGAGTGACATTTGGCAAGTGGGCGTGGCCAACCTAATATGGGGGTATGGCTAGCATTTTACTGAAAGAAAGAATTCTGTTACACATGATTGCAAATGCATGATATATATATATATAAATATATATATATATATATATATATATATATATATATATATATATATACATATACACACACACAGTGGTGGGATTCAAATAAATTAGCAACCGATTCTCTGTCCTAATGACCATTTAAAGTATACAAAAATACATACCAAAAGGTATTCTAATATTTCATGCATTTAATACTCAAGTAAGAACAGTGAGATACACAAACTAGGTTGTTATAAGAAAGAGTTTTAGAATGTTAAAGAAAAAATATTAAAGAATACCTTACCTGACAAAAATCTGTTATTTAATATTATATTCATATTATGCCACAGTAACGCCCCCCAGTTGATATTATGCCACAGTAATGGCCCTATTCATCACACTCTGCCATGCTGCTTTTGCCCCCCCTTGCTCTTTTCCTTCACTTACCTTTTCTATCTGCTTCTTTCTTCTCTTTTCTTCTTGTCTACTGTCTTCTTGTTGCCGACACCTCTCTGCGCTGCTCCTCACTGAATGGCGAGTGTGACCTCATCACGTCACGCCCGACATTAAGTGCGGACAGAGCAGGGAGGAGGAGGTGCCAACGCCGCAGAGAGGTGAGTTTTTTTTTCTTCAAGGAGCCTTCTCCCCCCACCAATGCAATGGGTGAACTCAGCCTGCAGTCACCGGTTCCTAAACAGAGCCTAAAATTAGGTATCGGTTCTGGTGAACCGGTGAGAACCGTCTGAATCCCCCCACTGTGTGTGTATATGTATATATATATGTATATATATATATATATGTATATATGTATATATATATATATATATATATATATATATATACAGAGAGAGAGAGAGAAAGAGATCTATAGCTCTATCTATATCTTTGATGCATTTGCAAGTATTTGTAGCCGAGAATTGTACGTGTGTATGTATGTATGTATATATATATATATATATATATATATATATATACATACACATACATATATACATACATACATACACTCACACAACCTATTAAACCCAGTTTCCGTGTCATTGTGTGTCATATAAAGGAATTTGACTTACTGCGCCTCTTTTTTTGTGAGTTCCAGCAGTGGGACTAGTTAGGTCATGTTTTGTAGCTCACATATGTTTTGAAATAAAATTAATACAAATAAATATAAATAAAAAATGATATATATATGTATATATGTATATATATATATATATATATATATATATATATATATATATAAATATTTTTTTGAAAATAAATAAAAACATACATGAACATAACAATAGATATATTACACAATATAAATTAATATTACAATTTTTAAATAAAAAAAAAAGAGAATGAATGAAATATTGTGAAAATCAAATTAGAATTACTTTAATTAAATTCTTGAGAAATAGAGAGAGATTAAGTAAAATAAGGTGTCAGTGAGATCAGTAGGAGTAGAGGTGGGTGGGTGGGAAAAGTGATGGTATATAAGTGGGCTGGAACAGGAGATTGGGTAGGGAGGAGGTAGGTTTTTCTTACAGTGGTGGTCAGCGGGGATTGACGCTGTAGCTGCGGCCGAGTGACTTCCTGCATTAGCATTTGGAATGCAAGTTTGTGTTCCAAATGCCGAACTTCTTGTCAGTGGAACAAGTTGTTTCTTGTCGCTGGCGTAACATATCGGTCAAGCAGGGCGCCGGCGCTGTGTGCAGTGATTGAGCCAGGGCACAGAGGCAGGTAGCGGTAGGTAGTGGGCGGTTGCTGCGACTCCTTGGGCTTGCGCCCTGGGCGATGGCACCACCCGCACATGCCTAGTTATGGCTCTGTTTTTAGTGATGTGCCGAATGTGTCAAATCATAGGCATGAACTTCACAATGGAATTTAACTAAATAATAATACCTTAATAATATTTTATAAAGGTCCTATGCAAGTTCTGATCACACAACTTGCCTGACACCCGTGATGAATGTCATGTCAAAGACAAACTAGATAAGGAGTATCGGCTGATACAATAGGGAGTTTCATTATTCTCCAGAAACAATCTGCACACCTGGAGAAATTGCAAAAGAGTATTATGCCATTTTAGTAAACTGATTGGTTATGTTAAAACACCTTTGTTTTGCTGAAGCCAAGACTATATTTCTGTTCATCCTATGCTACTGAAGAGAAGCTGTATTTAAGTTAAAATTTCTGTTTTGAAGCTGTTTTTCCATTTGTGTAAATACACATTTTCCTTTTGTGCATGCATAAGTAACTCCCTATGTAGACACAGGTGCATCTTACATTTAATACTCCCCAAACTTGTAGGTGGACCCAGAGGAGGGATGGGCGCTTCAGCATAAATTAATAGTCAATAAAGGACTTTTTCACTGCTTTTATTTTTCAGTGTTTTTTTGTTACAGGTGGACCAGAGGTCCCAGTGGACCTCGCTGCAAGGGCATGATGGAACTTGTAGTTTTACCAGCGCCAGTATACTCTTACATTTTAGGCATGACAGGACTTGCTAGATCCCCAGGAAGAAACACTTCCATCTATTTTTTAACCATTATATTACCCCACAACCAACGCACCAGGGGTATTGGAATATCCAAGTGCTTTCAGCACAGGGCTGTTTTTTCCTAGTGGGTATGCATGTTTTTTTCATGCTGAACAGACTGTGGCTGGTTTACATTATAGCAGGGGGACCTCATTCTGTGAGTTTCCTTGCTATAGTGACATCAGCCCATCCTGTTATAACCTAGTGCTTGTAGCATGGCCTATGACAGGTACTGCTTACACTAAAAAGTTATTTATTTCTATTTTTTTAACACATTTAAACGGCTGTCCTTTTCATCAAAATAATGATGACTTAAAACTTAACAGATTCTGGTGCTAGATCAATAAAATAAATAAATAAGGAATGACAACATTAATCAACATGAATCTAATCAAATTAACCATTTGATGAGATTATTGCACTATCCCAAGGCAGACTGCTTTTATTGTTTATTCTGATCACTTTTCTATTAAAAAATATTTAAATATATCCCTTTACAAACAGTATCCAATACTCTGTAAAGGTAAAATAATACTTAAGCAAATTAATAAGGTTTGTATGATTTTGTTAAGGGTAGTTTCATATCACTTTATTCACCATTGGATATATTGTACTGAATTGACAGGAGTAGGATTCCATTATTTAAAATTATACCTTGTCATCTTTCTATTTGAGATACAATGCACTAGCTAAAATCAATTGAAAAGCAGAATTCAATATATCTGTACTTCAGATGAAAAAAAAAATTGAACAGCAGAGTTCACAATCATTTCATTCTCTTTGATCCGACTCCCACTGAGTCTGTTAATCCAGGTGTAACAGGAGACTGAATTCTGGGAAAATAATCATTCCGATGTAGAGATTTCCAATGGCATAAACACTGTCTTAACAAACCAGGACACATGGGGGTTATATACTCATGTTAATTAATGCAATTCCATGACAACTAAGGTTGCTTATGTTGAATAACAATTATCCCGTTCTCTGCTGTTGTGCAAATACAGTAGCTGAACCATCGTTAAAGTATGAGTAAAGAGTTTTCAGTGTTGCTGTCCTACAGTATATACACAGACAGTACAATATTCCACAAGTAATTCAAAAGCACTAAATAAGTGCACAAGCTTTTTTAGGTAGAGCTTTTGGGATACTTTTGATTTGAATGGAGCCCTGCTCAATGCTTCAAGTCAGTTTGTCCTTGCAAATGTGCAGTTACCTTGCAGTTCCAAGCTGAAAATGATTTCAGCAGACACAAACAAGTCAGATTAGATAATAAGACTGGTTTTTGAACCACAAAAATCGAGATCCACATTAATTCTTTTTTGCGCACCTAATTGTCTGCACAGTGCATATCAAGGTGCACACCCACTTCAATATTTTTTAAAACAACCCTGTATTAGGGGGATTTACCTAAATTTGTGTGCTTACGGATAGTCCGGAATGACACTCGGGGAAATAGTAAAAACATCACTACAAAGTCCAACCTACTTTTACTTGTAAGACCTCATTTATGTCTTAAATTTATCACGAGAGTCAGAAGAAATTAGGTCTGTTTTTATATCAAGTGTCGCTTTTGTATGTTTTTCTTATTTTGCTTGAAGTGTACCCAGAAATGTGCTTTTCTACAAAGTGCAAAATGTGTCCCATTATAAGCATAGGACAAGGACTTGATTACACCACCTTATGAGGAAAATGTTCTGTGTCAATCTGTAAAACTGTTATCATCTGCCTAAATGCACCATCTCCACTTCCACTGATTTATTTAAATAATCCAGTCCTGCCATATGAAATCAAAATGTTCTCCTTGGGTGCAAAACATCTGCATTTGTGCGTCTATTCCGCACTTATTAAGGCATGATCCGCCCAACTCCTCCCATTGGCAGTCAACATTTTTGCACCTGCAGATGCCATCATTTTGGCCTGCATATCCATGTGGATTATGGTAAAAAGAGGGGCAGTAGTGCAAGAAGTAATTATAGGATGTCACAAAAGAGCATTTTCACTGCAGATTTGCACTTTTGAACTGTTTGGAAAAAGCCTTAATATATTTATTTGTAATATTTTCTTGCTATTTTTGAGTGCAAGCTTTATGGTTAAACAGAGTAAAATAACATATTTCAATTATTATGTTGTGGAGAATTGACTTCATTGTTGTATCTACATTTATAGGACTGGACCCGACACATCAATTTAGTAAGTTGACTAAAAATTTATATTTCAGTACTGTTTTATCTACATTAGGTAGCGAGTAAATATTTCAAAACAATTCCCTATTTCAATACTGCCAAACAAACACTGAATGAAACAGGCTTAACATCCATACATATTGCCTCCAGAGCTTTATCTGTGAGAGGTTTGATGAGTGATTGAGCCATGCTGCCTCATCTATACAGTGAGAGTGTGAAATGACTAAAAGCCTTTGAGGCTGTTGAGAACGGACGAGTGATAAGACGATATAGCTGTTGATCAGCTGGGATGTTATGTGTCAGTAAACAGGAGCATAGCGTGTGTGATGGTAAAATAAATCCCTTCCAAACCATTTCACACTGTATAACTAGCAATTTGCGACTGGTAATTATTTGTGAAAGTGGTTGGTTGGCAGAAAATAAAGAGAGTTGAGTGCATAAAAACTAATTCGTAATACTATTATCAAATGCACTGACAAAATTACTATTATTTCCTTATATTATTATAAATTTGTAAAATTAACTAGTGACAAAAAGCTTAGACGTAGCTGCAAATCAAGGAACAAAAATAGTATAAATAATTATTTTAAATTATGATAAAACACAATGTTAACTGTATTGCATTGTATATAAGTCAGAATTATATGTGAAACTCCTTTTTAATTCTCTCTTAACCATAGAAAGAATCTATAAATGTGGCACATCATTTTCAGGGCATCTATAAAAATTATTATACATCTCAATGGTTTTTTGGTCCTCGTGCACTAAAATTACATACTTATTAAACTTTCAGGTGACTATGCACATACAAGTAAAATCATATAAATGTAGAAAACCCTTAAAGTGACTCAGAATAAGATAGCTCACATGTAAGAGGCAACTTGGTAGTAGATTGTGGTAGAAAGTTTTAGTAAATCTACTCCTTAGGCGTAGTTTGATCAAATCGTCCAAAACGGAAAAATGGAGGCGTTGCCCATCGTAACCAATCCGATTTTAGCCACTATTTATCTAGTGCATTTTAGAAAATTATAGCTAGAATCTGATTGGTTGCTTTGGGCAACACCTCCACTTTCCCTTTTTAGAAGGTTTGATAAATCTATCCCTTGGTATTATTCTGCACCCGATTGCTTTCTGAACAAAGATGTGAGGGGCCTGAATCATCAAGGGACATATCTGCCAATTTTGTGCGTATCGTAGGCAAGTTCACACTGCACATGTCCAGAACAGGGAGTTATGCATGAAAAACCGTGAGATGTGAACGAATAAGTAAGCAGAGCTGTAACTGGACATTTTAGTGCCCTGGACGAGAGAGACCACTGGCGCCCCCCAGTCCTCATGGGTGTAGATGCTGCCTCCCAACGGCGGTGAACTACCAAAGGAAACATCTCTATCCTACTCTGAGTGTGTGCCTAGCCTTTTACAAGTGCTAGACTGTTCGCTAGACCGACTCAAATATATGCCTATTCCACTGCACCCAGCCCTGATGTTAAATTAATAGCGCCCAGTTTATTAATTAGTGAGTGAACACTTGAAGCCACCCTACCCTTAATCAGTCCTAAAATTGATTGAATAGCATTCACAGTTAATAAATATGCATATCTCCTCCCACTAGCCCGACATTAAATTAATAGTATTCCCAAGTCCTATTTGCTCCAACCAGACTCAATATAACATTTCCAATACATTTAATAGAGGCTATTATTGCCTCCCATGTTACAGTGTTTATAGACTATTAGAGACCAGCAATGCAGTCACTCACTTTTGCCTTCTCCGTATCACAAAGCAATATCTGCTCCTCTAACATTGAGTGAAGACATGCTATTTTCCATGTTTTGTTTTGTTTTTTCTAAAAAAAAAGTGAATGTTTTACTCTATCCATTATTTCTGCCTCATTACCCTTTCCCCCGACACGGGTGGAACCTTATTACTTCAATACAGTCGCTATTATCCTCATCAATTTGTTTAAGCTCAACACATACTGTACATCATTATAATAAGCCACATTATCAACTTCTAAATAATTCCCTAAATCTCTAGCATAATATGGACTTCCAAAGTATTATTTTAAATTTCTTATTTAAATATTAAAATACATAGGTTCTAACAAACAAATGATTTGACAAACAAATCATCATAACAAAAAATATAAAGATAACACAAACAGGTATAATAACCCCATGACCAGTCTATTGGGGCTATGAACATTGTGTAAAGGCACAGTCAGAGCTGGATTAAGGCTTGGGGGGGCCCGGGGCACTTAAGACAGGGGGGCCCCTAAGATCTAAAATTAAGGGCATAGTGACACATCCTGCATTACATCACCTACAGCCCACAGTATGACACTTACAGCTCTCCCAGAGGGCTCGCTTAGGTTGTCTGCATAAGAAAAATCATTGCTTCCACAAACTAAAATACTGTACATTAAAACAATCATCAAAACACCACATTAAAATGGGTATTGACACCACACATTAAAACTAGCAATGATATCACACATTAAAAATACCATTGATAATGTACACTAAAACTAGCAATGATACCGCACGCTAAAACTAGCAATGATACCGCACTTTAAAAATAAAATTTATAATGCACATTAAAACTAGCAATTATACCGCAAATTAAAATACCATTGATAATGCATCACTGGGCATGGCCAGGCCACCCTCCTACAGACAAAAAAAACCGCATTGTTGTCTACACCATTGAACGGTCACCAAAAATTGGGATTGTCCCACTAGAATGACAACATTTCACAGACTTTGCTGTTCTCTCCTACCTGTTCTTCCCACTTTCACCACCTGTGCTGCAGGTTTCTTTAGTTGCGGCTTGGCTGGATCCTGGAATGTTAGGGGCCCTATTTGAAAAAAAAAATGGGTACATTTAGAAAATGACAGCCACCCCGGCGTTAAATCAGTACCACCCATGATTAATAATTAGGCCTTCCTCAGGCCCCAGCATTAAAATAATAGTATTCACATTTAATAAATAAACCTATTTCCCTCCCTACAAACAGCCCCAGCAATAAATTAATAGTATTTACATTTCAGAAATATACCTATTTCCCGCAACCATCACTGCCATTAAATAATTCATAGGCACATTAATTAAAAGGGACCTCATTCTCCCCAAACCACCCTATCTTAAATTAATTGTCCCCACTATTGTGTCTCCCCCCCCCCTTTTTCCTCATGCTGTGTCTTTCACCCTTTTTTCTTATACTGTGCCTTTCTCCACCCTTTTTTCTCATGCTGTGCCTCTCCCCCTTTTTCCTTACTGTGCCTCTCTTCTCCCCATTTTTCCCCATAGTGTGCCTCTCCTCTTCCCCTTTTTCCTCCATAGTGTGCCTCAATTCTCCCCCTTTTTCCTCCATAATGTGCCTTTCTTCTCCCCCTTTTTCCTCCATACTGTGCCTCTCTTCTCCCCCTTTTTCCTCCATACTGTGCCTCTCTTCTCCCCCTTTTTCCTCCATACTGTGCCTCTTCTCCCCTTTTTACCTCCATACTGTGCCTCTCTTCTCCCCATTTTACCTCCATACTGTGCCTTTCTTCTCCCCCTTTTACCTCCATACTGTGCCTCTCAACTCCCCCTTTTACCTCCATACTGTGCCTCTCTTCTCCCCCTTTTACCTCCATACTGTGCCTCTCTTCTCCCCCTTTTACCTCCATACTGTGCCTCTCTTCTCCCCCTTTTACCTCCATACTGTGCCTCTCTTCTCCCCCTTTTACCTCCATACTATGCCTCTCTTCTCCCCCTTTTACCTCCATACTGTGCCTCTCTTCTCTCCCTTTTTCCTCCATACTGTGCCTCTCTTCTTTCCTTTTACCTCCATACTGTGCCTCTCTTCTTTCCTTTTACCTCCATACTGTGCCTCTCTTCTTTCCTTTTACCTCCATACTGTACCTCTCTTCTTTCCTTTTACCTCCATACTGTACCTCTCTTCTTTCCTTTTACCTCCATACTGTGCCTCTCTTCTTTCCTTTTACCTCCATACTGTGCCTCTGTTCTTTCCTTTTACCTCCATACTGTGCCTCTCTTCTTTCCTATTTCCTCCATACTGTGCCTCTCTTCTTTCCTATTTCCTCCATACTGTGCCTCTCCTGTACTTTTACCTCCATACTGTGCCTCTCTTCTTTCCTATTTCCTCCATACTGTGCCTTTCTGCGTTATTCCCTTTTTTTTTTTACTTACCTTTCTGTTAGCTTCATTCTTCTCCTCTCTTCTGTCTTTTTTTTTCTTTCCTGGTCCTCTCCGCGCTGTTCCTCACTGAAGGACAGGCGTGACTTGATGACGTCACGCCTGTCATTCAGTATCAACAGTGCAGAGAGGAAGGAGGAGGAGGGACGCCAGCGCCGCGGTGAGGTGAGTAGTGTATCTTTTTTTTTTTCTACTACCTGGATCCCCCCACCAACGAAGGGAGCCCCGAACCCCCCCTCCCGCCGGCGCCAGTACAAGTTATGCGTGCGGCGGCGGGGGGCCCTCGGAGAGAGGGGTGCCCGGGGCACGTGCCCCCTGTGCCCCCCCTTAATCCGGCTATGGGCACAGTGGTAGAGCAGTTATGTGGGGAAAGGGTAAGGATGGGGAGAGGGGGAAGTAAGGGTGAGGTGCCAATACTCCTAGTATCGCTGCAACTTTTAAAAAAAAGTGGGTCTCTGGAAAGTAAAGGGTGAGGTAATTAAAGAAGATAGCTGATAACATAGAGGAGAAGTTATGATGTTTCTGGGAGGTTATAATGGACATACCACGTGTCCTAGAGTTTATGGAAATTCTCAACTGTATTGTGAAGGAGATTTGTTATATACACCATGGAGGCTGCATGCCAGATTCTATTAACAACAGCGTTATTATTCTCAATTTCTAACACATTAGGGGCCGATTCAATTGGTCGCGCATTTTTGCCTTTTCTACGGTAAAAGTAACGCTCATTTTTGCTCATACCTCTATGGGACGTGAGCAGAAATATGTGTTACTTGTGTAAAAAAAACAGGTATCTCGCGGCTGTTCCAGAGGCACCTCACACTGATTTTGTTACAATTGAATTCCCACATAGGAATCCTTATATTTCTAACTAGATGTGAATTTGAGGTAAGAGGTATAAGCTGCTCTACAGTGTCAGAATCAGCAATTCAGCAGGTAATGTATGACATGTTGGCTATGTTCTGATTTTCACAAAATTCCCAATCTTTATTTTTTTCACTTAGCACTTGAAAGAGCTGTTGTTTGGGAAAATATTTTTTTGCTAGAAATAATACTGCAGTATTAATACTGGCATGCTCCTGATCAACTTGACAACTCCATTGTTTGCAAGATCTGAATCTCTCATCCTCACTTTTTACCTGCTTCCATTTCCATTTATAGACTTTTTTTTCAGCCTGTACCCACTTTATGGAATTCCCTCACTAAAAGATTTTCCAATAGTCTTTAAACCTTTAAGTGTTCTCTGAAAAAAACCCTCTTAATAATAGACTTATCCTTAACAACACAGCAATAAAGTCATTATGCCAGGTGTTGTACCTATTAACGGTACTGACTTCTAGAGATGAGCGGGCTCGGATTGCGCTAATCCGAGCCCACCCGAACAGTGCGGATCCGACGGGATCCGAGCACTGTTCGGGTATTTCTGGCGGCCAAAAAATGAAAACGAGGCTATGACGTCCAAGTCTCGCGTCGGATCTCGCGAGACTCGGGGTGCATAAATTCCCCGCTTGCGGCCGCCATCTTCAGTCGGGCTCAGATCATTGAAGAGGGAGGTTGTAGTTTGGTGCTTCTGTGTCCTGTGACTCTGTCCTGCTTAATCCAGTGGTTACTTAGTCCTGTGCTCTGTCCTGCTGATCAGTCCAGTGGTGCTTTGTCCAGTGCTCGGTCCTGTTGAGTCCAGTGGTGCTGTGTCCTGTGCTCTGTTCTGCTAAGGCTATTGTTATTTAAAAATTATTAAAAAGTTATAAAAAAATTAAAAAAAAAATTAAAAAAATTATACTAAAATAATTTAAAAAAATTATAAAAAAAAGTATACAAAAATAATTTAAAAAAATATAAAAAAATTATAAAAAAAAGTATATAAAAACTTCTACTGCAATATATAAATACGTTCACTGTTCCTGCAGTCAAGAAATATTAGTACTGCAATATATAAATACGTTCACTGTTCCTGCAGTCAAGAAATATTAGTACTGCAATTTATAAATACGTTCACTGTTCCTGCAGTCAAGAAATATTAGTACTGCAATATATAAATACGTTCACTGTTCCTGCAGTCAAGAAATATTAGTACTGCAATTTATAAATACGTTCACTGTTCCTGCAGTCAAGAAATATTACAACTGCAATATATAAATACGTTCACTGTTCCTGCAGTCAAGAAATATTACTACTGCAATATATAAATACGTTCACTGTTCCTGCAGTCAAGAAATATTACTACTGCAATATATAAAAATACTTTCACTGTTTCTGCAGTCAAGAAATATTAGTACTGCAATATTTTACTATGTTCACTGTTCCTGCAGTCAAGAAATATTACTACCGCAATATATAAATACGTTCACTGTTCCTGCAGTCAAGAAATATTACTACTGCAATATATAAATACATTCACTGTTCCTGCAGTCAAGAAATATTACTACTGCAATATATAAATACGTTCACTGTTCCTGCAGTCAAGAAATATTACTACTGCAATATTTTACTACGTTCACTGTTCCTGCAGTCCAGAAATATTAGTACCAGAGATTAAACTACGTTCCCTGTTCCTGCAGTCCAGAAATATTAGTACCAGAGATTAAACTACGTTCACTGTTTCTGCAGTCCTGAAATATTAGTACCAGAGATTAAACTACGTTCACTGCTCCTGCAGTTCAGAAATATTAATACCAGAGATTAAACTATAATGGAGTACAAAAATTTGGAGGATAAATTAGGGAAAGATCAAGAACCATTTCCTCCTAATGCTGAAGCTGCAGCCACTAGTCATGACATAGATGATGAAATGCCATCAACGTTGTCTGCCAAGGCCGATGCCCAATCTCCTAGTAGAGGGCATGTAAAATCCAAAAAGCCAAAGTTCACTAAAATTGGCAAAAAAAGAAAATTAAAATCATCTGAGGAGAAACGTAAACTTGCCAATATGCCATTTACGACACAGAGTGGCAAGGAACGGCTTAGGCCCTGGCCCGTGTTCATGACTAGTGGTTCAGCTTCACCCAAGGATCTAAGCCCTCCTCCTCCCCCCTCCTCTAAAAAATTTAAGAGAGTTAAGCTGTCATCAACAACACAGCAAACAACTCTGCCTTCTAAAGAGATGGCATCACAAATCCCCAAGACGAGTCCAAGGGTGTTGGTGGTTGCGAAGCCTGACCTTCCCATCACTGTACGGGAAGAGGTGGCTCCTTCCACCATTTGCAGCACACCCTCTGCATATGCTGGAAGGATCACCCACAGTCCAGTTACAGATTTGGCTAATGAAGGTGTCAATGTTGTACACCGGGAGGAGGATATTGATCTAGCTGGCGCTGAGGAGGAACTTGACGAGGAGGATGCTGATGTGGTTATCTTAAATGAGGCACCAGGGGGGAAACAGTTGTTGTCTATGGGATGAAAAAGCCCATCGTCATGCCTGGGCAGAAGACCAAAAAATCCACCTCTTCGGTCTGGAGTTATTTCTATCCCAATCCGGACAACAAATGTATGGCCATATGTACCTTATGTAAAGCTCAAATAAGCAGGGGTAAGGATCTTGGCCACCTAGGGACATCCTCCCTTATACGTCACCTGAAGAACCTTCATAATTCAGTGTTTAGTTCAGGACCTGTGGCTAGGACGGTCAGCAGTCCAAGGACACCTAAATCCCTTGGTCCTGTTGTATACACACCAGCAACACCCTCCTCGTCAACTTCCTCCACGATCTCCATCAGAGATAGTCCTGCAGGCCATGTCACCAGCATGACTGAGTCCTCTTCAATCCGGGATTCTTCCGGAGGATCCTGCAGCGGTACGTCTACTACTGCCACTGCTGCTGGTAGTCGGTCATCTTCCCAGAGGGGAAGTCATAAGAACGCTACGTCTTTCACCAAACAGTTGACCGTACAACAGTCGTTTTCCATGAGCACGAAGTACGACAGTAGTCATCCTATGGCAAAGCGGATAACTGCGTCCGTAACAGCTATGTTGGTGTTAGACGTGCGTCCGGTGTCCGCCATCAGTGAAGTGGGATTTAGACGGTTGATGGAGGTATTGTCTCCCCAGTACCAAATCCCGTTGAGATTCCACTTCACTAGGCAGGCGATACCCGGGATATACAGAGAAGTATGAAAAAGTGTCCACAGTGCTCTTAAAAATGTGGTTGTACCCACTGTCCACTTAACCACGGACATGTGGACAAGTGGTTCAGGGCAAACTAAGGACTATATGACTGTGACAGCCCACTGGGTAGATGCATCACCTTCCGCAGCAACAGCAGCAGCAGCATCAGTAGCAGCATCTCCACAACGCCTGCTCGTTGCAAGGCAGGCAACGTCGTGTATCACTGGTTTTAATAAGAGGCACAACGCTGACAACCTCTTAAAGAAACTGAGGGAAATAATATCGCAGTGGCTTACCCCACTTAGACTCTCCTGGGGATTTGTGGTGTCAGACAACGCCAGTAACATTGTGCTGGCATTACATATGGGCAATTTCCAGCACGTCCCATGTTTTGCCCACACAATAAATTTGGTGGTGC
This sequence comes from Mixophyes fleayi, assembly GCF_038048845.1. NCBI lineage: Eukaryota > Metazoa > Chordata > Amphibia > Anura > Limnodynastidae > Mixophyes > Mixophyes fleayi. The sequence goes on along the minus strand of NC_134404.1, from coordinate 159,401,221 downwards.
AGCATTACCTAAAGAGTGACAGGGGTGTGCAGGATATGCTTGCGGTGGACCGCAAAATTGCTGGACACTTTCGGCATTCTGCCAGTGCCTATCGCAGACTCGAGCAACATCAAAAAAGGCTGAACCTGCCCTGCCATCACCTCAAACAAGAGGTTGTGACGTGCTGGAACTCCACCCTCTATATGCTGCAGAGGATGGAGGAGCAGCAAAAGGCCATTCAAGCCTACACAGCCACCTACGACATAGGCAAAGGAGTGGGGATGCGCCTGAGTCAAGCGCACTGGAGACTGATTTCCGTGTTGTGCAAGGTTCTGCAGCCATTTGAACTTGCCACACGAGAAGTCAGTTCCAACACTGCCAGGTTGAGTCAGATGATTCCCCTGATCAGGCTGTTGCAGAAGCAGCTGGAGAAAGTGAGGGAGAAGCTGTTAAAGCATTGCGATTCCACAAAGCATGTAGCTCTTGTGGATGAAGCCCTTCGTACGCTTTGCCAGGATCTGAGGGTGGTCACTCTTTTAAAGTCAGAGGAATACATTTTGGCCACCGTGCTCAATCCTCGGTTTAAAGCGTATGTTGTGTCTCTGTTTCCGGCGAACACAAGTCTACAGCAGTGCAAAGACCTGCTTGGTCAGGAGATTGTCCTCTGAAGAGGACCGTGACATGCCAACAGCTCCTCCTTCATTTTCTTCCACACCTGTGGCTGCGAGGAAACAGCTGAGATTTCATAAACGACCCACTGGCGGGGATGCTGAGAACATCTGGTCCGGACTGAAGGACCTGCCAACCATTGCAGACATGTCTACTGTCGCTGCATTGGATGCTGTCACCATTGAAAAAATGGTGGAGGATTACTTTGCTGACACCATCCAAGTAGACATGTCAGACAGTCCTTATTTTTACTGGCAGGAAAAAAGGCAGTTTGGAAGCCCCTGTACAAACTGGCTCTATTTTACATGAGTTATCCCCCCTCCAGTGTGTACTCCGAAAGAGTTTTTAGTGCAGCGGGGAACCTGGTCAGTGAGCGGCGAAGGAGGTTGCTTCCGCAAAATGTTGAAAAAATGATGTTCATAAAAATTAATTATCAATTCTTCAATCAAGACCAGTACTGGCCTCCAGAGACTACAGAGGGACCTGTGATTGTGGAGTCCAGCGGGGATGAATTGATAATGTGTGAGGATGAGGAAGTATACACTGAAGTGGGCGAGGAATCAAAGGATGAGGACGACATCTTGCCTCAGTAGAGCCAGTTTAGTTTGTACAGGGAGAGATGAATAGCTTTTTTGTGTGGGGGTCCAAACAAACCAATAATTTCAGCCACAGTTTTGTAGGCCCTGTCGCTGAAATGATTGGTTTGTTAAAGTGTGCATGTCCTATTTCAACAACATAAGGGTGGGTGGGAGGGCCCAAGGACAATTCCAGCTTGCAACTGTTTTTTGGCCATTATGTGCTCTCTGGGGCCTAGTTTTTTAAACTGCCATCCTGTCTGTCACTGCAGTGCCATTCGTAGATGGGCCACGTGTTTGTGCCGCCCACTTGTGTCGCTTAGCTTAGACATCAAGCTACCTCGGTGCAACCTTTTGGACTAAAAACAATATTGTGAGGTGTGAGGTGTTCAGAATAGACTGGAAATTAGTGGAAATGAATGTTATTGAGGTTAATAATAATGTAGGAGTGAAAAAAAACCTAAAAATATGGATTTTAGCACTTTTTATGCTTTTTTTTAAAAAAAAAATCAAAACCCAAAACCCAAAACCAGAACCAAAACTTTTCGTGGGGTGTTTTGGCAAAACAAATCAGAACCCAAAACCTCAAGCTAATCAGAACTCAAAACCCAAAACCCAAAACACCAAAAGTGGCCGGTGCACACCCCTACTGACTACCCCAACACAGAACAGAACAACATGAGTATTCCGAATGAAGAGTATACCGACCTGTGAAAAACCCTACTTACCGGAATGCAGATGACTTCACATCATGACTCCCTGTCTTGCCGGCTGCAGAAAATGACGTCATGAGCAATCGCGACTTGGCTTAAAGTGGCGATGGACGGACCCGCCTGTCATTTATGTAAAGTAAGTACTCTTTTAGGGGTTTGGGGTGTTAGGGATATTAGGGTTAGGAGTTAGGGTTAACCCTAATCCTAACCCTAACCCTAACCTTAACCCCGAAAATAGTACTTACATTACATAAAGGACAGGCGGGTCTGTCCATCGCCGCTTTAAGTCAAGTCACGTTTGCTCATGACGTCATTTTCTGCAGCCGGCAAGACAGGGAGTCGTAATGTGACGTCATCTGCTTTCCGGTAACTAGATTTTTTCACAGGTCGGTGTACTCTCCATTCGGAATCCTAATGTCGTTCTGTTCTGTGTCGGGGTAGTCAGTATCGTGAAACTGTCTACCACAGATTAAGCCATGTATGTCACTGCAAATGTCAATATTCCTTTAGCTGCTACCACACCAGATGAACAAACATAAAGATAGAGAAAAGAATTAATAACCTTGCAGATTTCAAGTGTGATGAAGTCTAATTTTTACAAATACGCAAGCAGAATTAAGTATATAAGATGACATGTGTTACCCTGATAGTCACCACCCAGCTATTAGTTTGTACAAAAAAATTGTCCTAGCTAACACAGATGAATTGGCTTTTCAGAGTCCTTTTACTGAAGAGTAGTTTGCAGCAATCAGCTGTTTGCCTGTAGAGCAGCACTGGGGCCTACACATACACAACACACCCACACACAATTCTTATATTTAGGAGACTTAGGAAACTGTGCCTAATGCCACAGCAGAAGTAACTTTTTTGAAAACATTGGAGTAAAGAAGAGTAAGAAATGGAACACCCAACTGTTTACTTGTATGGTAGCACTAAGCCACACACAACAGATCACACACAATATTATAATTTACGAGATTTTTAAAACTGTGCCTAATCTAGTGGTTTAATTTACTTTTTGAAACCATTGGATTTAAGAGGAGATTGCAACCCAGCAGTTAGCTTATATGGTAGCAATAAGGCCTATACATAAACAGCATATACAACTCCTAAATGTAGGAGAAAACATAAATTAGCTTTTTTAAACCCATGAGCATCTGTGGTAGATAATCTTTGAGTAAAGAAGAGTAAGAAAATGTAACATCCAGCTATTTGTTTGTATGGTAGTACTTGGGCAGACACGGTACACGTAACAAAATTTTGCAATGTAAAAGATTTTGAAAATCATGCTTAAAGTGGCTAAAAAAACAGCTTTAGGTATTAAGATAAAATTTTACGTGTACTTAAGTACTTTTTATATATCATTTATTTATTTTCTGTATTGCCTGACTGAAAAAAAATACAGTTTTTATGATGGCAATTTGCATATATTCCAGAATGTGATGAAGAGTGATCAGATGAATTGCAATTAATTTCAAAGTCCCTCTTTGCCATGACAATGATCCCAAAAACAACATTTCCACTGCATTTCAGCCCTGCCATAAAAGTACCAGTTGACACCAGGTCAGTGATTCTCTCCTTAACACCGGTGAGAGTGTTGATGAAGATAGGGCTGGAGATCACTTTGTCATGCTAATTGAGTTAGAAGACTAGCAGCTTCAAAAGGAGATTGGTGCTTGAAATAATTGTTTTTCCTATGATAACCATGATTAGCTGCAAGGAAACACGTACAGTCATCATTGCTTTGCATAAAAAGTGTCAAAGGTGTTTATTGATAATTACATGAAGTGTATGCAAACAGTCAATATTTGCAGTGTTAACTCTTCTTTTTGAAGACCTCTGCAATTCGCCCTGGCATGCTGTCAATCAACTTCTGGGTCACATACTGACTGATGGCCATCCATTCTTGCCTAATCAATGCTTGGAGTTTGTCAGAATTTGTGGCTTTTTCTTTGTCCACCCGCCTCTTGAAGATTGACCACATGTTCTCAATGGGATTAAGGTCTGGGGAGTTGTTCATCACCAAACTGTTCTTGGATGGTTGGGAGAAGTTGCTCTTGGAGGATGTTTTGGTACCATTCTTTATTCATGGCTGTGTTCTTAAGCAAATTTGTGAGTGAGCCCACTCCCTTGGTTGAGAAGTAACCCCACACATGAATGGTCTCAGGATGTTTTACTGTTGGAATGAAACAGGAGTGATGGTAACGCTCACCTTTCCTTCTCCAGACAAGCGTTTTTGTAGATGCCTCAAACAATTTGAAAGGGGATTCATCAGAGAAACTGACTTTACCCCAGTCCTCAGCAATCCAATCCCTGTACCTTTAGCAGAATATAAGTCTGTCCCTGATGTTTTTTCCTGGAGAGAAGTTGCTTCTTTGCTGGCCTTCTTGACACCAGGCCATCCTCCAAAAGTCTTCGCCTCACTGCCATTCCTGAGCAAGCTCTGCACTGGTGGTGCCCTGATCCCGCAGCTGAGTCAACTTTAGGAGACAGTCCTGGCCATTGCTGGATGTTTTGGGGCTCCCTGAAGCCTTCTTAACAACTAACTTAACCTCTCTCCTTGAAGTTCTTGATGATCCGATAAATAGTTGATTTAGGTACAATCTTACTAGCAGCAATATCCTTGCCTGAGAAGCCCTTTTTATGCAATGCATTTATGAAAGCACCTGTTTCCTTGCAGGTAACCATGATAAACAGAGGAAGAATAATGATGTCAAGCACCAGCCTTTTTTAAAGCTTCCAGACTTCAAATATAATTGTAATAAGTGTAAATAATATTTGTTGTGTATAAGAATGAGATAACATTGACATGAATTGAATTTTCACTTAAAAGGTCTATTGTAGTGGGTGCTGAACAATTTTTTTCAATTGAAGGAAAAGAAAAAAGAGTTTAGATAAAATAGTGGTGTGGCATGCCGCTATAAAGAAATACGGAAAAAGAAGGAAGAAAAGAAAAAGGGGGGAGAAGAAAGAAAAAAGAAAAAAGGAAAGGATGAAGGGAGGGGTAAGGAGTATATATTATGTATATACAATATATAATATATATATACAATATATATATATAATATATATATATATATATATATATATATATATATATATATACAATATATAATATATACTTATATATTTATTGCCTTGATAATGTACTTTGTAATTTGATATTACTTGCTGAACTTTGAATAAACAGAGTTGATACAGAACAAATTTTAAAAATAAATAAATAAAGCTTCCAGTCTGTTATTCTAACTCAATAAGCATGACAGAGTAATCTCCAGCCTTGTCATTGTCAACACTATCAGCTGTGTTAACGAGAGAATCACTGACCTGATGTCAACTGGTAATTTTGTGGCAGGGCTGAAATGCATTGGAAATGTTGTTTTTGGGATGAAGTTCATTGTCATGGCAAATGAAATTAATTGCAATTCATTTGATCATTCTTTATGACATTCTGGAGTATATGCAAATAGCCATCATAAAAACTGAGGCAGTGAAAAATAATATTTGTGTCATTCTCAAAACTTTTGGCAAAGACTGTATGCCTGGTTGTATATTAGTACACCTGTGTAAATGGTAATACATCTTGCACCTGTGTCCTGTAACCCTTTACATGTACAGTGAACATGTTTTATAATCAAACCTTTGTTTACTTGTTAATGCATATATTTGTAAAATACACAGAATAAAACACACATTGTACATGCAACAGATTTATTGTTGAATTGTTTAGAAAATATTAACAGTTGAAAAATAAAAAGTTTCAACATATTTATATTAGTAATATAACATTTGGCTTTTTATTATTATTATTATTATTATTATTATTAATTTTTATTTATAGGGCGCCACTAGGTATCCGTAGCGCCATACAGGGAGAGACAGAAACACGATACAGGGTGAGATAGCACAGTACAGTTAACAGAAATCACAGTAACTCAGAAGCTCAATGAACAGCTAGATTAGAGGTGAGAGCCCCCAGCGGGGTAGAGACAGGGGCCGGAGGACCTCACGGAGGAGACAAGGAGCTGGAGAGCAGAGTTAAGGTGGTGGAGAACAGAAGGAGAGGAGGCCCTGCTCGGAGGAGCGTACAATCTAAGGGGAGGGTAGGACGGACAGAGACACAATGGTAGGAGGAGGAAATGGGGAGAATGGAGGCAGAGACGGAGAGGGGGGGGGAGAGGAGAATGAAAAGGAGGGAAGTAGGAGGGGGACAGGAGAGGGAGGGGGGTTGGGGGAGACTGGGAGGAGGTCAATGGGTGGGGGACTGAAGGGCTTTAAGGAAGAGGTGGGTTTTTAAGGCCCGTTTAAAGCTGGACAAAGTGGCTAGTGCTTTGTGCCATAAGCTTCTGAAAAAAATGAAACATCTCTATGAAGTTATTTTCTAGTTTTTTTTCCTCTACATTGTTGTCCTCATACGTATGTGAACTGCGTACACAGGGGTTTTTACATCTTAGAAAGTTATGCAGAACACAACAGGTCATCACCACTTTGTCTATCTTGTCCAAATGTAGATTTATAGCAGAATGAAAAACTCTGAATCTGTTACTGCGAATTCCAAACACATTTTAAACAACATGCCTAGCTCATGACAGTCTATAATTAAATATCTGACTTTCTGTAGACAGATTGAATTGCGGGTAAGGTTTCAATACATTGCTGTGCAATGCAAGTGCATCATCAGCCACAAACACTATTTAATTCATATTTTGTATTACTTGGAATATTAAATTCATAGTTTTTTAGCTTTGCATGTGTGATGGCCACCAGTGCGGCATAAACTCATAGAACAGGTAGAAGAGGTCTTCACCTTTAGCAGCCACCTTTCCCGTAGAGACTGGTTGTGCTCACAGGAACTCAGATGCCCCCAGGTCTTATGCTCAGAGTAGTATGAGTTTATGCTTACACGGTAGTGCACAGGTATAGGAGGTTGCACATGGAGTAGCGACAGGCCAGATGTCAGCGGACTGGACAGGGCACCAGAGGATATGTCAGGTATAGGCAGAAAGGTCAAGGTCATAGGCACAGGTTCAGGATCCAGGGACAGGCGTAAGATCAGGGTCACTAGCAGAGGTTCAGAATCCGGGTTCAGGCAATAGATCAGGATCAGAAGCACAGGTTCAGAGTCCAGGAACAGGCAAAGGTCATACACAGGTAATCAATCACAATTTCCACACCAAACAATAGAACAGGAGCAGGCAGCAGTACTGGAGACAGGACACTATAACCGGCAGTGAGGCTCAGACCTCACTGCCTTAAATAGTACTAAGAGCCAATCAGAACAGAGGAGGACAGGGCTGACAATCAGCCTCAGGAGGCAGCTAATTAATTACTAGCTAGAACTAGCATAGGTAATAACATAAACCAGGAAGCATGTATAAAAATATAAATGAACCAGTTTAAATCATATGAGAGCTCCCCCTGGTGTTGGAGGATGTCCCTACACCCTCCTACATCTATGCCACAAGGATAATAACAGAGCATAGAAACTAAAGCATGCGCCCGGCTGCTAGTTCACTCCAGGATGCGGTGTACCGCCGCGGCTCGTGACAGCATGAAAGGGAGTCTGCTCCAATGCACCTCCATCAGACACTTTCCCATTCTTAAAAATGTCCACAGATAAGAATTTGTATTTCGCATCCACTTTCACCATTAGAATTATGCTGAAAAATCATTTGTAACTATAATAAAAAGATTCACTTTTGCATGAAGGCATAATTCGGACATGTTTCCCATCAATGTCACCGCCACAGTTTGGAAAATTACATTGGCTTTCAAATTCTTCCGCAATAACTTATCGAATTGCCACAAGTGAATGACGTGAGTTACCATAGACAGAGTGAAAATTAAATGTTTTAAAGCGGAAATAGCCAGACCCCATGCCATGTATAATGGCATACAGAAGTGGGGCCCGAGTATTGCCGCTTTAAAACCGGCATTTTCACTCTGTCTGTGGTAACTGACGTAATTTCCTCATGTAGCTGTTTAGGCAATTTGGATATTACACTGCCCAGTCATTTAAACCTTCTCAAAAGTTAGTATCTATTATATAGTAAGTAGGCTTTTTATTACTATTGGGCTTACAACAATCATTATTGTGGCTTTGTTTAAAAGTATTTCGGCTTTCCCATAGCCGTAATATTGACTGCCACAGCCTTTGGTTCGGGGGTGAGGAGCTTACTGTCCAAAAATTGTAGAGTTTGTTAAGTAAGTGTGAAGACTAGATTTACCTGTTGATACCATCAGTTGATATACCCACATGTTGCCAGGTAACTGTTCTCTTCTAAAACTAATCAATTAATAGAGTGTAATAAACAAGTTATAAAATCAGCAATCTACTACTTTCAATTGTAATTATTTTTGACAAAGATTGACAGTTTTCCTCTGAGAAATGTAACACTTATGCTGCTTAATATCAATAGATTTATTTAGCTTTGTTTTGTTTTTGCCACCTCTGGAAACAAATCTGCCACTGTTTCTTTCCTTGTTTTATATTATTAGTAATTTAGATTTAAAACAAGTAACAATTGTTTGTTTGTCATCCGCAAAATAAATGACTAGGGCTGATAAATACCGGACCTGTGTATCTCTATGACTTGTGTATATTTTACAAAAGCCTTGGAATCACAGCGGTATTTAAATGTTGTCATGCTGCAGCAGATGGCATATTTTATGTCTAAACAAGGCAGTAAAATATTGTACTTAATTAATTTGCTGACCAGCATTTGCTTTCACAATTAATGGCCAATTCCTGTTTTCTAACAACTCTATTCCTTCCTCTTCAAGACCCTAATAATAATAATGTTAGGACAGTAATTCTTTACCCTTTTGTTCAGCAAGCTAATTTGTGTTATAAAATCCCATCTGTGATGAAGTGTTTCATGCAGTACATGACAGATTTAAATGTTCATAGAAAAAGATTTAAGAAGTTCAGCAAAATATTTTTTTCTTAAGTTACACTTATTTAAAGAATAAAAAACCATTACACAGTTTATGGCTGATGTATGTTTTATTGCACTGATTTTATCATTCACTGTTTTTATTTTCAACTTACTAACCCCACAGAGAACAGGATTTCTGCATCCTTGATCAAAGTGTCTTTTCATCTTTCTCTGGAAAATCAACTCTACTGTTCTGAAAATGGTCCATCTGGTCCTCGGTGGCTCTTTAAAATCGTTCCAACAAATTACGGAGGTACTATGGCATTGAACATGCAAATGACTGTTTTTTACAAAAACTTTTTTTTTCTCTTTCCTGTGAAAAACTTGTCATGGAAATATGAGGGCAGTTTTCTGTGTCAGGTTTACCTGAGATCCTTTATCCCACAACTTCAAAATTCCTCACTAGGAAGTGTAATTCAGCCTGCAAGGACGGGCATATTTTGATTGTTCAGATGTTAAGTTTTAGGAATCAAGGCAGGTTTGGAACTCTGCATCGCTGGGTCCCATAGCAAAATGCAGCTGCCAGGGGCCGTATCATTGATGACGCGGCCGCATCGCCTGTCAAGTGATGCGGCCACCTGTGCGCCACCCGGGCTGCATGTTGCCAGCCCGCCCCTGGCAGCTGCATTTAGCTAACAGGGGTTAGACTGAGCGGCCCGGCCCCCATGCCCCCGGCCCAGCCCGTCCCTGGCAGCTGCAACTCCCAGCCCCCCCTTCCCCCGAGAACTTCTGACCCTGAATGAAGGTTGTGAATCATTTTCTTTTTCATTATGTTATTGTTAAATTCAACAAAGAAATTAAGTCACTTCTCTAAGATAATAGTTACTTATAAGTGTTCTCTGCTAAATGGTTTACATGTTGTGATTAAATTTTTGTTACAACTTATACACTGTTGTTTTTCTTTTTAGTCAGCAATTCCAAATTTATTTAACACGTACTTGTTTATAAATGTCCATTTATTTCAAGACTAAAGAGTTCTTTGTTAGTGCATGAGAAATATGCTCCTTTTTAAAAAATTCATATTCCACATTTGGTAAGAATATGCAGCGACGAGTGCTACATTTTAATAGGGAAAATTTCAAACTATCTTTCATCATGCAGATGCAGCGGGTTCTCATCATATTTACATAGCTTGTTCTATTGGGGGTTCCAGCCCTCCACCTCCCTACCTATTTGCCTACAAGATGATTCCCAAACTTTTTGTTATTTAATTTATATTTTTATATTATGCAGTCTTGTCTGAAAAATGACACTTAAACATGTCAACAATTCTGCACTAAGGGCCTGAATCATTATGGAAAGTAAGGCCAAAAAAAAGAGTAAATGTTCTCTGGGACAAACCATGTTACAATTCAAGAGGTGCAAATTAGTTTATTACTTTGCACATAAGTTAAATACTGGCTGTTTTTTCACCTAGCACACAAATAATAGCTTGATTTTTACACTGAAATTTAAAGTTGATCTAGAACATTCCCTATCCCAACTATAAAACTGTCCACACAATTTAAATTTAAACCCCTATTCAATGCAACATGATTTTGCCCAGGTGCAAAGTTATTTCTTTTTTATGCTTTGCTCTCCTTAAAGACATATGCCCTAAGAGTTAACTGTTTTGTAGAGTGCATCAACATTGTTTCAATGAAGTCAAAAATTATCAGTAGCTTTGGCTATCTGTTGCTATCTCTCAAATTGCAAAGCAATAAAGTGAATGACTGTGTGAACCCCCCAATCTCACTTGATACAGATTGGTTAGATTCTACATATTCTAGACATAGGTGTAATATTTGATTAGTTTTCCACCAGAAGGTAGCAGAGAACTTAATAACAAAAAATTGCAAACTATCGTATTATAAGCAGAAAAAATACAGTAAGAATTTAATTGTGCATAGTTCCCTTTTAACTGAAACCACAGTTACATTTTAATATTTGTCATTCTTTTTGCTTTGGGTGGAAAGTTCACTAGTAAACTGCATTAGTGCTCAGACACCTCCACTGTATTCTGTCGAGTAGCGTAAAATGCAGTTACACTTCTTTTCAATGCAAGTAGGTTTGTTATACTGCAAAAAGGAACCCACAATGACAATAGTGTTTTTAGTCCTTAGTGGAGTTACAAAATATGTTTCCATTTTTACATGTTCTGCAATTACCATGTTAAAGACATATTCCCACTTTTTCAGTCTGTGGTGAAATTAAAAAAGTTAAACATAATTGCAAAATATTGCTTTAGCTCAGATGATTCACCCAAACCAGTGGGTTCTTTGACTTCTTCTACAGTCAGGGAAGGCTGTTCTTATTCCTGCTGGCAGCGTGTTGTTGATGGGTTACACACTGCTTATGTGAGTTAAGGCTGCATTGGCAGGAGCAAAGAAAGTCCATCCATTTCTACTGGGTGTAAAGTTGCTCTCCTAACTCTTGCCAAGCCAACAGAGTCCTACGTCCATGGAAGACATTAAGGGCTCTGCCATCAGGGAAATCTCTGGATCACAGGTAATTAACGTTGTGCCTTTATTTCAAATTAATAAAACTTATGGGTGGAGTTATCCTTTAAATGCATGATTCTTCCAAAACTAAACTAGCTTCTTAATGGGCATACTTAATATTAATCTACAATAGTATTAAAATATATCTCCACCTTGGGGGAGGGGGGTGTAGAGCCAACTGCTGAATGGATTGGCAATTGGCAGCTTAAATCTGTGGTGCCACAGTGTGTACCAGATAAACTTTTGGAAACTGCTGCAAAAAAGGACTCAAAACTGTATACTAAAAGGGTGGTGAGAAAATTAATAGTCCAGGCCCAGAAAGGGTCTCAGGCATAACCCATTGAGACCACTTTTGGCAAGCAGAAGAAAGTCTCTTCAAAGACCCTGATCGTCAGATTACGGCCCACTGAGAGTTCTACCATTATATGCATACCTCACAAGAACAATAATTACAACTCAACGAAAACACTAAGTCCCTCCAACACTGGGGTTTCCTGACCAAGCTCCTAACAATGACCAGATCAACCTGGTCTATTCACTAATCCAAGCCCAACTACTACTAAAGGCATGCAGTTTGCCCAACTACTACTAAGGGCATGCAGTTTGCCCAACTACTACTAAAGGCATGCAGTTTGCCCAACTACTACTAAGGGCATGCAGTTTGCCCAACTACTACTAAAGGCATGCAGTTTGCCCAACTACTACTAAAGGCATGCAGTTTTCATAAATCATCTGACATATCTGTACCATCAAAATAATATAACAAGATAAACGTACAAAGGTGCTACTAAACAAAAAGCTGCATGTATGTCAGAGGGGGATGCTAAACCCCCTCAAAAATATGATAATGAATTAACAAATTTGCCCATTGCTAATCAGTAATAAAATAGAATGTATATTCTCATGGGCAGGGTCCTCTCTATCATTTGTCACCTGCGTGTTAGTCCTGTCTGTATTTTCCAATTGTATTGTGCATTACAAATGATATGCTTTATTATGCTCTTAACTATGTATTGTTATATTTGATTTATTTTAATTTGCGCCTAGGTATTATCTGGTTTATGTATTATTACTGTATTTACATATTTTTCTGTATGTATTTTGTTTTGTATAGATGTACCTTTGCTGTAGAGTACTGCAGAGTTTGTGTAAAATAAAAAAACCATGATGATGATACAGAAGTAACTGAAAACAAATACAAGGTTGTTGAATTGAAAAGTAATTTCAATTCATAAAACCATATTAAAAATAGAATAGAATAAAGCTAAATAAACATTAATAAATAACGAGTTAGTAAATATGAATCAATATCCTTTGTAAAAAAAAGCTCTACTCAATTCATATTTGGAATATGTGATTAATATATTGAATAGTTGTATAATGAATAAATAATTAGTACAGTGATAAAGCAACCAGGCTTTACATATAATCTAAAAAGATATTTGACTGATCTCCTATAGATCACATACACTTTATGGAACAAGGACATAAGTAAATACCATCTTTATATACAGATGCTGCAGATATACAAAGATCAACAGTAGTTAACAGACGTTCAAACCCTAAGATCTAATATGCCTTTTTTCAGGCCAGTGTTAATAAAACCACTGAGAAATGTGGTATCTTATGATGATACCAAATAAAAAAGCAATAGAGCAGCTTCTACAAAAAATAAAACTATTGGAAACTGCTCCTACAAATAGGTAGTGTCAGGCGCCGCCCTGCTTCTGCTTTAAGATGGACGCCTGCCCCCTTGTGATGTCATTCTCCGGGTCTGATCGCATGCATGCGCAGAACATCGCATTCCGTAGCATAGTGACAAGACATTCTCTTTTCCTGATCTGCACGCATGCGCAGAACATCGCATTCCGTAGCATAGTGACGAGACACACTGTTTCACTGCTTAGCGTTTTGTTGTGTTCTTACTGCCGGAGACAGCAGCACCAATCATGGAGTACGTCCCTCTATTTTAAGATCACTCTAACACCATTAGGGTGTCTTGCTCCAGCGTTTGTTTCTGCTTCCTGTATGCTCATTTGGATTCTGACCCCGGCTTGCTCCTGACTTCTCCTTTGGCTCCTGATTCTGGCTTAGTGTTATACCCTGGTTTGGATTCGGCTTCCTGATCATTCTCCTGCTTCTCATATTGGCTGTAGACTGTCTCTCTGGTATTGACCCGGTTCTGCTGACTATCATTCGTGTGTGCATTGCTGCATCCAGGCTTAAGCATTCTGTATTCTGCTACACCATTACCTCTGCCTCATTGGTCACCTCCCCAGCTAACTGATACTGAGGGCCGCAACCTTGCAGCGAAGTCCATACTTCCTTGCAGGGGCCCCTGGTGAAAACCAGAGCCGTTTTAGATTCCGCTACTCAGTACTCAGTAGCGCCAACTGCTGGTAGATGCCACCATCTTCATCCTCGTGGTTATTACAGGTAGTACATAAAAACAAATAATATTAAATTCAATAGCCAAGCTTTAAATTCACACGGTATAATATTGTAACTTGATAATGGTGGCTGAATAAGCCGATGTTAAACACAAAAAGGCAACAGACATATCCTACAGATCTGTTAATATAAACTTATAAAAAATCTACACTAAAGGAAACAAGGTGGGCATAATGCTTATAAACAAACTTTGTAACCGACAAGTGCGTGTCCATATTCTGTCTATCAGGGATAATAAATGAGTAGGTCAGACACATCCCACACATATATATACCTGATAAACTCAAATTTATCGGGTAGAGCTGCTGACAATACTAGGTCTGTGGTAATGTATGTTTGGGTCCTATATCTTTTGTGGGATAACATCTGTTATCAGCAGGTTAATAATAATAGTGGTTAAGTCCTTTTTAGACACTGGCAGGATAATCTAAGTTTTGTTATATCAGATATTAATCTATCATGGTCAAAGTGGGGGTGTATAAGGTAGTATGCCATATTGCCACTTATCCTGCTGTCTTTTTTATTATTATTATTATAATTATTATTATATTCATTATTTATATGGCACCACAAGGTATCTACAGCGCCGTACAAAATACAAAAATTGTAAAACTATCAAATTCCATTCACCTAATTTGACATTGGATTACTCATACCTCCACTTCTAAATGTCCATTTTGACCTCTGGGTACGCATGTTTTTGGATTGATAATAAGTGAGAGCTTTTGTCACCATAGAAATCTCTTCTTCTTTTCTTGTCTCTGTACGGTTAATTCCGTATGTTAGGAATATAACCGTTGGCTCCTGTTTGAGAAGGAAGCTTGCTTGATACACAGATAGTGATTTACCTTAATATATGGGGCATCAACCAAACATCCTATTCTCATGTCATAATAGTTCATCTTTATATTTATTGCTAATTTTCTGTACCTTTTTTCTGTACAAAGGAGGTCCATTATATATATATATATATATATATATATATATATATATATATATATATATATATATATATATATATTCAATGTTCTTTTAATAAAATAATGCTTTTTAAGATATTAGGTAAATTCATGTTTTTATGAAAGAAAAATGTGTTTCTATTTATGGATTGATAAGACTACTTTTTATGGTTTGTCTATATGTTCATGTATATAGTGAACATCCGTCACCGTTTCCTATAAAAATTGGAAGGTATTGTGTGGTCCCCTATCACTTTGAAAAAGACTGTTTAGTTGAAAAACGTTGTTATATGAAAGGGGTTTCCGATCAGCTATCTTAACAAAGAGTGAACAAGAGGTTCTCTTTCCACCTGGAGTGAATGAATATAACCTGGGATCTCTCAACTGCATGATCTGCTTCATGATAGCTCGAATTATGGTATCTGGGATAGGTTTTGCTGATCTTATTTTGTAACCACATGGTTCTTATTTTAATTATTCAATGTAAATGTATACATTGTGTTTGTATGTGTTTTTTATGCAATAAAATGGAGCTAGGCTACAGATATTTAATCTCCTTGATTGTATGTAAATGACGGGGGGAGAAGATAAGTTAGATTGGATTGCGAGTAATTTGTGTTGAAAAAAATAAAATTTCTGCAGGATTGAGAAGTATTCAGCTATTGTTCTTTAGGAACTGTTGAGTTCCACATATGTAGCTTTTAGTTCTCCTTCAGTATATTCACAATGGGAGAGATCGACAAAGAGGTTATCGAGAGTATATATTATTGGATTTGGCTATATTCCCACATGTTTTAAACTTTATGTGAGTGCATATAATGAAATAACATTGAGCTTGATTTATTTAACAGAATTATGCTATATGGTTTTTTGTTTTTTACTGATTTTCATGCACGCTGCCAGTGGGTGAAACGAAAAAAGAATCCTCTATTGCGAAGAACTCCTTTATGATTCAGGAGCCATAGAAAAGACAGCTAATTGTCAGCATATCAGTTGAGTAACCTTCCCGTGTCACAAGTGTTGATTTTGAGAGATTGAGCGTACATGCTGTGCAATTTAATATCTAATTTTCTGTGAGCACATTCACAAGGGGTGTGTGTTGGAAAAAAGACATCCATACTTCTCTGCATGTTTTATAAACATTTTAGGACTGTCCTGAACATTGATTTTTTATTTGTATTTATAGTTGTGCTTCCTCTTTGCGCTTGGTATTTTGGGAGTGCATCCTACTCCCTCGTGGTGTGTGGTTTCAACTATATTACAGTCTGGTGTGACTGTGTAAGGGGTGTCTTCGAGCTGCAATCTTATGTGTGCCATTTGGGTATATAGTTCTGGCTTATTAATTACAAATTGAATTACCCCCCCTTACAATATATACCGTCACTTGCAATAGTATTCAAACCCTTAAACAGTCAACAGCTCTGTCTGTATTACAAACTTCAGGTACATAGATTGTCCAGACAGTATTGTTATTGTGAACCAGTAGGTTCTTAAACTAAATTTTCAAACTCATTATTAATTATTTGTCTGCAGATTTTTTTAAATAAAAACTTTTATTTTATTTCATTAAAAGTTCAGTTCTTATGGCTAAAAGACCCCCTAATTCAAATAACATTTTTCAAACTGTGAATCTGAAGGAAATATGTGAAAATTGAGAACAAAGAGCATTCTAAGAAAATGAAAGATGAAGTTGTAGAAATGCACAAGATAGGACAATGCTACAAAATAATAACCAAGTGCTTGGACATACCATTGAGCACTGTTGGTTTCATTGTGAGTAAATGGAAGCTGCATCATACCACCCAGGCAAGGCAAGAAGGAGACTTGTGATGGAAGCCACAGAGAGGCCAACTATCACTTTGAAGGAGCTACAGAGTTCAGTGGCTGAGATTGCAGTGAAGGTACAGCAGTCAACCATATCAAGAGCTCTGCATACAACTGGCCTATTTGGAAGGGTGGCTAGAAATAAGCCATTACTGAAGAAAAAACACACAAAGAGCACATCTGGAGCTTACCAGAAAACAGAGTGGCCCATATGAGACAAAACACTATGTGTGACACAAACCTAACACTGCCCATTCCTCAGCAAGCATCCAATAGTAAAGTATGGGGGTGGCAGGTGGCAGCATCATATTGTGGGAAACTTTTCCTCTGCAAGGACTGGGCATTTTGTTGAAATCAAAGGAAGGATGGAAGGTGCACAATATAGGGACATACTACAAGACAATCTGCTTCAATCTGCTACAAAAGAAAAAACTTGGGGGAAAGTTCACCTTTTAGCAGGACTATGATTCCAAACGCAAGTTGAAAGCAACACTGGCGTGGTTGAACAAGTCAAAGTCCAGGGGGTGAAAAGTTTGGGACGGACCTGGTCCGCTATGGCCGTTACATTGATGAGTTATTTATTATTTGGGGTGCTGGTGAAACACGTGCATAGTTTTTTGTTGATTCACTAACTAAAAATGAATGCAATTTGAAATTTGTACATAAATTTCAAACTACAAATATGGATCTTTTTAGATCTATCCTTAAGTATAGTGGATTCTTCCATTACTTCTGTAACTTATAAAAAGAAAATTGACATGACTGCTTATCTGCATTAATACAGTTCACATTTTAAACGTTGGAAAGATAATATACCCAAGGGGTAGGTACTTTTCTTAAAACAAAATTGCTCTAGTGAGATGTCGTTCCAAACACAAGCCAACGATCTTGTTTATACTTTTCTATCAAAAGAGATACATATTTGTAATGGAAAAATAAAAATAAGGATAAAACTATAATTAAAAACAAGACTGTTAATGAGACAGCAATGGCAACAACACATTTTCAGTTTGATATAAGAATGGAACAAAGAGAGATGAAAGAGAATACTTTGGAGCAGACATTTATTTCAAAATATAATAGGAGATCTAGAGATATTGCAGGAATTATTAAGACAAATTATTCAGTACTAAGACATGATCCCTCTTTGAAGTCTGTTCTTCCATCAAAACTCTAAAATTATATTTAGAAAAGGATCCAATATCAAAAATATAATATTACCAAGTTTACTATAGGAATCAAAAAATGAAAATAGTGGAGATGTTGTAAGCTGGCTCCCTGTAAAACCAAGTGGCTGCTTCAAATGTGGAAGTTCCAGATGCCTGACATGTGCACAATACCAAGTTAAAGGATTTATAGATTGTAATACCAATTATGTAGTATATATTCTTATATGCAAGCACCAATTACTTTATGTGATCATAATTATAAGATCATTAAAAACCAGGTTCCTTGAACATCGTCGAAAGATTGTGAAAAAATCAGATGTACACAGTGGGCCTAATTCATTAAGGAAAGTAAGGCAAACAAATGAGTTTTCTCCTGAACAAAACTATGTTACAATCCTTGGGGTACATATTAGTTTATTATTTTGCACATTAGTTAAATACTGTCTGTTTTTTTCATGTAGCATACAGATACTTGATAGCTTTATTTGAACACTGAAATTTAAAGTTGATCTAGAACATGCCTTACCCCAACTATAAATCTGACATCACATTTTAAATGTACCTCCCCCTCCAATGCAACATGGTTTTGCCAATGTGCAAAGTTACTTATATTTTTTTTTGCTTTCCTTAATGAATTAGTCCCAGTGTGTGTCGACATTTTTCAGAAAAACATAATTCCGATCCGAAAACTCTGAAAGTTATAGTAATTGAGCATATTAAACCTACCACTTGTGGAGGGGACATATTAAATAAATTGTGTAAGCAGTAAATCTATTGGATTCACTCTTTGAATACACTCAGCCCATTTGAACTTAATGAAAATTTAGAACTAAAAAATATAATTGATTAAAAGTCATTTTCTCTCCTCATCTGCTCTGTTTTTCCTTATATAAGGAATAAATATGTATGAATTATCAGTGAGTACATTGGTGAAGTTAATTACACTTAGCTGTCAGTTACAGCAGAAACTTGTGCACGCCGCTGTTTGTGGTTGAATCAGATCCTTGCTAGAAAGTTTACTTCAACTGTGCAGTCGCGCATGTAAGAGGCTTTAGCAATAACGTTTTCAATGAGGAACTTATTTAACACAATACTGCATTGTGATTTTAGAACACAAATGAGTCTGGACTCCTTCTCTGAGCGGGTTGGGTAAATTTTTCCAAGTACCACAACCCGATAAGCAGGATCCCTACTAAGAAAATCCGATTTGAAAAAAAGCGACCTAAATATAAACAGATTTCCGATGGCTCGAGCATGCTGACAGCAAGTAATTCCAAAGACACAGCAATCCGGCAGTTGACTTGCACATCACTTAACAGTGCGACCTAGATAAATGTTAATTTAAAGCAGCAATGTCGGGATCCTGCAGGTTAAGTGTTTCATTAAACATTTTATGACTTTACAAAAATAAATACACATTACATTACAGTACAAAAGCATTTACAGGTTTTTTGGTTTACAAGAAAATGTGTGATGACACTATCTTGAAATATGTTATTATTATTTCTTTATGCATAGGTGGAGTTACCTTCTAAGGAGTTATCATCCTCCTGGCAAGCGACTGCTGGTGCTGTCTGCGCTTGAGAGGAACCTGTGCGTTTTAAATTTGGAGATGTCTGATATTAAAATATTTTGCTGCCCAAAAAGCTGTGAAATAAAAATATGTCATCCACATGTCAATAGCACATTATCTAATCTGTGTCAAGCTTCTGCATTCAATGTGTGCAAAAATGTCAACTATTTACTTTATGCGGGATAATTATTTGAACATAAAGGGACAAAATATTTAAATCTATATATTACTCATTAGTAGAGATGCTCAGACTCGGTTCCCCGAGAACCGAACATACCCGAACTTAACAGATCTGAGCACCTATCCGAGCCGGCTCAGTACTTTCGCATGCCCTCGGACTTGAAAACCAGGCAAAACATCATTGTTACGTCATCGGATCTCGGGAGTTTTGGATTCTATAAGTACCGCCCTCCCCGGCGATCCAACGCCATTTCACAGAGGGACACAGAAGGGGTAGCACAGTTCTTGGCTGTCTCTATTGCAGTTGGGCAGCGTCATAGGTAGAAAAGAAAGAGGAGGGGTAGCAGTGTCCTTCAAAGTCTCCAGTGACATTCAGGAGAGCTCCATTGCTAATTGTCATTGCTGAAATAGAAAGAATAGGTTTGGCAGGCTTGGTCTTCTAAATCTGCAGTCACATTGTACTGTGTCATATAGGTAATATACAAAGAGGAGAGCTCCATTGCTAATTGTCATTGCTGAAATAGAGCTAATAGGGCTGGCAGGCTTGGTCTTCTAAATCTGCAGTCACATTGTACTGTGTTATATAGGTAACACACAAAGATGATGTTATGTACTAGCACATAGTTCTCCTCAAAAATAAAGCCCACATTGCGCTTGGATATAGTTGTACCAAATGATGCAGAAAACTCAGCTTCTTCAATAAGCTCAAGAAGCTCCTGCTCCTCCTCACTGAATTGCTCCTCCCCACTATTACTAGACTCCACATATTTCCTTCCTCTCACCATCCTAAACACCAATCAAAACACAGTGGTAATAAACAAAACAACACATAAAAGCCACAAACGAACAAAACACAGGTGTAAAACACAAAACAACAAAAAACTCTCACCAAAATAAACAGACTTTAAACACACAGACTGAGACAAACAATGGCTGATGAACCAAATTATCCAAAATAAACAACAGTTATGACTCACAATCATTTTCAAACGATCCACACTCTCTTGCTCTCTCCACTATTCTCTCTCTACTCCTTAAACTCCTATCAACTCAAATAAGGAAGTAGACTGGTTTTTATAGTCTTGGTGAGGTCAAAATTGTGCCATATTATAATTTAAAACTTCCAACCAATCAGATATGAGTATTGGATTGAAAATCGTGAATTGAACACTAAACACAGGTGATTGGAGTCTTTTCTTGTTTTGGGAAAACCGCTGTAACTTGCTCAAGATTGACAGCGATTTCTAACATGAGGCGAAAAATCGCTAATTAATACATATGGCGGCTTGGTGCCTAAAATTCTCATCATTGGATCTGGATCGTGATCAGCTGTGTCTGGCCTTTATAAAACTGCCTTTCTCTTCAAACTGGGCCAGTCCAACAATTGCCATTGCTGCTGGTCTCCCTGTGAAAACGCCCGTGAGCTAATGCGGACTTCCTTTATCCAATCCCCGTTTGATTACATTCAGCTACTAATATATGGGCAATATTTAGATTTGGGGGGTGCACCCAAGACACTAATTAGTACATATACCTAGGTTCAAAGGGAAAAGGATAACATTTCAAACATGGGGCGCTCTGTGAGTTACTTATATTGTCAGTGAAAACATTGTCCTTTATTGGAAATTCCAATAAATTCCAAAGAAGGACAACCTGGTTACCTTGACAACCTGCACCAGCAGTCATCATGTTGTGCCTGGTCTCCAGCTTCCCAGCCAAACCTGCATGTGCCTGCAGCTAACCTGTTGTGCCAGGTATCCAGCACTTGGGTCAGCTACCTGAGTATCCTGTTTCACTGTTTCTATGGACTTATGTTAGTTGCCTTATTATTTACTGCATCACATTTTTACCTGTAAGACCTGTATTTAAAATAAACCACTTTGTTTCATTTGCATTCTCCATATTGGAAATCCTGACAAATATCACTCAGAAACGATGATCAAACCTGGTAGAAAGATATACAGATTTAAAGCTGCTATTTCAGAAATGGGTATTTCTACCAAGTACTAGTCTGAAGGGGTGAATACTTATGCAAGCAACATTTTTCAGTTTCAGGCCACATGATCACTCCAACATGTAGACAATATATTCTGTATGGCATGCAATTTGTTCCTTAATGTCATATCTAAATCATGTAGCTTCCAAAACTACTTATTCTACTGCAGGGGTGCACATTTGTCTAGTAATTTTACATCCTGTGCATCTGAATAATATTCATTCCCTTCCCCTCTGCCTGTGTGCTAATGATATTTTAGCAGCTGAAACTAACCTGGAGATTTCCCTAGAAGATTTTCATGAAATACTAACATCTAAAAGTAAAGTGTTCTACTATAAACGGGACACGAATCAGGCAGAATTACTACCCCTTAATCTGTCTGCACATTATTTGACTTGCCTATGGCTAATAACAAATATGCATAGCAATCAACATCTATTAAACACTTGGGTATTCAAATCTCTTTTTCTCCATCAGTCCTATTTGATCTCCTCGAATAGCAAAATTCAAAACCCTTTTGTAACTGGTGAACCTTTGATATATCATGGCTTGGCCGGATTTTCATTGTCAAAGTGATGATTCTGCATAAAATACTATGTCTATTTAGAACCGTCAAACTCCCCATCCCAACTAGTTTCTATAAGATAGCCCAGAATAGCCGATCCAGAATTTGATGAATTTCTCTAAATTAGACAATTATTAATATCTTCTCTTTGAAACCCATCAACCCCTGCATTCAGTACCTCCACTCACCTTACTTTGTTCACTCATGTATCTGCACTCAAATCTGTAAAATATTCACTTCACACTCCTAGTTGAAAACTTCGGCACCACGCCACCTCCTAACCTACTTTATTGCCAGCAGTCCTTGATAGTATAGACTACTACTGGTATTTGCATTTTGGGGACACCCCATGCTTTTTGTCCCCTCAACTTTGCCATGAACAGCCCAGGCTGACAGCGTTAGCTCTGATTTGACTTTTATTGGGTGGGACTTGCTTGCTTTTTTCCTATTTATTTATTTATAGGTAGAACAAGGTCTGTGCTGATTATCAGCAGCAGCACAGATCTTGACCTGGGAGAAAGCAGCTGCAACAGATAAGACCCTTAAGAGGCTCATCTGTGCCTGCTTCCACCTCTCTATACTACATAAGGTACATGTAACACCTCACTGTACTCGGACTACGCAAGCCTGCAACTTCCCTCCCCCATCCCACCCCTCTACACATAGAAAGGCGCAATGGGCAGATGCGGCTAAGTTTGCATACAGACATTTTTCTACATATGCAAAGTATGAAAGACACATTTTGCACTTCAGAGCTAGACTTGCGTCGAACTCTGCATGAGGTCCTTTATGAGGGAGATTATGTCAAAGTGTGATACTTCCAAACTGGTAGATAGGTAGATTAGAAACTGCAATGCTGGCTTTGTGACTTGGGATCAATACAAATGGTGCAATGCATCAGGTAAAGGATTGCATGACCGCAAAGAACAACAGTACAAAAATATCCAAATTGTTTAGACATGGTTATTATTGCATCGGGGGCATAGAGGTGACAGACATCATCAATAAGTAAACTTACACCAGGCCCAGATAATCAATGTTGGATGCATTGCAAAGAGTTGAAGGAGCAAATTGCAAAACAGCAGTTTGCGGATGAGTAGATATGCGTGGATATATTTACTAAACTGCGGGATTGAAAAAGTGGAGATGTTGCCAATAGCAACCAATCAGATTCAATTTATTTAGTACATTCTACAAAATGACAGCTAGAATCTGATTGGTTGCTATAGGCAACATCTTCTCTTTTTGAAACCCGCAGTTTAGTAAATATGCCTTGCTGTTTGTGTTTGGAAATGATTGTTGACTGTTTTAAAATCACATAATAAACCGCATATTAATACAGCCACACCCTCTTTTGTATTTAACTGTCTAACATATAAAAATGTCCACAAATGTGGACATATCATTTAAAACACTATAAAGCCACCCAGTTGTATGATTTTTTTTGTATTTCTTATTAACCAAGCATTTTAAAATCAATGAATGCTCAAGTTTAAATCAAATATTTTAACCTCTTGTGCAGCATAACTTTTGCAGATGTCACCGGCAGTTTAAGAATCACATAAGAAGATTGCCTCAGTCTGAATGTCCTCAGGATAAGGGAATTCCTATGTAGTTCATGAGAAATGCTGTCACAGAGAGATAAGTGAATTAAATGGACAGTAGAAGCCTGTACATCGCAAACCTGCTGACAGGTGACAGTTTTAATGGAGCAAAAGTTGAGAAATCATCTGTATCAGACAGCTAAAAATTCCTGCTATTTGTTTTACCTCAGATACTGTACGTTAAGCATTGTTCTCATGTATATATAACATTGCTTAATAAGCAAGCTGAGCTATGGTAAAGGTATATGGTGTATTTCCATGTAACATAATCATAATGTAAACACTGAAAACAATAGATAGACTGTGAGGGAATAAATCACACTGAGGACATGAATAACTTTTTGATGTGTAGAATAGAGTGGTGACTGTGTGATATTATAGTTTGCCTCTCTGTTTGTTTACCAGACATTATGCTCCTGTCAAAGTATAGTTTAAGTATAGAGCATCTACAGCTAAGTCTACTTTTTCTCTTTACACACTTTCTAGTGTATCCTTATTTTGATGTTCTGTTTATTCCCATGTAGTGTGCCTATAATGAGTCACCCCAAGGCAACTGTCTTAGACATCTAATTGCTGTTGGCAGCAAAATTAAAATAATTAATTTAAAAATGCCAATTTTCTGATGTTAATGTAAAAATTAATGAAATGTACCTTGAGTCTATCATGCTTGCAAACGACAATAGTTATATTTTAAATTTCATAATTCTTATGATCAAATGTCACAAGGGGCACCAATGATAAAGGTACTTTGCAAAGCACAAAGTGGACGCTCCGCAGTGCTAAGACAGCTTTTTGATACACTATGCACCTCAATATAAACAAGTGCACCTAGATCTGCACTGGGTGACATAGGTTTATGGCGCAAGATGATTGTTGAATAGCAGCAATTTCTACAAACAGGAGGAGTGAAGGTGTTCCTAGTGAATTATGGAAAAGGCACACTGTTAAAGTTGTATATATAATAATAATAACATTTATTGTCAGCAACCTGATTTGCAATATTATTATATATTATTGTTATAATACATATTATTATATTGAGGAATTGCTGGTATAACACTGTGAAAAGGTTAGGAACTATATCTCATTGTAAGCCATTGACCTCTGTGATGACATCATTTTGTAAACACACCCACCATTGTAAAAGTTTTTAAATTGACCTGCAGCCAACTGAGTACATACACTCTCTGCTAAGAATCCTGGTCTGCAGGCTGTATGGTAACTATGTAACTTAAGATCTAAAAATGAAGTAAATCTCTTTTTATTGCAAAATCTACAATTGGACTGGACAATATTGATTTATTCTGGAAATTAATTCAACAACACTGATGCACCTAGTTTTGCAGAAGAAGGCAGAAACAAGATTGTTGTAATGGCATTAAGAAGTGAAGAAGGTGATTTTAGGGATGTTCCTTTGCCATGGAGAGGGATGCAAGGACATTTCCACTCTGCAAAAGGCCTTTAGATGCAATTTTCTCTTCTTCGCTAAAGTCTGGCAGCTAGTTGGAGCTCAGTGCGATACACAGGCAAATAATAGTTTTGGTGATTTGGAGTGATACAGGAGTGCTAAACCACTCTGAATGCAGATTTAGATATAGCCTTATGCCTTTGGGGTTCGTTGTTTTGCTATGTTTTGTTGTGGTATTAATTGGTACAGAATACTAAGCTGCAATCACCAGAGGTACCTTGTGCTTGCAGCTTTGTTTAAATACAGTAGGTACTGTTTGCAGCTATGTTCATCACAGGGTGTGTTGGTGATGGTGGTACAGCTGCATCACCAGATGGTTTACTTATACTTTATACTTTATTATGGGTAAAATGTGCATTCTAGCTGTGTATTTCAGCTGCTTTAAATTTCTGTAATGTATCTTTAAATTACTGTGTGGCTTCCATAAAATGGAAAATGATAACTAAGCACTGAATTAATATATACTGTACAATGGCTGTGTTTTGCGTTTACATTTTTGTTTTTACAACATTATGTGCATGCATACAAGGGGAATTTTAATAGTCAATTCCTAATTCGCTTGTGGCCTCAGGGTTTTTAAAAGCTGTATATACAATGTCATTTTTTTCTGTCTTGATATGGAAATTTGTCTATACATATTTATGAATTCAACAGTAACATTTGCTTTAGTTGTCAGATATATTGCTACTCATCCAATAAGAAATATATATAATAGAGATGTGCACAGGCCAACATGTTTTGGCCAAAAATCCTCATGTGTTTTGTTTTTGGTTTTGGATCTTTATTTCTTTCAAAATTTTGAGAAACAGGCAAAATCATGTGATTTTGAGCTGTTTTTGTCCCTACATTAGTATTTATAGCATTAACATTCATTTACAGTCATTCTCAGTCTATTTTCTAATGATTTTCTAATGATCTGTCTACAACTGTCAACATTTTCACCAATTTTGTCCAACGCTGTTGCAAGCTGGCTGGCTGAAATTAGTGACAGAGCAGTGGCACAAATACATGGTAATTTAATAAAAAATATTATCCCTGTTTAATCAAGTAAAGAACACCTTTACAACATAAAGGCAGAGCACTGGCTGATAGGAGTGCCATTTTAGAAAAGAAGATATCCCAGAGTAGGCCCACCCCACAAATTAAATTGTTTGATAAAAGTGTGGAATTTCACCTCGTTACTACTTCTTGCTGGGTGTGATACACAGGGCTGCCATCAGAAATTGTGGCGCCCAGTACAAATGTCACAGGCAGGGTCCCCTTTTTTCCTTTTCTTACCTCACCCCCATTTTTAAATTATCCCCTACCCAACATTTGTCTCCCTTCTACCTAACCTCTGCTTATCTGCTTCTTATTGCTGGCTATGTTCGGCTCCTCTCCATTGACAGAGTTGTGACATCATTACTTACATGATGTCAGCGACCCTGCAGGGAGCCTCTGCCTTGTTGTGGCTCTCTGTCCAGGAGTTGGGCGCCCTTCTCTCAGGAAGATGCACACCTAGGGGCTGGTACTGGATCAAATTGTGGCAGCAATTAGGCCTCCACATCTTGGAAATGGAGGCGGATGAGCTGCCTACTGCTGCATCCCTTAATTCAATGCAAAAGCCTCCACACCGCCCCACCCCTCACATCTCAGGGGCAGCTGCTGCCTAGAAATGGAGCCCACTACGTCCCATAATTCACTGCAGAGGCCCTGCTCCCCTAATAAATCTTTTTGGACCCAAGGCTAATGGGGCCTCATACTGTTGTTGGGCTCCATGCTGTTGTACTCCCTGTACCCCCCTGATGGCGGCCCTAGTGATAAATATGTTGGACAGTTATATGATTGACATTTATATGGTCGACACTAAAATATAGACAGAAATTGACAATAATGACATTGACAGTATTATTAGGTTGGCAACTGAAATGTAGACAGTATTATTAGGTCATAAATTTGAATGTAGACAGTATTATTAGGTTAATAATTCAAGAGTAAACAGTAATATTAAGTTAACAATTCAAATTTAGACAGTATTTTTAGGTCAACACCAACAACCCTTTCCTGACCCTATCCCTAACCCTATCCCTATTATTATACATATAATACTGTCTACATTTGAATTGTCAATGTAATAATACTGTTGACCATGTGAATTGTTGACCTAATTGTCAACATAATGATACTGTCAGCTTTTGAATTGCCGACCTAATAATACTGTCGACCATGTAAATTTTGGACCTAATAATACTGTCAACCCTTGAGTTGTCGAACTTTATTGTTGACTTTCTGAATTTCGAATGAATGTCTTGCCGTCAACCACATACCCTCTTGCTTTAGCTGGTGGCATAGCAGGTAATTTTTTTTTGTTGCTGTGCAATGATCTACATGCTGTCACAGAATGAAATTCTGAACAACCAAGTTTTGTGTGCAAAACATGGTACATGTTGGAATTCACTTGTCATAATGCACACTCTATGTTCACTTTATTATCATCAATGCAAAAAAATTAAAATAGCTAACGTACAGTGGCAATAAAAGATTCAGACCATGACCTCGTTTTGCTAGTAGTAGTCCTGCTACTGCTTTTACACATACTAGAATGCCCATTGCAAAAGCGAATGCCCAACAAAGTAATGCATCTTCTGTAACTTTGCATGCACCACCTTCTCCCTCTGAGTGTAGATCTGTCACCTCCAAAACAGCCACATCAGTGCATGAAAAGAACACTGAGGCTGAAGAACAAAATGGGCGTTCACAGAATCCTGAGCAGAATCTAAGGGTGTCCATTGGTGCTATATGTGAGTTTGGAATTTCAGATTCTGACACTGTAATTATAGTGCAGCCTCCTTCCAAAATTTCACAACCATTTGGAAAGTGTGTGAGACACATATTTGACAGCATAATATAGACAGGGTTGGAAACTGGAAAGTTGACAATAATGACATTGACAGTATTATTAGGTCAACAATTGAAATGTTTTCAGTATTATTAGGTCGACAATTCTAATAGACAGTATTATTAGGCCCTAACCTATCCCTAACCCTATCCTTATTCCTAACCCTCTCCCTAACCATATAATACAGTCTACATTTGATTGTAGACCTAATTATACTGTCTACATTTGAATTGCCAGCCTTACAATACTTTCCACATTTCATTTGTCGACCTGATAATATTGTCAACATTAGAATTGTTGACCTAATGATACTGTTGACATTTGCATTGCCGATTATTGACCATCGACTGCATACCTTTGAAAGTAATGATGATGATTTAGACATAGAACATCAGTCACCAGTGGTACCAATCTCATGCCCATGATATGTGCATTATCATGCCTGGGAAAAAGACCAAAAAATCCACCTCTTGTGTGTGGACATATTTTTATCCCAACCCAGACAACATTTGTCAAGGAATCTGTAGCCTTTGTGATGGCACAATAAGTACAGATAGGTGTATCCTCCCTTCATCATCATCATTATCATTTATTTATATAGTGTCAGCAAATTTTGTAGCACTTAACAATTGGGAAGGAGAGTTGGTTTCCATGGCGACTGCAGGGAGTAGAGACACTTCACTCTACCCCGATTGCTAACACCTCTTTTGTTCTGGGTCTGGGCGTGGGACTACAAATATCCAGCGCACCGTTGTATCGGTGGGTTGGATACTTTCACGCAAAATACAGCACACAAAAGGGATTTACGTCCGAAGATGAATCAGGCCCTTAATGTGCATTTGTTCATTTGTAGTTTCCTGTAAAATCAGAACAGAAGATAGGTCACCAGTTATTGGTGAACCACAGCACCCATTGCCTGACCACTGTTTCAGCACAAAAAAATTGTGGAGCACTACAGAGTGAAGAGATAAAGGACTCCTTTCCAGTACTACTAACATCTGGAGGAAAACTATGCGGTACCTGTAGAATGAGATCCCTGGACAATAACATCTGTGTCCATTTATACACTGCCCATGTGATTCTCCTTGCAGGTAGGAGTACCTTTGTACACCTCTATTTGTTTTAAATCAATGTATGTGAGTGTAATACTTTTTAATGTAATACATATTTTATGGAAAAAAGCAATATTACACTAGGATTTTGAAGTTGTTCGATGGAAGGAATCATTCAAAGAAATCACTATGGGCACTTCTCAACACACCTTCTAGTATGTGCGTGACCATAAGAAAATTACGTGTGGATTTGACACCTTACACTTGTAAAATATTATAAGACTGAAATGAAAGATAATTATAGCAAGTTTGCATTCTACAAGAGCCTTCCCCTTTTGGACTTTGAATCTCTAACATCCATTAGAGATAGTATTTGAAGTATTTCTGGCATATTGCGCTATGTTTTGTTTTTTTCTCTTTCTCTTTTTTCATATGCATGTGGGAATAATGAATCTATGATTAGAGATTCTGGTATATGTTGTTTATTAATGAAAATATCAACATACAACACAAAATTATAAAAAAAATTTTTTAAGGTAAAATATCACTTTTAGCTCTGAATCAATTCTATCCAAAATTATTTAATAAAAAATTGTGTTGATAATTTGTATGAACCATGTTTTTAGCAGAGGTGGATGGTTCACAGAGGTTTGACATTTTAATAATAGTATATTTGAGTTCTACTTTTGCTTTGACATCTGTGATATACCATTCTGCGCTGTATCTGTAAATTTGCATTTAGTGAAATTTATAGTCTATGAATAAATCTGGAGATGACAGTCAATTATTGCTGCGATGTGGTTATGATAAGAATTGGAACACTTAAGGTGAAATTCTGCTGTGCAAATGAGCAAAATGTTGGTGTCAAGTGCAGAAGAGAGCAATTTTTAAAACATTCATGTTCTCTAGAGGGGGTAAAGGGATAATTGTTTAGTGGCAGCTAGGATGAATCCAAGAAATTAGCAAATCTATTAAAATAGCAATCTTCTTGTATTTCTATTGTGTATCAAAAAATGGTGCAATGGTTCTTCACCATAAGTGGTCCTATTTAGAAAAGTTTACTTTGTAATTATAGTAGTTTATATTTCTGACAATAGGCTGGGTTTTAGTGCATCCATCATAATTGAAAAACAGCTTTCTATCATTGTTTTTGGGTGACACAGACTAATTTAGGGTTAAGTCTCTTTGCGGTAGATACTTGTAATTAATAGCATTCTGGGGAACGTGGGCCCTGTTTCTATTGTTTTTTTATATTATTGATTTTTTTTTTCAAGCAGTGTGGTATTGATTCAATTTGCCAGGCTCTGCCTAGCAAGTTATCCTTCGCTCTGTCTATACCATCCATACCCAACTTAAGATCCTTTTTCCTTACTCAGTTCTTATCACTCATTTTGGGTAGTGAATAAAATGCTAAAAAATAATTGTTTAATTCATTATTTGTACTTATATGGGGCATTGAATTTAAACATCTCTGTATACAGTGTTTCACTGTGGAGCTAAACTGGCAGCTGTCACACAAGGAGTTGTGTTTCATCTGACTCTGGATCAACTCAATTAGAATTTATGAAAGATGAACGTGATGAACCATTTTGGGTTTTTTTTAACCATGTTAACTACATAATTAAGAAGCAGCGCTGGGTTTAAAATCCTTAATGACCCACAAAGCGCTAATTCTGTGGATTCAAGTAAAAACTAAATCTATGTGCAGTTTAGCATCTCAACTACTTATAAATATCCACTAGGTTGACGGGGAAGTTTAAGAAACACAATGAACTTTATGTTGTCGTTATATATGATGAAAAAGTATTAGCCAATTATGACCTGCTAAAACTCATGAGAAGGCATTCTATAATTACAGATTGTCAGCAGAACAGATATACAGATGGAACCCACTTGTTTTACACAATGTCATTGACATTATACTGGCATAGGAACAGCAGTGGTAATTGTGACTGGGCTCGAAGGGAACTGGTGGACTGCACTGCAACCCCATTTCTTTTGCCTGCTTGTCTCCGACAACTGACGTGCCAGCCATACTTGCTGGCAACTCTCGATACCCAGACTCCTTTTCCCTATCTGTGTCTAAACCGAAACATTCATTGTATAGTTCAGTTGATACCTACTTATTTAGGGAGCATCTTCCTCTGAAAAAATGTAACATGAGTCTACATCAAGTGCACAAAGCATCAAAAGACTAACTACATGCATTAGCTAAAGTAGCAGCCCAGTCAAGGCAAGAGATTTGGCATACACTTACCTCTATTAAACTGGCATGGATTACCAGACTAGACTTACAGGACTGGTTTGGAAATCATTTTCTTTATTGTATTGGACACTGTGCACCAGAAAATTTGCCATTCAGGTTGGGAATTTCAATTCTAGATCAAATATATGTATGTGAGCTCCAGTTTGCTAGCAACCCGACCCTTGAGCAGTGTGTTAATACAGTTTTCAGACAAAAAGCCTGGGCTGGCCTTATAAGGCGTCCTCCCATCCTATACTCCAACTGCTAACTTAAATGTAGGCCTATCTGTAGGGGATTTGTAAAAATCTGGAAATCAATTACATATTTTCACTGAAAAAAGTGGATAAATAATAATAACAACTAACTTTCATTTGCTTATAAAAAATATTTGTAAAGATTAATGTGATGGTATCTCTGCATAATTAAGCCCAAGTTATGAGGTACTATGCTTGGAGTCTCTTAGCTCTGGCGGTTTTAATTAATATTTCACCACAAACAATACTTCCAAGAAAAATTTGCACAAAAATACACAAGCATATTTCCTCTTAGAGAATCTTTTCTTGAAAGGTTTTCTTCTCAGCAGCTACATAGAGATAATAGACGCCTATCTAACAGTTGTACATACAGTAAGGGCCATATATATTTGGACACCAACACAATTTTTTTCGCTATTTTAGCTATTTACCAAAATATGTTTAAGTTAGAGTTATATAATGAATATGTGCCTAGAGTGCAAACTATTAGCTTTAATTTGAGGGTATTCACATCCAAATTGGAGGAAGGGTTTAGGATTTACAGCTGTTTAATATGTAGCACCCTTTTTTTCAGGTCACCAAAAGTTACGATGGCTTTGCCTTTATAAGCCATCGCCGCTTTAAATTTCCCCTGCAAAGTGGCCGATTTCCGGCGACTTGCAGAAATCGGAGCTTCATACATTTGCCCCCTGGAGTGGATTACAAGTGTGGCATTTACATTTGGAAGTTGTTGCTGTGAACCCATATCATGCGGTCAAAGGAGCACTCAATTCAAGTGAAACAGGCCATCCTTCGACTGCAGAAACAAAAAATCCATCAGAGAGATAGAAGGAAACTTAAGTGTAGACAAATCACAGTTTGGTACATTCTGAGAAAAAAAAATGGACTGGTGAGCTTGGCAGCGTAAACAAGCCTGGATGTCCATGCAAGTGGTTGAAGACCACAGGACTATTTCAATGGTAAAGAAAAACCCCTTCACAACATTCAGCCAAGTGAAGAACACTCTTCAGGATATAGGCATATCATTATTCCAGTCTACCATAAAGAGAAAATTTCACGAGAGTAAATACAGAGTGTTCACCACAAGGTGCAAACCATTCGTAAGCCTCAAGAATAGAAAGACCAGATTAGACTTTAAAAAAGCCAGCCAAGTTATGTTACAACATTCATTGGATAGATGAAAACAAGATCCACCTGTACCAGAATGATGGGAAAAAAAGGGAGAAGGCTTGGAATGGCTAATGATCCGAAGCATAACACATCATCTGAAGGAGGGAGGCATTGTTATGGCATGGGCATGTATAGCTTCCAAAGGCACTGTGTCACTAGTGTTTATTGATGATAAGACAGAAACAGCTGAATGAATTCTGAAGTGTATAGGGATATACTGTCTGCTCAAATTCAGCAAAATTGATAGGACAGTGCTTCACAATACAGATTGACATTGACCCAAAACATACTGTGAAAGCAACCCAATACTGCCTAAGCAAAGAAGTGGAACTGCAATGGCCGAGTCAATCATCTAATGTCAACCCAATCGAGCATATATTTCACTTTCTGAAAACAAAACTAAAGGCAGAAAGACCCACAAACAACAACTGAAGACAGCTGCAGTAAAGTCCCAGCAAATCATAGCAAAGGTGGAAACCCACTTGGTGGTGTCCATGGGTTCCAGACTTCTGGCAGTCATTAACTGCAAAGGATTTGCAAAAAAGTATTAAAATAAACATTTTATTTATTATCATGTTAATTTGTCCAATTACATTTGAGCCCATGAGAGTATTGGACTCTGTATTCCTAAACGTTTCAGACAATAATTTTATTTGACCCCTTGAATTGAAGCTTCAATTGCGCCTCCATTGTTTTCAAATCCATCGTGGTGGCATACAGAGAAAAAATAATGAAAATTGTGTCACTGTCCAAATATTTCCAGACCTAGCTGTATATTTTTGGTTTTCTGAAGTCAGTAAAGGGTCACGTTCATATGAGAGTAGACCTGTGGCAGAGTAAAAGATGGGAATCTTACTATAATTATGATTTGTTATCATAATTATAGCATTAACTAACAGAGGATCAAATGAAAATAATTTTTATTATAATTGTTTTTCTAATTGAATTTGTAAATGTTAGTCCACAAATATGAAGACATCAAAACATGATAATCAAGTGTTATATTGAGTGAAAGAAAATACAGTGCAGAGGAAGTATAGTAACATCTTAGATGGATGGTGAGGGGGTTGCAAATATAAAATAAGACAAAAACAAATGTTACATTCTCCATTTAGAATTATTTTTTAATCTGTGACTACCACTGCATATCATTTTATTTCTCCTCAGGTTCATCACACTTTTATTCTTACTTATAATACTGCATTCTTGATTTATCCAGGCACGTATCTGACAATTTTGAGCAAAATTTTACAGAGCCGGCAGATACTTCCATGAACGCAGCCCTGTCTGCTACGTCTTTGAATGCAAAGGACACTTACTACAGCCTATGATTTCAGGGAGTGAACAGGGTGGGAAGGGGCATTTTGCCATATTTAATTTACAGTAGGTACTTGCGAAATTCAAGTGCACGTAGCCACGTCCGAATCCAGCTTTGGCCATTTTTTTTACCGTCTCTTGCTCCAGCTAAAGGGCTAGACTAAGTCCTGATCAGTAGTGATGACAGTCTCATATGCATGCTATAACATGTGTTTGCAATCACAAGCAACTGTAAAAATGTGTTTTACATGATGTAGACATTATCAACATCCTAATAAATGTATTTCAAGGTAGGAAATAAAAAAACACACTCTTTTTTGTACTGTTTTTCTCTACAGTTCTATCACTAATGCTTATATTATTAACAGGTGACATTAATTCAATAATGTTTTTCCTGTGCATGTTTTTGCGTATTTATACTCCACATAGGTATTAAATATATCCTGCAGCGTCTTGTGTAGTAGAGCACAGCAGACCTGCACCCGCTTTGAACAGCGCACGTATCTTAATATCTATGCCTTGATGAATTCAGGAGCGCGCAAAGTCATTTAATATTAAACACAGGTTGCGCTCAACATGTGGGCATTGATGAATCAGGCCCTGTATTGCTAGTGTGAAGCTGGATATACACTACAGGTTTTTTGTCTAATAATCGCCTCAACCAGCCGACATGCGATGCTCGTTCAAAAGTTGGGTTAGTGTGTGTAGTGACACAATGATTGAAAGTCTTCCCAAATGGTCGATTGTCGCCTCACTTAGTTGGTCGTACCGTTCAATATTTTTGTTCCAATCCCCTTTCCAGTGTGTAGTGTATATAAATTTTTAGATCGACCCACGATAATCCTCCGATAGTTCCTCAAACTGGAGCTCTGCTGGGGGCGTGTGTGTAAGGACCCGCGAGGAGAAATGCCTCACAGGGCGACTAACTCCTAGTACCTAGGAACTTACCACGATTTGCGGGGATGACTGGACCGTGCCTCTGCCCCAGAGCAGGAGACTCTCCGTACACTTGCTGGGGTTGCCCTAAGAAGAGAAACAGAGAATTAACCCGGGCCTATCAGGAAAGGGCTGTCCGAGACCACGGCAATGAGCAAAGACACTCTTAGTCAAAGCTCCCTTGCCACCTCCTCGCTTTGCTATTGCCAAGGCACGGGGGACTACAGGCACTTGAGACCAGGAACAGTCCCGCCTTGGTGAGGGCCTAACCGAAAGGGGGAATCGAGCGTGATACTCACCGGGACACTCCCACTTCCGATCCTGTTCTCCTGCACCTCCCCAACACCTGCGGATGACAAGGAATACACAGCCTCCCTCTGCGCTATCAGTGAGACTAAGGAGTGCACCCACAATGCTAAGCTTACTACAACAGGTGACCCGACCCTAACAACTCTCTAATGGTTGGCAACGCAACTAGATTAAACAACTAAACACTAACTAGGTGTGGTGCACTAACGGGAACTACTCACTAACCACTATGGGGAACACCAGCCGGTGTTCACTGACTACTCCGGAGGGCGGTTCCTAACCCCCTCACCCAGGTCGTACCAAGGAGACTGTCTCCTTACTATAGGGTCACCCACGGATCCTAAGGACCGGCTGCACAAGGCCCGGCTGAGGCTCACTGGAACAGCACACTAACCTGGGCTTCGACTGCTGCACGGAACAGCCGATCATAACTCAACCGCCCGACTGCCTCCGTCCAGATATCGAACACGTGTCCGTCTACCCGGAACCATCAGAGAACCTGCACGGAACTCGGACTTGGGACCCTTAACCAGAACCACGGGCCGCCCCTGGAACTGAATCAAGCTGTGCTGCACTGCCCTTCTGGAAACCAGTGTGACCCCAGGGACCTACGGGACGGGAAAACTACGTATATTCTTCCCTGACTATGAGTAAGCTGGTAACTACACTTGTCCCCACAGCACGGGTTAGTACAGGACAACACAGGAAACAAGAGTCTACCTTTAATGGGGGCCTGACGTCTTGCACCTGGAAACAATTATGTAGCACACCAAAAATACAGTATGTAAAGCAATACTCGCCGCACAGACAGAATAAATACAGTAATACAGTATTTTGCACGCTACTCACTAGAATACACAGCTGTTAGCCAACCAGCCGGTTGCTACAGCACCAACAGGAGCCTTCTGCTCTACTGTACCCTCTACTCACCTCACACCCCTACACTAGTCAGGGCTCTCTCATGCCTCTAATACACCAAGGCCTTATGCCTCTTACTAGGGCCTTGTGCCCTGTTCTCCCAGGGGACACTAGCCCCTGCCTAACTAGGCCCTATGGCCTTCCTCGCTATGGCCTTTAGGCCACTAACTATAAGGGCCTTGTGCCCTTGCACACTTTGGGCTCGTAGCCCCTACTCAACTCACTAAGGGCCTTGTGCCCTATAACACTTTATGGCCTACTGGCCCACTCTTAACAGTTCTCTGGGCCTTATGCCCCCACTTGATGCCCCATGGGCCTTGTGCCCTGATGTGGTCACGGGCCTAGTGCCCAAGTGTATAAAGGGGAGAGAGACTGCGGGCGGGGGCCTGGAAGAGGTGGTGCCCCCAGAAGGGCCTTACCTGTTCCCTCATCTTCGGGGATCTTCTCCGGGCTCTTTCCCCCTCTGCCGCTGCTTCTAAGCTCTGCCGCGGCTTCTTATCTTGAGCCCGTCGGTTTTCAGGTGGCAGAGGCGTTCTTAGCCCTGACAAGGGCTCTCTACCACCGCTGACGATCTCCGGCGGCTTCTTATCTACTTTTCTTGCACACACAGCTCTCCGTGGTACGTCCTCTCTGCTCTCTCTCTCCACCGTCGAACTGAACTTGGCGTCGACGCTACGCGATGACGTGGCGGGTGGAGATTGGCCCGCCGCTGCCATGTAATTTCAAATGGCCGGGAGGTGAGCCCTGACTGGCTCACCGTCCCGGCCGAACCGAGTGGACCGCCGCCCGAACGAAGAACGACGACGGCCCCGGACAGGTAAGTCCCCCACATGTGTATGGAAATTTCAAATGACTGTACCTGTCCCACGTGGTTCGGTGTCAGCACATCACTGACTTGTTAATTAGATGATTGCAACGGAATAGCAGTAGTCTATTGCATTGATGCGTCTAGCATATGGCAGCCAGTTTAATAGAGTGTAGTGTTATACCAAAACAACATTTTTAGGTGTATTGCGTATGTCTGCCTTTATTAACTAATATTTCTAACATATCCAGAATAAACCACGCCGTGTTAATGTAACAGTTTTCTTGCAGAAAAATTTTCAAAAATATTTAGTACAGAATAATTAAAGTTAAAATAGTACTACACTTTAAAGGTGCTAGTGTTTTGTGGCAGAACCATCCCAAACAGCATACACATTTCAACAAAATTCTTCCCAAGCCTTTTAAATTTTTTCTCGATGTCACTTGTAATCACTGGTATTTCTTTAAAATAATCGTTGAACTTTACAATGTTTTTTTTAACTATAACGCTGTTAACTATAGTGAAAACGCTGCCCCTTTGTGTTTTTGGTATATCGTTACATGACCCGCAAATGTCGATTCAGTGTGCAAAAAAATTGAAACCATTGTTCACGACAACATGCTTGTAAAAAGTCGCCATTGGGACGGTCGCTCTTCCCATTATCGTCTAACACGAGGCTAGTGTGTATACAGTCTATAGACCAAGTGATCCGACCATCAATCAGATGTTAAATCAATCAGCATAAAAAGTTGGTGGAAAATTAGGCAGTGTGTACCTAGCTTTAGTGTACTGTAAACATCTGTTAACATTTGCTAAATAAATGAATGATAAATGAATGCTGCATAGTAATATTTTTTATATTATTGGCTTTTACACAAATCCACATGTTCTTGCTTTGAATAAACCTGATGTTCCTTATTTCCTTGACCAGATGCTTCCATATTGTTTCAACATTTTATTCAAAGTGGGTATCAGTTCATGCTTTATTGGAAAATCATACTTGCTATTGGGGGCATACATTGTGCTTACCATAAAGATTTTCTATATGTGACAAATAAGTGTATCCGCAGCAACTGCGCATATCACCAACCAAATATTGCAAATATTTGTATCCATGGGATCCGTCATTGACCCATCAAACAATAAACACTTTTATTCTGCTGGGGTTGAAAGGATTATATTCTGTAAATGGCAGGCACAAGATACAGAATTGGTATGCAACAATTGCATTGACAAAACGTACAGAACAAGATCCAGCTCTCCTGTGTTGCTCCACAATACCTCCCTCCATCTACTCTACTTACACCTACTCCAGGGGGTAAATGTATCAAAGTGCGAGTTTGCCAGCGTGTTTAAATCGCGGAAAAGGGCCCAGCAAGCCAGGGATGTCAGGGCATGTTGGCACTTGTGGTTCTCCAAGTGCCAACATGCCCTGGCTGCCGTGAGTATGCTGGTGTTTGTAGTTATACAAGCAACAGCATGGCCACAGTTTTTAGGGCAACCTGGCTGGCTGGGACTTGTAGTTCCACAAAAAAAATTGGTGTCAGTTTGTTTTTTTAACTCTTTCTCGCCGTATTACCCTACTACCCACAGTCCAGGGGTAGTAGGAAGAGCCCTAGTGCTATCAGCACTGGGCTGGTTCTTTCTAGGGGTGGGGTGCTCGTTTTTTTCGGCGGACCCCACTCCCTAGGGAATCCAGCCCAGCGCTGAACAGCCTAGGGTTGGTTAGTCATTATGGCAGGGGGACCCCTGCTGCGCGTCCCCCTGCTATAGTGCCTCCAACCCTGGCTGGTTTGCCTAGTGCTGGTAAAGTGAAAATCGGGGGAACCCCACGCAAAATTTTTCCCCGATTTTCACGGGACCAGCACTAGTCAGGCAGCAATAGGGTTAAGCTGGAATAGAGGGGGGACCTCAAGCTTTTTTTAAAAAAAACTTTTATCTATTCTTTAACTTTTTAACACTGCCAGGGCAGTGTAACAATGATTTGTTTCTACAACACGCTGCTATCAAGCAGCGCGTTGTATCTGGCGTGTTTAGAAGCAAACTCTCCTGAGTTTGCTAACTCGCAGCTTCATACATTGGAGACTTGTATAGCTGCAGTGGCAAACAGTGGTGAGTTTGATCTCTGGCGATTTTGCAAGTAGCGATTTTGACAGAAGCAGAACTCTGGCGATTTTGTATGAAAACTCAGCTTCATACATTGGCGAGTTTCAACTCTCCTGAGAAAAGCGCTGGAGTTGCAAACTCGCACTTTGATACATTTACCCCCAGATGTTAGAAACACAAGGGTGAAATGTCTTGCTGCCCAGGTAAACACAGTTTCCATGCTTATATGTAGGCTCAAAATGTCTATTACAGTTACCAGAGGTCACTTTGGTGATACCCAAGAAAAATTTGACTAATGTAGTGTTTGGTACAAGGAAAAAATGTACAATTTACTTTAATGTCCTCTAATATTATTATTATGTATTTTTTACATAAAATAGGTGTGCTACAAAAAATACACTATTCTTGACTCTATTGTAGGCCCTTGCCACTGGATTTACTGGTGATTTCTACATACTCCAGTCTGTATCACCGACAAGTTCATCCGTACCAAGCAAGCAATATTGTCAACTCTCC
Source organism: Mixophyes fleayi (assembly GCF_038048845.1). NCBI lineage: Eukaryota > Metazoa > Chordata > Amphibia > Anura > Limnodynastidae > Mixophyes > Mixophyes fleayi. The sequence continues at coordinate 159,361,572 of NC_134404.1, read as the reverse complement.
CGGAATGTCCGGGAGACTCCCGAATTTCGGATAGATCTCCCAGATTCCCGGGAGAGCTGGTGATTCTCCAGCATCTGCCCACTTCAATAATATTAGAGCCGGCATGTACGGACGGAGAGGGCAGGGCTTCACAAATTGTGCCATTTTGCCCACACCCCCAGTGATGTACTGCTTGTTTGGGGTCTTTTTACCACTGTGAAAAGACACAAAAAAGGCATTACGTTACCGGGGGTAGGGCCAAAATGACACAATACGCAAAGCCCCCCGCCCATTCATCCCTCGTGCCCTCCAGGATCTCCCGGACCTGGCCAACATAATGTTGGCAAGTATGCATTAAGGTCGGTTGGGAGGTGAAAAGTGGAGCGGAACAGAATACCATAGAAGTCAAGTTAGAGAAAATGTCAAAAGTTGCTGTGTACATCAGATGATTTATTCAAATATAGAAAGCCTCAGTTGGGAGTATGTAAGCAACAATAATGAATGAGAAAAACTGGGCTATGCAGCTGGCAAACCCAAAAACTGGACTATGCAGCTGGCAAACTCAGTGTATTATGCATGAAAAGAATGAAATAATTTTTTTTGGGGGGGATAGATGCAAAGTAAATGCCAGATTTGGTAGCTTTGGACAGTAAATCTTTCTTTGGCCCTCATAGTCCAAACAAAATGCAATAATTTAACTGGCATTTAATAGAGAGATACCGCAGCTTCGACCACTGTAGGTAACACTGCAGCAGAAATCGCACTTGTATTAATCCCTCTGACCTCAGGTTTTACACATTGCATTTGTTATAAGCTTGGTTGGGTGGGAGCCCCCACTGTTATCTAAGAGGAACTTCTCACTGTGGCTTTAGATGATGGCATGCTAAGTCTGTTGATCGGTTACAATAAAGATAGTTTCCTTGCAAGGCTCAGGGATGCAGTTTTTGGGGGACAGGTAAATGATGGTTCACATCTGGGGCACCACCTATTGAGACATGTAACAGAAGGATTAGTTTAAAAAGGGACTAAGTAGTAAGGAGATGAGATCTATCAGTCATCATTATGAACATGTCTGGAATGTAGATGTGACTGGAGCATCAGTTATCAATATAAACTTCTTTGCTAGGTCAAAGTCCTTAAATGGTCAATGAAGAGGTTGATAATGATGACTGCCATATATTTTATTGTTTAATAAATATTTTTTTTTAAAAACAAGTGCTATACAGCCTGGGTTGGCTACCAATAAAAAAGGGAGGTCAATTAGTGTAGAGTCCCCCTTCTAAAGAGGAAATCAGCACCAGGTTACACAGGCTGGGTAGGTCACACTACAATAGGAAAACATGCAGCGTGAGTTCACCCAGTCATAATAAAGACCCATTATGTTTAACCTGGACTATCCCCTCTATGAAGGGTCCAAAAAAAAAACATGCAACCCATGCACCATGATGAGATAGAAAAATTGGTAAAAATGAAGATCTAAAACTTGATTGTTAAGAAAGTCATTGACTAAAATGAGCTTATATTTAGAATAATTTAGCTGCTCTACTGGTACTTTGAGCAGCCATAGCATAAATCCATCACAAGCTCCATGGAATAAGCTGACTTATGTATTGATTGAAGAGCAACCTTCGATCTACACCTGAAAATCAGAAGAATATAATTCCCTTCATGTAATATCCTTGTTGATGCTGAAATAAATTTAGAGGCATAAACATCAGCATTGGTCAAAGCACAAGACATTTATTTTCTTTTGTAAATAAAAATATTTGTCAATGATTAAAAAAGTTACCAGCATTGCAGCTGAAAGTGCCATTACCTAGTTCTGAAGAGCTTCTGTTTCTGAAGATAATTATAATGGTGATCTCTCAAAGAAAGTGAGTGAGGGGATGCAGAAAGAGTTTATTTAAGATAAAGATACAATAACGAATGTTGAGCGTAAGGGTGGTAATGATGTTAATGGACCAGTTAGCTTGACATTTTCTTCTCAGTCATTATTCCCATAGCTGATGTCGATGATAACTTAGACTTTGTCAACTCAAGTATATAATAGTGCTTTTTGAAGATATCTTTTAGAAAGCAAAATCAATATACAGCATTCACTGAGGCATCGGGCAGGTCAGTCAGTTATGCAGTCTTTTATTAACTCCAAGGAGTTGTAGAGCTGTGTAATTTGTAAAAACATGCATCATAACTAGAGATGGTCACTGACCCCCGTGTTTTGGTTTTGGATTCGGTTTTGGATCTGGATTACCGTCGTGTTTTGGTTTTGGTTTTGGTTTTGCAAAACCGCCATTGCGTGTTTTGGTTTTGGTTTTGGTTTTGTTTGGTTTTGTTTTGCAATTTGTTATAAAAATTACATTTATTGGTGCTAAAATAACATAATTTAGGTATTATTTTGTAGCTACATTATTATTAACCTCAGTAACACTAATTTCCAGTCATTTTTTATTCAATTTTGAACACCTCCTATGTCACAATATGATTTTCATACACTTGAAAAGAAAAATTGCTGCAGTTCTTGCCAGTGATAACAAAAAGGCCATTGTCATGCCTGGGCATAAGACCAAAAATCCACCTCTTAAGTGTGGAATTATTTTTACACGAATCCTGGCAAGAGTTGTCTATCCATTTGTAACATTTTGAAAGCCACACTCAGTAGAGGTAGGGACCTTAACCATCTGGGATCCTCATCCATGTTTCGTCATTTTTCAGCGAGTTATTGGCAAACTGTTGGGAAAATCAGAAACTTTGGTTAAAAAAAAATTAACAACAAGCATTCCAGCATAATCTACCTCCCTTCTCTCATCTACATCCCAGCACCTGCAATCTTCCCCCCCAACAATTGGCAAGTAAACAATCCTCTGCAAGAGGAAGCAAGAATGAAACCTGTCACCCAGTCGCAAAGCGGATCACAGACGCCCTGGGTACTATGCTAGCGTTAGATCTGTGTCCAATGTCCACTATTAATACAGTTGGTTTAAGACATTTAATTGAGGTGTTATGTCCCTGTTAGCAAATGTCATCACTATACCATTTTACTAGAAAAGCTTATTCTCTCCTGTACCGGAAAGTTCCTAAAAATGTCATTATTGGGTGACAAAATGGTATTCTACCCACTGTACACTTAACCACAGATATGTGTACAAGCGGAACTGGGCAAACAAAAGATTATATGACTGTGAAAGCCCACTGGGTTGGTCTTTCGCCTTCCCCAGCATGGACAGCAGCAGCATGTACCCAGGTGCATCACATTTTTGAGAAGTAGGCTACTCTGTGTATCAGCAGCTTCACTAAGAGGCATACAGCTGACAAACTGTTCCAAAAACTAAGGGATGTCATTGAAATATGGCTAATCCTGCTTGGAGTCTCCTGAGGATATGTCATTTCTGATTACGACCCCAATATTGGTCCAGCATTACAGCGGGGCTGAATTCCATCACATTTCCTGTTTTGCACACACTATCAACTTGGTGTTACAGAACTTTTGAAAAATGACATGCAGGAGATGCTGTTTGTGTCCATAAACATTTAGGGTCAATTTGTGGTTTCTGCAACAGCATGTAGGAGAATACAGCAGCTGCAAGAAGACTAGCATTTGAGGGGAATATACTTTAGTCCAGCGAAGTAGTTACCTGTGAAGAAAGTGCAGACACAGTTAGCTTGAGTCAAGTGATTGCCTTAATAATAGATTTTGAAAAGGTGCTACATAAAATTATAGTGTGCAATAAAACAAAGTAAATGTGCTAACTATATTTTAATTGTAGATGAAATACTTAATTTTCTTTGCAAGGATCCCAGACTTATCAACATCTTGTTGGGACGTCTTCTCCTTCAGTTTCTCTGGCAACTGCTTGTAATAAAAGAAATTGCTTTCCCAAGACACCCAGTGATGATGCAGATGAGTCCGCTAAACATTTTGATATTTGCTGTGCTGTAAAAGAATTGCCCAAAAACCGTGACAGCTCTGCCCTAAAATCAACTAGTCATTCCCTTTGGAAGGCCATTATCAGCAATTACATCATACTACACAGACTCCTATGATATTGGGATATTGGGATGAATTAGTATTGTTGGAGGAAGATTATCACTAAACCCTGCCACCTCTCCAGTTTCGCAATGAGCTATGGTACAATAAAATGTAACTGCAGATTTAGACCAAGACTGTCAGCCCTATTATTTCTATTTCAGCAATTACAATTAGCAATGGAGCAATGGAGCTCTTCTCTTTGGGTGTTACCTATATAACGCAGCACAATTTGCCTGCAAATTCTACAGACAAGCCTGCTTGTCTTCCTCTCCATCAATGACTCTTAGCAATTGAGCACTCATCTTTGGGTGTATATTACACCCAAACATTATTAGTGAAAATTATGAAAAATACAGTTTAATCCCTGATAGGCCCTCCACCATCCTTTGCATGTTAATAGTAGGATTGGTTGGAATTATGGTCAAGGTCACACATTTTTTTGACAAATCCTTCAAACCAGCCCAGATGTCAAACTGTTGTGGTCTGCCCCCTGCGTCATCCCTGCTTGTGTTTGGAAAGTGCATATTGGTGCCAGAACTGCTCCCACTGGTGCCACACTGCTGCAGGACTTACACAATCAACCGCATCCTCATCGTCGGATACCCAAATCTCCCCCACATCCTCTTCTAAAGACAAAGTGTCATCCTCACTTGGTGTATCACCGGCTACACTCGGGCTGTTCAGGCACACATCAGCAGAACTGCTGAAAGGGCCCTTCTTTATGGGTAGACTAACAGAATGGTCACGATTAGACATCCCACTGTTGGATGGACTCTCCACAGGGATTGTTGTCATTTGTGAATCAGAGCAAATATTCTCCTGTAATGCCTCACTGTTATCTTGCAGCTCGGCTTTGACGCGTAACAGTAGTTGTGCACCAATTGTAGGCTGGGTAACTTTTTGGGATCTGCCACTAATAGCCAAAGGTGAAGGCCTCATTCTCTCTTTGCCACTGCGTGTGTAGAATGGCATGCTTGCAATTTTTTTTTTATCGTCACTTAACTTTTGCTCAGTTACACTTCTTTTTCGCTTCAATACAGTAAAATTTTTTTGGGTTTTTGTTTTTTGCACTAATTTGAAAACACTCTGTTGTTTGACATCGCCTTGGCCAGATGACGTACTGGGAACACTAACATCAGGACTGGTGACAGAACCTGGTTGCTCATTTAGATCATATGTGGACTGCTTTGAATCCATTCTGAGCGCAAACCACTGGGGAGTGCTAAAAATTATTGAGTAGATACTGCTGACAGATATGACTTTTGACAGCCAGAAATATTAATGCACAATTAGGGAGGACACCCCAAAAACACTGAGGAGTGCTAAAAATTATTGAGTAGATACTGCTGACAGATATGACTTTTGACAGCCAGAAATATTAATGCACAATTATGGGGGACACCCCAAAAACACTGAGGTGTGCTACAAATTATTGAGTAGATACTGCTGACAGATATGACTTTTGACAGCCAGAAATATTAATGCACAATTAGGGAGGACACCCCAAAAACACTGAGGAGTGCTAAAAATTATTGAGTAGATACTGCTGACAGATATGACTTTTGACAGCCAGAAATATTAATGCACAATTATGGGGGACACCCCAAAAACACTGAGGTGTGCTACAAATTATTGAGTAGATACTGCTGACAGATATGACTTTTGACAGCCAGAAATATTAATGCACAATTAGGGAGGACACCCCAAAAACACTGAGGAGTGCTAAAAATTATTGAGTAGATACTGCTGACAGATATGACTTTTGACAGCCAGAAATATTAATGCACAATTATGGGGGACACCCCAAAAACACTGAGGTGTGCTACAAATTATTGAGTAGATACTGCTGACAGATATGACTTTTGACAGCCAGAAATATTAATGCACAATTAGGGAGGACACCCCAAAAACACTGAGGAGTGCTAAAAATTATTGAGTAGATACTGCTGACAGATATGACTTTTGACAGCCAGAAATATTAATGCACAATTATGGGGGACACCCCAAAAACACTGAGGTGTGCTACAAATTATTGAGTAGATACTGCTGACAGATATGACTTTTGACAGCCAGAAATATTAATGCACAATTAGGGAGGACACCCCAAAAACACTGAGGAGTGCTAAAAATTATTGAGTAGATACTGCTGACAGATATGACTTTTGACAGCCAGAAATATTAATGCACAATTATGGGGGACACCCCAAAAACACTGAGGTGTGCTACAAATTATTGAGTAGATACTGCTGACAGATATGACTTTTGACAGCCAGAAATATTAATGCACAATTAGGGAGGACACCCCAAAAACACTGAGGAGTGCTAAAAATTATTGAGTAGATACTGCTGACAGATATGACTTTTGACAGCCAGAAATATTAATGCACAATTATGGGGGACACCCCAAAAACACTGAGGTGTGCTACAAATTATTGAGTAGATACTGCTGACAGATATGACTTTTGACAGCCAGAAATATTAATGCACAATTAGGGAGGACACCCCAAAAACACTGAGGAGTGCTAAAAATTATTGAGTAGATACTGCTGACAGATATGACTTTTGACAGCCAGAAATATTAATGCACAATTATGGGGGACACCCCAAAAACACTGAGGTGTGCTACAAATTATTGAGTAGATACTGCTGACAGATATGACTTTTGACAGCCAGAAATATTAATGCACAATTAGGGAGGACACCCCAAAAACACTGAGGAGTGCTAAAAATTATTGAGTAGATACTGCTGACAGATATGACTTTTGACAGCCAGAAATATTAATGCACAATTATGGGGGACACCCCAAAAACACTGAGGTGTGCTACAAATTATTGAGTAGATACTGCTGACAGATATGACTTTTGACAGCCAGAAATATTAATGCACAATTAGGGAGGACACCCCAAAAACACTGAGGAGTGCTAAAAATTATTGAGTAGATACTGCTGACAGATATGACTTTTGACAGCCAGAAATATTAATGCACAATTATGGGGGACACCCCAAAAACACTGAGGTGTGCTACAAATTATTGAGTAGATACTGCTGACAGATATGACTTTTGACAGCCAGAAATATTAATGCACAATTAGGGAGGACACCCCAAAAACACTGAGGAGTGCTAAAAATTATTGAGTAGATACTGCTGACAGATATGACTTTTGACAGCCAGAAATATTAATGCACAATTATGGGGGACACCCCAAAAACACTGAGGTGTGCTACAAATTATTGAGTAGATACTGCTGACAGATATGACTTTTGACAGCCAGAAATATTAATGCACAATTAGGGAGGACACCCCAAAAACACTGAGGAGTGCTAAAAATTATTGAGTAGATACTGCTGACAGATATGACTTTTGACAGCCAGAAATATTAATGCACAATTAGGGAGGACACCCCAAAAACACTGAGGAGTGCTAAAAATTATTGAGTAGATACTGCTGACAGATATGACTTTTGACAGCCAGAAATATTAATGCACAATTATGGGGGACACCCCAAAAACACTGAGGTGTGCTACAAATTATTGAGTAGATACTGCTGACAGATATGACTTTTGACAGCCAGAAATATTAATGCACAATTATGGGGGACACCCCAAAAGCGCTGGGGAGTGCCAAATATGAAGAAAAAATAATAAACCTCTATCCTCCTCTCTGCACTAGCGATTTTGGTTAGAGCAATTGCAAGAACAATATGGTATTCTCTGTCCCTGCTCTAATTAGCCTATGACTACACCCTGCTCTCTCCCTCTGTCAAATGGCGATGGATTGCTGTGGAGGCGTGTATTTATAAAGTTGAAGTATCGCGAGAACCGAGTCCCGAGATCCGACGACGTCACAATGACGTTCGGCCTCGATTTGGATTCGGAATGGGCGGGAGAGTACCGAGCTGCTCAGCTCGGTACTCGGATACCCAAAGTTCGGGTGGGTTCGGTTCTCGGAGAACCGGACCCGCCCATCTCTAATCATAACACACACATCAGCTGTTCATTACTTTTCCAGAACATTTATGTTTCCAACTCCCCTTTCAGTTCTGTTGCACTGACTCACAGGAGTCACATGGTATAACATCTGATTAAAAAAAGTATTTGTCACATATCTCTTACATCACAGCATTTTCCCATATAAAAATGACACAACTAATATAATGTGCAAATAAATACATCAAAATGTCTAAAACAATAATATATCTATTCTTATGTTAATGCAAAAGCAAATATACCTGTAAAACATGCAAAAAAATATATACAAATCAGCTTTTCCTTGCTTGTTCCACTATAAGTACGGTACTTATGTTCCCTATAATGTGTAAAAAAAATGACAGCGAAACATCTAAGGAAAAACCCTGATATATGATAAGCTGAAAGAAAGCCTCCACTTTGACATATTACAAAATAACTTTTAGACAAAATACATTGTCATAGTAATATGACAGGTTGGATATGAAAAGTCCACAGTGAAAATGTCTAAGTGAAAATGCCTGCTCCAAAATGTCTATAGTCTGTTATGGGTATAGTGTATGTAATCCTCAGCTACTAAAACCACTTCGAGACATTCGCCTTTAGCAGCACTCTTTCTGAGAAATTAGGTAAATTCCACAGTACTCAGTCTCCCCCAGGACTTAAGCTCGGTTAGTAATAGAAGTTGACAGAGGTGGAACTAGCGAGCTTTGGGTCCGTGTGCAGGGAAGTGGGTAGGAGGGAACCGGGTCCCCATCCGGCCCCATTATCTCCATGGACCCTGTGCACCGTACCTGCTGCACCAATGGTAGCTCCGTCACTGGTTGTTGATATACAATTGCCCGGTGGAATGGACAGAACACGGTAGTGAGAAACCAGATGGTGTAGTGTTGCAAACTGACAATCAGACAGGCAAGGGTTAATGCAAATAACAGACAGGCCACGGTCAGGAGTAGAGATATATCTATATATATATATATATATATATGTGATTCCTATAAACAGGCCAAGGGTCAGGCAAGGTAGAGATTTGCCTTGATAAAGCAAGTATGCGAAACACGCGTCGGCGTTCTCCTCGCTATGTGAAATGTATGATCTTTAATTTTGCTTTTAAGAAACCACCTTGTCCCAGAAATTATATAGTTCCGATTTACCTACAATAAATTAGTTAGAATCTAAGAGAAAGAGGATGCAAGAAGCTGCTATATATTGATATTAACTGATATTACAAACTGCAGCTATTTTAGAGGCATGGTAATTTGCATGCCAACAGCTATAAATTACTGGGCAGACTTGTAACAGAACAATAAGGTGAAATAATTTACTATAAACAACTCTTGTATGTGAATTACGCTTCCATAATTGTAGCAATGAGTAGGAACCAGTAGAACTAATATTATAGGTAATACTGGTCTGCCAGAATTAAGTGATATAATTACTATGAGACAACAATTGACAGTATCCCAATATAAAACATAACGCACAGCTTTTTAACTACTTGATCACCTTATTAGATAAACTACAGTAATATTCACTAATTCGTACGGACAAAGGTGGTTGAAACATCTTTATTAAAAGTGAATGTAAGAGGTAAAAGGAGATCGGAATAACAGCTATATTGTAAGCTAAAATACAATGTTTTGATTATTATTATTATAAAGAGACAACATAAGAATTCATTGCGAAATATGTAACATAGCGAAGCCTGGTGGTTAAAATGCCATTTTAATTCACAATTCTAGAACACACTATTCCCATAACATTTTCACTTTTAACTATTTTGCTACTAGTGTTTTTGTGGAAACTAATGGGAATCTCTTTCTTTCTTTTTTAACAAATTTCAAGGTTTAAGTTTTAATATATGAAAGAAGCAATCACAGAGTGCCCCATACAGGACATGCTTCTTTCTTTTTTTTCCTTTTTAATCTGAGTATACATAACATGTCCTGGGTCCACAATATTGCTCTTTCCAATAAAGTTGATAATGAGAAATCGGGGTTGTGATTACTTAGTGCGGTGGTAATTTGCCCAGGCACATACATAGATGCAGATCCAGTTAACAAGCCAAGAGTCAGGGGTGAAGAAGACAGCAGTTCATATAAACAAGCCAGGGGTCAGTGCAGGTAGAGATATAGATGCAGATCCATTTAACAAGCCAAGAGTCAGGAGTGGAGAAGACAGCAAAACCCTTTAAACAATAAAGGGGTCAAACACTGATAGCAGAACAGGTCAGAATATAAGGCACACTAGGTCAAGCAGGAACTATCACCTGCATTAGTATGAAGTCAGAAAGAGGTTTTTAAAGGCAACAGCACCAATCAGAACTGCAGGATGATTAGCTGCAAGAGTGTGGTAGACGATTGCACATCTGAGGTTGCCAGACTGAGAGCTGAATGAATCTTGTAACTATGTACCTAGCAACCAGCTAAATCACTAAGCTGCAGGAATGATCCTACACATAGTAGTAGCAGTAATTGCACAGATGATGGATCAAATAAACAGGAGAGATCCTCATTTCTTAACACAGTCATAAGGTCGACAACAGTTAAAAGGTTGACAGTCAGAATGTGTACATGTTCACAATGTCTAAACAGTTAAAAGATTAATGTGTAGACAGGGCTGTAAAAAGAAAGAAAGTGAAAAAATAACCACTGATAAGGGAATTTTCACTTTTGGTATAAAAGCTTTATTTGTTTCTGCAGGGAGGCCTATTGTGTGTACATTCCAGTCAGTCAACCTGAACCAATACTGCATCCCTTGAGGACATAAGACACAATTGATGAATTTGTCCGAGTGGGCGTTTACAGGCCAGTAGTGATTCCATTCAATGACTCAGACTTTTCCAAAAAGAAGCTGGAAACTAAACTACTAAACTAAAACTACAGTTGTAATGAATACATAGGTATAACTGTCCAGAAAGAGAATGAGAAGGGTCGTTAGATTTGCTAAAAGTTCTGATCAGTCATTTCATAGTCAGCATTGTTATTATTCATCAGTTAATCTCTAGCAACCCTTACAAGTGGAACAGGAAACATACTATTTAAGTACAGCCTTCCATTATTGGGTCATCACCACTAATAAACAGGGAATCTCTGGCTGGAAGATTCCTTTGAGAAACCTAGAGCTCATCTCATGTTTTTCATTTTTATCTTCAACATATACATCTTAAAACATTTACATTTTTCTCATAAACTTTATTTTTTTAGACTCTGCACCTTTTTAGTCTAAGTTATGGTGTGTAAACTGGCAGTAGCTGGCATATATTACACTGAACAGTTCTATGTGCAACAGCTGTTCCTTTATCATCTTCCTGTTCTCATCTGATTTTGAGAACCTGTAGCTGCAGCACAAATGTATTCATGAGTTTTTTATCTTTGCAGTTAAAACAAATATGTTTCCTGTGCCACATATATTTCCTGCTGTGGCCTAAAAAAATATGGAACAGACTGGTGTGATTCTCTTGGGTAGAAAGCTATTCTCAGACTAAAGAATAATTCATAAGATTTGGCTATGAAGAGCCCAAAGTCTTTTTCAATCATTGTCAACCTATACAGTCATATCTTGGGGACATAAATCGAGTTTTTTTGTTTGTACATAAACTGTTTGCAAAAAATGTTAAATCTATGTATGTTTTCTTTTTGATACGTTATATATCTAATATTCAATTTACAAATTGTCAGTTTAAAGTAACGACCGTACAGTGTATTTATTATTGTCATCTCAAAGAAATGTATATATATATATATATATATATATATATATATATATATATATATATATATATATATATATATGTGTATATATATCTATACCCTGTCTCATGAATACAAGTTCTGTAGAAAACAATTGTGTACTTGTGTGTGTATGGTAAGTCGCACGTATCTTGGGATACCACCAACTCAAAATACAGCAGTATTTGTGCACCAGGCATACAAACGCGGGTTCTTATGCCCTACGGTAGCAGAGATATGACTTCATTGTGTTAATAGTAAATGTGAAAGTCCTATTACCCTATTCATACACAGTATAATTTAATGGAGTGTCATATACACAAGAGAGAATAGTGTCTTGACAGTTTTTTAATAAATTGCATTTGCCTTATAAAATGTAATGAAATACATCAAATACACCTTCATATTCATCATTTGCTGCTTTATAATTCCAGTGGAAATCTTCTTTCCTGCAGTAGTCCAAATGGAAAAAACAAACAATTTGCATAAATACCTGTAACTTGATATAGTTTTTCTTCATGCAGTGCTTAACAAAACAATGTTGGGTCATGTTCCAGCATGTGTTGGTGTACAACATGAAATCATGAGACGTCTCAGTTTTGAAGAAATTAAATTGCATCTTTAGCCAACATGCCTCTCAGCAAGATTAAATTAGAGAGTTTTCTGCCAGGCTTACTTTTATCTCATCACTGCCTGATAAATCCCCTAGCTGTGGTGGGGAAACATTTTCATGAACTGATAGGATACTCTACCAGTATTCTTTAAAAACAAATATAGACTGCAGAAACACACCCCAGCCATCAATAACACTATGTAAAGAAAACATGTGTCATTTATAGGGGCTATAGGACTATCAATAGTTATAGTCCAGTTTCCAGAGCTACAGATATTTATTGTTTTAGGTTTTGTTATAGTGTACACGCTAACAATAAGGAGGGTATTAATTTAATGACCCGGCTAATTGTGGATAAAGAGGCCTATTTATTACATGTGAATGCTATAACTTTAATGTCAAGGCTGGATTGTGGGAAATAGGCATATTTATTAAATGTGAATGCTATTAATTTACTGTCTGTGGTAGTTGAGGTGAAGAATTTACATTTATTAATTGTACATTTTATTGATTTAATATGAGGGCTGCCTGGTGAGAGGCCTAGAGTGTTCACTTGTTGCTTGGCTTTCCAGGAGGGGAATAGTAACAATCTCTTTCCCAAACAAGGTCTCAATATTCCAGGATCCAGACAAGCAGCAACAGAACTTAATACAACAGCAGCTGATAGTGAAAGCTGTAAGAACAGGTAGGAGAGAGCAGGATAGTCTGCCCACTATTCTAATTCTGTCACATATACTCCCCCATCATTTCCTCATTGTCACACATGCTCCCCAATCATTCTCCTCTCGTTACATTTGAATCCCATGCATTCTCCCATATAGTATGTGAAAATAGGAGGGAAGATAGGGGTCATATTTGACAAGGTGTAGGAGATTGGGGAACATATGTATGACAAGGGAGGGAGAGTTGGTAAGATAATGGATGACAAGGGGAGTTGGGGTGCAAAATGTGACCCAGAACCAGGAAAGAGGTGCATGCGTCAGGACTTTGCGAGTCTCAAATACATGTCAAGCATACATTAGGTGACACAACATGCACCTATACTTTGTCACATTATGTATCTTGAAATGGTATACTGCAGCCCAGGGCACTAGATCTTAATCAACTTTTGTCTGTCACCTGCAGAATCCTAGGAAACAGGAGACGATAAGCTGTGTTCCATGGACAGCTGAAACTGAGTGCCCCCTTCTGACATCAGCAAAGGGCAGAGCTAAACACATTGTAAGTAGTTCACCGGTACTGGTTCCTCCCTAGAGGCAGATCTGACTCAGATGGCTTTCAACAGGTTATAGCTGCTGTGGTAAGTCAAAGAGGCAGTGTGATAGTGTAACCTGCACTTGGAGAGGCCAGCAATGGCAGAAAGGATGAGACCTTGAGACTTTTTTTTAACTTTTATCTGTAATTCTGTCCATCCTATGTCTCCATGTACATGTGTCTATTCTTATATTACTGTTTATATATGTCTGTCTGTATGGTTGTATGTCTCCAATTTAAGCTACTCATCCTCACCTTCAAAGCTTTCACCAACACCTCCACATATACATCTCAGCCCTAGCCAGATACTCTCACACAATCCGCTTCATCACTATTATTATTATTAATCTTTATTTATGGGCTACAGGGGTGCACGGAGGATTGTCGCCGGGGGGGGGGGTTTCTTCCCGCCGACCCAAAAAAAAGACCAAAAAAAAAAAAACCCGAGAGAGAGAGCTGCTGCTGCTCCGTTTCGCCAGCGCTGTCCTATACAGCAGCTGTATAGGACAGTGGCCACTTAGTTAGCGCAGGAGGGTTTCTAGAGACTCAGAAACCCCCCCTGCGTGCGCCACTGTGCTATAAGCCCAGCTAACTAGGGCATTGTGCCCTCTGTATTGGGCCTTATGCCCCTATGGGCTTTGAGCCCAGCTAACTATAGGGCCTTGTGCTCTGATAATACCCTACCTATACCTATCTGCGCCAGGGATTTGTACCCACTAACTGCTGCCAGTGGGCCTAGTGCCCAAAGTGCTGCTGGGCCTTGTGCCCTTATGCAGGGGATAGGCGTGCGAGCAGGGGCCCGGGAGTGATAGTGCTCAGAAGGGCCCTACTGTCTCCTCAATCTTCGGGGATCTTCTCCAGAAGCCTCCCCAGCTGCCGCCGCCACCACACACTGCCACGGTTTTCTTTTCTTGATCCTACCGGTCTTCCAGTTGCAGAGTCGCTCCTAGCCCTGACAAGGGCTCTCTGCCGCCGCTGCCTTCTTTCGCCATCTTCTTGACAATTTTTCTTGATTGTGCAGCCTCCGGATAACGTCCTCTTCTCTTGATCTCTGCTGGCGAACTTCTCCCAAAATGGCGGTGCTCTGCAGCTTAAATAACCACCGGCGCGCTGACGTCACTTGGCGCCACAGCAAGCACTGATTGGCTCGCAGCGGCGCCAATAATTCAAATGGCCAGAGGTGGCCCCCGATTGGCCAGCAGGGGGAGGTGATCCCTGATTGGCTCACTTGCCCTCTGCTGCCGGGACCTGCAGAGAAAAAGGAAAAGTACTCACCGCACTTGAGCGCAGGAACGGTGAGTTCTCTTCTCACATCTTCACAACTCTCCTTTCCTGCAGTAGCTCAAAGGAAATATCAATTAAATAATGCTAATAGACAGCTGTGACGTATCATGTAGCAGCCACAGCAAAAGCATCCGGCTTGTTGCGCTGGAGGCAGACCTCACCAAGTCAATGCTGAGAGACATCAACTGATAGTACTTCTGGAAGGTGTACATTGAAATATTGGAGGATATGAGGCTCTATCAGTATCACCTTTAGCTTTGCAAAAACAGAGTTCTGTGCCTCTTGCCAGCACTAATTAATGCCTTAACCCACAAGTTGGTATACTGGA
Source organism: Mixophyes fleayi (assembly GCF_038048845.1). Classification (NCBI taxonomy): domain Eukaryota; kingdom Metazoa; phylum Chordata; class Amphibia; order Anura; family Limnodynastidae; genus Mixophyes; species Mixophyes fleayi. The sequence goes on along the minus strand of NC_134404.1, from coordinate 159,346,389 downwards.
GCAGTTGCCTTGCTGCAGTTACATTTTCCAGCAACTGCACTTTGCATCTAAGATGGTGAATACTTTTGCACCCAGCATGTCAGCAATCATCATCATCTATTTATATATATAGCTCCACTAATTTCACCCAGCACTGCACAGAGAACTCATTTACATCAGTCCCTGCCCCAATGGACCTTACAATGTAAATCCCCTAACATACACAGTGCTGTGAAGCAGAAGTGCTAACCACTAAGCAACCACGCTGCCCACAGATGTGTATAACTGACTGATGTGTGTAACTGACTGATATATGTAACTGACAGATGTATGTAACTGACTGATATGTATAAATGACTGATGTATGTAACTGAGTGATATGTATAACTGACTGATGTATGTACCTGACTGATGTGTATAACTGACTGATGTATGTAACTGACTGATGTGTATAACTGACTGATGTGTGTAACTGACTAATATATGTAACTGACTGATGTGTATAACAGATTGATGTATATAACTGACTGATTTATGCAACTGACTGATGTGTATAACTGATGTGTATAACTGACTGACTGATGTGTATAACTGACTGATATATGTAACTGACTGATGTGTATAACTGACTGATGTGTATAACTGACTGTTGTGTGTAACTGACTGATGTGTGTAACTGACTGATGTGTATAACTGACTGATATATGTAACTGACTGATGTGTATAACTGACTGATATATGTAACTGACTGATGTGTATAACTGACTGATGTGTATAACTGACTGTTGTGTGTAACTGACTGATGTGTGTAACTGACTGATGTGTATAACTGACTGATGTCTGTAACTGCCTGATGTGTATGTGTGTATAGCAATCACCTGTTCCACAGTTTTCATGGGATGATGGGATCTAAGGAGGGCATTATTGACGTGGATTGGGTCTATGCAGATTCTGACTATTGCAGACCACCAGTGCAGAGCCCTACTGTGTTGCTTCCTCAAAAGACAAGACTAATAAGCCCCAAGTTTGGTCAGTTCTGCAATTTCTTTTTCCTTGGCGAGTGGTATGTGTCTTGGTGCACACACTATGGGCTGAACTAAGTCAGCCGCATGTGATAGATGACCAGAATTTTTTCTATTGTTTTACAGTCAAGCACACTTTGGAAAGCTTTAAACTTAGGGCCCCATGACTGTATGGCGTTTACACCTGCCCCAAGTTATATCAGTGTCCTAAATTGATGCTGTCAGACCAGTTCAGGAAGTGGCTTGACTGGGCGATTAGCTACATGGTTTGTAGGTATCCACAGATGAAATACAGGTCTGCTGTACCAAGCATCTTGATGACCTGACCCCTATTGGCTATCAGACTTGCTGTTTTGCATTGGTCGATTTTTGCTTGTGGATCAGTTTGGTAAAGTACTAATTTTACAGATCATGTTGCACTTTTCACTTGCGTCAATTTTCACTTCTAATTGTGGTAAAGGCTGTCAAAATCTCACCCATTTCTGAGATGAGGATGATGCTTTTGCAGTATATTAGTTATATTGGTTCTCTATTCTCCAAAGTTTCTATCTGGCTGATTCCTTGTGTAAACTTGTTTATTGGCAGGTTTACCAGAAGGGTTGCAAAACCCTTATGGTCATGTTATATATTGATCTGCAGAATTTGGCAAAATTATTCCTTGTGCCTCATGAATTTCACCGTTTGTTAAATGCTGCACATCTACTGCACTCTGTCAGGTATTGGCTGCTGCAATTTTGACACTGCATCTGCCGAGGCAGCAGATGCTGCACTGAAAGTACTTCTGCCTCTGTACTAAGCATTTTTGTGCCTTTTTTCAGACTGTTCGTTGAGCATGCATATACTGATTGCAGCTTCTAAAGTAAGATTTATTTCTTGAAGCAATTGCTGGTGCACGGCTTAATTATGTATACCACACACAATCTTGTCTCTTATCAATTGATTTGAAATGTCAAAATCGCTTTTCTTTGCCAAAAGCTTAAGTGTTGATACATATGATTGTATGTATTTTTGTTGACTTTTAGATAGTCCAGCAATGTATTATACTCTTCATTGCTTTTAAAACTTGAGCCAGTTTTCTGTATTGTGCTCATCAAGAGCACAATGTAACTTCAGTAGCTTCTGAGTGAGGCAAGTGCACATGATAGAACATGTTAGCCATGTCAAATTCTGTGCCCTGCTTTTACATGACACCAATGTTATACCATTGCAATTTTAGCATCATGCTCTGGATACATGTAGATGCAGTGTGAACCGGTTTGTATAACCATCTATACCTACAACCTCCAAGCAATGTGGGTATGTTCAATCCCCATAATCATAATCATCAGCTATTTATATAGTTCCATTAATTCCGCAGCTCTGTACAGAGAACTCACTGGAACTTACGAGAGAGAGAGAGACTAGGGTCAGTTTGATAGCGGCCAAGTAAGAGAGAGAGAGAGACAGAGAGAGAGAGAGACTGGGGTCAGTTTGATTGCAGCCAAGTAACCAACCAGAATGTTTTTGGAGTATGTTAGAAAATTACATTTGTGTCCATTCATTCTGTAGAGCATTTTGAGGTCAGGCATTGATGTTGGACAAGAAGGCCTGGTTCGCAATCTCCGCTCCAGTTCATCCCAAAGGCGTTCGCTGGGGTTGAGGTCAGGGTTCTGTGTGGGCCAGCCTAGTTCTTCCACACTGAACTCATCAAGCCATGTCTTTGTAGTCCTTGCTTTGTGCAGTGGGTGTCACTCACCGGACTGTGAGTGCTTCTTCCCGGACATTTAGGAACCGTGGCCGTCCTCCATCCTGAGGGACTGCGCATGCGCAGCCCTTTCCAAACCTTCAGTGTATGTTCCTTTAACTTAATTGGCAGATCAGGCAACCTCCCTATATTAAGCACCTGTGGTCAACACCACGTTGCCTGATCTTGGAGTCTCATTCCCCATGAGTCTCTGAAGGTGTTCCTGTGTTTCCTTGTTTATTCAGCCCTGCTGATTCCTGTGGTTTCCAAACCACTTCTACCTCTGTGGTTTCCAAACCACTTCTGCTACTGTGGTTCCCATACCACTTCTACCATCTACTGTATCATCGTGACTGTGAACTGATTCCTATCCGCTGCCTCCGTGCACTACAGTCTTCTAATCACTTCAACTCTACCATGTATCATTGGGACTGTTAGCTGATGCCTATCCGCTGGCTCCGTGCATTACAGGCTTCAACCACATCCACTCACCTGTTCATGATTGTGACTGCCAGCTGATTCCTATCCGCTGCCTCCGTGCACTACAGGCTTCAACCTGCAACTCGTCTGTGTTTCATCATCGTGACTGTTTGGCTGATTCCTATCCGCTGCCTCCGTGCACTACAGTCTTCAACCTGCAACTCGCCTGTGTTTCATCATCGTGACTGCTAGCTGATTCCTACCCGCTGCCTCTGTGCGCTTCAGTCTTCAGTCCTTGTCAACTCTACCGTGTTTCCTTGAGTCTGCTGCCACTATTGCTACCCGCTACTCTCCGTGATCATCTGTTCCAGTTCAACTCTGCTCCGGTGTCCCATCGTTACTGCACCTGCTGGTTGCTATTGGTTACCTCCGTGTTCCCGCAGAGACCCGCTGCTGTTACTTCTCAGCGCTACTCATCCATCTACTGCTGATCCGCTCTCCACGCCTTCCGGTGTTCCCTGCTGGTCTACCTACCTGTGCGCTGCACCTGCTAGACCCCTGCTTCACCCATCCAGGGACTTGTATCCTGCTGGCCTCCTGCCCTTCAGGTATCTCTGCACTCCTGTCTGACTGCCTTCTCCTGAACCACGGTATGCATACTTCCCATTGACTGTGCTGTGTATTGCATACCTTGCTGGACTGTGTTGGTTCTCCTCTGGAGTGTACTATCCGCTGAGTCTATTGCCATCATTGACTGTGTTGGTTCTCCTCTGGAGTGTACTATCTGCTGACTCTACTGCCATCATTGACTGTGTTATCTCATGCCGGATTACTTCAAGAGACTTTCTATATTGGCAGTGTTGTTCAGTCATTTATACATTTATATTGTGCATATTACTGTGGATCAAAGTCAAGGTGCCCGTGTATATATTGTGTTGCAGTCTCTCCCCGTGCACCTCCTCACATATATATTCAGTAGTACAACTTGCTAGTGGCAGACCACTGACTCCTGTTTACAGTTTCACCTGTTCCAGTATCCTCTCACATAGCAGTGGTACAACTTGCTAACGCAGACCACTGACTCCCCGGATACCTCCACTTGGATTCCATTCCTTCACTCAGACAGCGGTACAACTTGCTATCCGCAGACCGCTGACTCTCATCACCTCCTCGTTCTGTTGGACATTCCTCCTCACTATAGCAGTGGTACAACTTGCTCCCGCAGACCACTGACTACCTTCACGTGTCCTTTGTCCATACAGTTCCTCGTGTATTACTACCTCCATATTGCCAGTGCTGCTAGTCATAGACTTTCCTGAGCATCTCATCATCTGCTATTTCCTGTTCCGTGATCACCCTGCTACCAGAGTACCATATTACCACCTATACTGCTTTGGTAAGCCTATCACCTGGTGATCCCTGGGTAAAGACTCCTAGTGCCCGTGACAGTAAGATCAGGCCATGACAGACCCAGATACGGAACCTACTGCTAAAGAGATGCTGCAGCATCTGGTCAGCCGTGTGGAGCAACAGGATGCTCGCCAACAGCTGTTACTTCAATGTTACCAATCGTTAACCTCCCAAGGAACATCTGGACAGACTGTTACAGCTAGTATTGAAGCTCCTGTGCTTTCCTCCGTTTCCCCAGTGCCATCCCAGGTGTCTACAGCTCCTACGCTTCACCTGCATACTCCGTCAAAATATGACGGGGACCCCAAAACTTGTAGAGGTTTCCTTAACCAATGTTCAGTCCATTTTGAACTCCAACCTCAAAATTTTTCTACCCATCGTTCCAGAGTGGCCTATCTTATCTCATTGTTTTCTGGACAAGCCCTGGCTTGGGCCTCCCCTCTGTGGGAAAGAAACGATCCAATTCTACAAGATAGTGCCAAATTCATTTCCACGTTCCGAAGTGTGTTCGATGAACCAGGTCGTGTGACCTCCGCTGCTTCCAGCATTCTTCGTTTGCGACAAGGCTCCCATACAGTAGGACAGTATGTCATTCAATTTAGGATCTTAGCCTCTGAACTTCAGTGGAACACTGAAGCATTAGTTGCCGCCTTCTGGCAGGGGCTCTCCGATAAAATTAAAGATGCACTGACTACCCAAGAGCTTCCTTCGTCACTAGAAGATTTGATCTCTCTTTGCCATCGTGTAGACATGAGATTTCGTGAAAGAGAATCTGAGAAAACAACTTCTGCTAAAGCACCTCTTCGTTTAAACCCTCAATTTCGTCCAGTTTCACCTTCTGTGATTCCCATGGAGATAGGACGTTCCAAATTATCTTTAGAAGAGAGGAAACGAAGAGTAAAGAATAGACTCTGTATCTATTGTGCTGATTCCACACATATGCTCAGTTCTTGCCCTAAGAAATCGGGAAATGCCAGGCCCTAACTAGTTCTGGAGAGGTGAAGTTAGGGTCCCTGGAGTCCTCTCCATTGTCTATGAAATCTAAAGTCTGCGCTTTCGATGTTACGATTTCCTTTGCTACCAAATCCTTTGAGTCACAGGCATTGATTGATTCCGGAGCAGCAGGAAATTTCATTTCTAAATCACTAGTGAATCAATGGTCCCTACCAGTGATCACTTTAAAAACACCCATTACTGTGACGGCTATAGATGGATCACGTCTCATCAATGGTCTCATCACCCAGAGTACGTCTCCAGTAACCCTTCAGATTGGTGTACTACACCATGAAGAAATTTCGTTTTTAATTCTTCCTGTTACGACAAGTCCGATTGTCTTAGGCCTTCCATGGCTTCAATGTCACTCTCCCCAGATTGACTGGCGCACCCCTCAAGTTACGTCTTGGGGGCCTGAATGTCACCATCGTTGTCTCTCTCAAGTTATTCCTCTTAAAGTACAGCAATCTTCCATCTCATCTTCCTCCCCGGGACTCCCTCCTCAGTATGCTTCATTTGCCGATGTGTTTGATAAAGCTCAGTCTGAACGTCTTCCTCCTCATCGTTCTTGGGATTGTCCGATCGACCTTCTACCTGGCAAGACTCCTCCCAGGGGTCGGGTCTATCCTCTCTCGTTACCTGAAACTCAAGCCACATCTGAGTACATACAGGAGAATCTCCAGCGTGGGTGTCACGGGCACTAGGAGTCTTTACCCAGGGATCACCAGGTGATAGGCTTACCAGAGCAGTATAGGTGGTAATATGGTACTCTGGTAGCAGGGTGATCACGGAACAGGAAATAGCAGATGATGAGATGCTCAGGAAAGTCTATGACTAGCAGCACTGGCAATATGGAGGTAGTAATACACGAGGAACTGTATGGACAAAGGACACGTGAAGGTAGTCAGTGGTCTGCGGTAGCAAGTTGTACCACTGCTATAGTGAGGAGGAATGTCCAACAGAAACGAGGAGGTGATGAGAGTCAGCGGTCTGCGGATAGCAAGTTGTACCGCTGTCTGAGTGAAGGAATGGAATCCAAGTGGAGGTATCCGGGGAGTCAGTGGTCTGCGTTAGCAAGTTGTACCACTGCTATGTGAGAGGATACTGGAACAGGTGAAACTGTAAACAGGAGTCAGTGGTCTGCCACTAGCAAGTTGTACTACTGAATATATATGTGAGGAGGTGCACGGGGAGAGACTGCAACACAATATATACACGGGCACCTTGACTTTGATCCACAGTAATATGCACAATATAAATGTATAAATGACTGAACAACACTGCCAATATAGAAAGTCTCTTGAAGTAATCCGGCATAAGATAACACAGTCAATGATGGCAATAGACTCAGCGGATAGTACACTCCAGAGGAGAACCAACACAGTCCAGCAAGGTATGCAATACACAGCACAGTCAATGGGAAGTATGCATACCGTGGTTCAGGAGAAGGCAGTCAGACAGGAGTGCAGAGATACCTGAAGGGCAGGAGGCCAGCAGGATACAAGTCCCTGGATGGGTGAAGCAGGGGTCTAGCAGGTGCAGCGCACAGGTAGGTAGACCAGCAGGGAACACAGGAAGGCGTGGAGAGCGGATCAGCAGTAGATGGATGAGTAGCGCTGAGAAGTAACAGCAGCGGGTCTCTGCGGGAACACGGAGGTAACCAATAGCAACCAGCAGGTGCAGTAACGATGGGACACCGGAGCAGAGTTGAACTGGAACAGATGATCACGGAGAGTAGCGGGTAGCAATAGTGGCAGCAGACTCAAGGAAACACGGTAGAGTAGACAAGGACTGAAGACTGAAGCGCACAGAGGCAGCGGATAGGAATCAGCTAAACAGTCACGATGAAACACAGACGGGTTGCAGGTTGAAGACTGTAGTGCACGGAGGCAGCGGATAGGAATCAGCTAGCAGTCACGATGATGAAACACAGACGAGTTGCAGGTTGAAGACTGTAGTGCACGGAGGCAGCGGATAGGAATCAGCCAAACAGTCACGATGATGAAACACAGACGAGTTGCAGGTTGAAGCCTGTAGTGCACGGAGGCAGCGGATAGGAATCAGCTGGCAGTCACAATCATGAACAGGTGAGTGGATGTGGTTGAAGCCTGTAATGCACGGAGGCAGCGGATAGGCATCAGCTAACAGTCCCAATGATACATGGTAGAGTTGAAGTGATTAGAAGGCTGTAGTGCACGGAGGCAGCGGATAGGAATCAGCTCACAGTCACGATGATACAGTAGATGGTAGAAGTGGTATGGGAACCACAGTAGCAGAAGTGGTTTGGAAACCACAGAGGTAGAAGTGGTTTGGAAACCACAGGAATCAGCAGGGCTGAATAAACAAGGAAACACAGGAACACCTTCAGAGACTCATGGGGAATGAGACTCCAAGATCAGGCAACGTGGTAGTGACCACAGGTGCTTAATATAGGGAGGTTGCCTGATCTGCCAATTAAGTTAAAGGGGTATACACTGAAGTATAGAAAAGGGCTGCGCATGCGCAGACCCTCAGGATGGAGGACGACCACGGTTCCTAAATGTCCGGGAAGAGGCACTCACGGTCCGGTGAGTGACAGTACCCCCCCTTTTAAAGGTGGGCACAGAACGCCTGGAACCGGGCTTGTCCGGATTTTTGGAGTAAAACTTCTTCAAAAGGGCAGGAGCATTAAGATCTTCAGCTTTGATCCAAGAGCGCTCCTCAGGACCAAAGCCCTTCCAATGAACGAGGAAGTGGAGGACTCCTCGCGAGATTTTTGCATCTAGTACCTCGGTAATCTCAAAATCCTCCTCCTGATGGACTTGAACTGGCTGCGGAGCTGAGGGAGGAGTTGAAAAACGGTTGATAATAAGAGGTTTGAGTAAAGATACATGGAAGGCATTAGAAATCCGAAGACTCTTAGGAAGAAGGAGTTTCACACATACTGGATTGATAACTTGAATGATCCTATATGGACCAATAAAACGAGGGGCGAATTTCATGGATGGAACCTTCAAACGAATATTTTTTGTGGATAACCAGACACGATCTCCAATTTTTAGTGGTGGAATAGCCCGCCTCTTCTTATCAGCGAAAGACTTATATTTATTAGATGTCTTCTTTAAACAGGTTTTGACCTGAGACCAGATATTTTTGAAGGTCTGACAAGCAGTCTCCACAGCAGGAACTTGGGTGGGAGGGAGGGCAGGAAATTCCGGAAAAGACGGATGGTGACCGTGAACCACCAGCACTTGACTTTTTGAAGATGGCTCCTGAGATCCATCTTCAACGTCCGATGACGTCACGAACGCCCGATGAGAAGGAAGGCGTTCAGACTGAACCTTATCACACAGATCCGTAGATGAAGGATCCTGTGGAGGAGGACCTGGTGGAATAGACGAATGCTGTCTTTTGAATGAAACCACTTGAGAGAGGCAACGATGATGACATTCAGCTCCCCAAGATATAACTTGAGAAGTGCGCCAGTCAATCTGGGGAGAATGACACTGAAGCCATGGAAGGCCTAAGACAATCGGACTTGTCGTAACAGGAAGGATCAAAAACGATATTTCTTCATGATGCAGGGCACCAATCTGAAGGGTTACTGGAGACGTACTCTGGGTGATGAGACCGTTGATGAGACGTGATCCATCTATAGCCGTCACAGTAATGGGTGTTTTTAAGGTAATCACTGGTAGAGACCATTGATTTACTAATGATTTGGAAATAAAATTTCCTGCTGCTCCGGAATCAATCACTGCCTGTGACTCAAAGGTTTTGGTAGCAAAGGAAATAGTCACATCAAAAGCGCAGACTTTAGATTTCATAGACGATGGAGAGGACTGCAGGAACCCTAACCTTATCTCCCCAGTATTGGTTAGAGCCCGGCATCTCCTGGGACAAGAATTGAGCATATGCGTAGAATCGGCACAATAGATACAAAGTCTATTCTTTATTCTTCGGTCCCTCTCCTCTAACGTTAATTTGGAGCGACCTATCTCCATGGGTATCACCGGAGATGAAGCTGGGTGAAATTGAGGATTTGAGAGAGGAGGTGTTTTAACCGAAGTTGTTTTCTCAGGTTCTCTTTCACGAAACCTCAGGTCTACCCGATGGCAAAGAGAGATCAAATCTTCTAAAGAGGAGGGTAGTTCTTGTGAAGTCAGTGCGTTTTTAATTTTATCGGAAAGCCCCTGCCAGAAGGCGGCAACTAGTGCTTCAGTGTTCCACTGAAGTTCAGAGGCTAAGATCCTAAATTGAATGACGTACTGAGCCACAGTGCGAGATCCTTGGCGAAGACGGAGAATGCTGGATGCAGCGGAAATAACACGACCTGGTTCATCGAATACACTTCGGAACGTGGAAATAAATTCGGCACTATCCTGTAACAATGGATCGTTTCTTTCCCACAGAGGGGAAGCCCATGCGAGAGCTTGTCCAGAAAACAATGAAATAAGATAGGCCACTCTGGAACGATGGGTAGAAAAATTTTGAGGTTGGAGCTCAAAATGAACTGAGCATTGAGTAAGAAAACCCCTACAGGTTTTGGGGTCTCCATCATATTTTGACGGAGTAGGCAGGTGTAGCGTGGAAGCAGTAGACACCTGGGATGGCACAGGGGAAGAAGATGACGACACAGAAGGATCAACAGTGGCTGCTTCCTTTGGCACAGAAGTTACTTGGGCGACTAAAGTCTGATAACATTGCAGCAACTGTTGTTGACGAACATCTTGTTGTTCCATACGGGTAACCAGATACCGCAGCATCTCTATGGCGGTAGGTTCCACATCTGGGTCAGTCATGGCCTGATCTTACTGTCACGGGCACTAGGAGTCTTTACCCAGGGATCACCAGGTGATAGGCTTACCAGAGCAGTATAGGTGGTAATATGGTACTCTGGTAGCAGGGTGATCACGGAACAGGAAATAGCAGATGATGAGATGCTCAGGAAAGTCTATGACTAGCAGCACTGGCAATATGGAGGTAGTAATACACGAGGAACTGTATGGACAAAGGACACGTGAAGGTAGTCAGTGGTCTGCGGTAGCAAGTTGTACCACTGCTATAGTGAGGAGGAATGTCCAACAGAAACGAGGAGGTGATGAGAGTCAGCGGTCTGCGGATAGCAAGTTGTACCGCTGTCTGAGTGAAGGAATGGAATCCAAGTGGAGGTATCCGGGGAGTCAGTGGTCTGCGTTAGCAAGTTGTACCACTGCTATGTGAGAGGATACTGGAACAGGTGAAACTGTAAACAGGAGTCAGTGGTCTGCCACTAGCAAGTTGTACTACTGAATATATATGTGAGGAGGTGCACGGGGAGAGACTGCAACACAATATATACACGGGCACCTTGACTTTGATCCACAGTAATATGCACAATATAAATGTATAAATGACTGAACAACACTGCCAATATAGAAAGTCTCTTGAAGTAATCCGGCATAAGATAACACAGTCAATGATGGCAATAGACTCAGCGGATAGTACACTCCAGAGGAGAACCAACACAGTCCAGCAAGGTATGCAATACACAGCACAGTCAATGGGAAGTATGCATACCGTGGTTCAGGAGAAGGCAGTCAGACAGGAGTGCAGAGATACCTGAAGGGCAGGAGGCCAGCAGGATACAAGTCCCTGGATGGGTGAAGCAGGGGTCTAGCAGGTGCAGCGCACAGGTAGGTAGACCAGCAGGGAACACAGGAAGGCGTGGAGAGCGGATCAGCAGTAGATGGATGAGTAGCGCTGAGAAGTAACAGCAGCGGGTCTCTGCGGGAACACGGAGGTAACCAATAGCAACCAGCAGGTGCAGTAACGATGGGACACCGGAGCAGAGTTGAACTGGAACAGATGATCACGGAGAGTAGCGGGTAGCAATAGTGGCAGCAGACTCAAGGAAACACGGTAGAGTAGACAAGGACTGAAGACTGAAGCGCACAGAGGCAGCGGATAGGAATCAGCTAAACAGTCACGATGAAACACAGACGGGTTGCAGGTTGAAGACTGTAGTGCACGGAGGCAGCGGATAGGAATCAGCTAGCAGTCACGATGATGAAACACAGACGAGTTGCAGGTTGAAGACTGTAGTGCACGGAGGCAGCGGATAGGAATCAGCCAAACAGTCACGATGATGAAACACAGACGAGTTGCAGGTTGAAGCCTGTAGTGCACGGAGGCAGCGGATAGGAATCAGCTGGCAGTCACAATCATGAACAGGTGAGTGGATGTGGTTGAAGCCTGTAATGCACGGAGGCAGCGGATAGGCATCAGCTAACAGTCCCAATGATACATGGTAGAGTTGAAGTGATTAGAAGGCTGTAGTGCACGGAGGCAGCGGATAGGAATCAGCTCACAGTCACGATGATACAGTAGATGGTAGAAGTGGTATGGGAACCACAGTAGCAGAAGTGGTTTGGAAACCACAGAGGTAGAAGTGGTTTGGAAACCACAGGAATCAGCAGGGCTGAATAAACAAGGAAACACAGGAACACCTTCAGAGACTCATGGGGAATGAGACTCCAAGATCAGGCAACGTGGTAGTGACCACAGGTGCTTAATATAGGGAGGTTGCCTGATCTGCCAATTAAGTTAAAGGGGTATACACTGAAGTATAGAAAAGGGCTGCGCATGCGCAGACCCTCAGGATGGAGGACGACCACGGTTCCTAAATGTCCGGGAAGAGGCACTCACGGTCCGGTGAGTGACAGTGGGTTCATTCGACCTTCCACCTCTCCCGCTGGAGCTGGGTTCTTCTTCGTCAAAAAGAAGGATGGATCATTACGCCCTTGTATAGATTTTCGTGGACTCAACGCCATTACTATCAAGAATCGGTATCCCATTCCGCTGATCACTGAGCTATTTGATCGCATCAAGGGAGCTCGGATATTTACTAAGTTGGATCTTCGTGGTGCCTACAATTTAATTAGAATCCGTTCCGGTGACGAATGGAAGACCGCGTTTAACACCAGAGATGGGCATTACGAATATTTAGTAATGCCCTTCGGGCTGTGTAATGCCCCCGCGGTTTTCCAGGGTTTCATCAATGAGATCTTTCGGGACTTATTATATGTATGTGTCGTTGTCTACCTGGACGACATATTGATCTTCTCACAGGACCTGCCTTCTCATCACCAACATGTGGCAGAGGTCCTCTCCAGACTACGGAAAAACTCGTTGTTCTGTAAATTGGAAAAATGTTCATTCGAGTTACCCCAGATTCCATTCTTGGGGTATATAGTTTCCGGAGTTGGCCTGAAGATGGATCCAGACAAAGTAAATGCTGTACTACATTGGCCTCAGCCAACTACTCTTCGTGCCATCCAGCGTTTTTTAGGTTTTGCCAATTACTATAGACGCTTCATTCAAGACTTCTCATCCATTGCATCTCCCATTGTGGCCTTAACTCGGAAAGGGGCTAATACTAAGCAATGGTCATCTGAGGCTCTCCAAGCCTTTCAAATCCTCAAAGAGTCCTTCTCGTCTGCTCCCATTCTGCGACAACCTGATGTGACACTCCCCTTCTTCCTAGAAGTAGATGCCTCTAATGTGGGCTTAGGAGCTATTCTCTCCCAACGCTCGGAGCAACAAAAATTACATCCTTGTGCCTTCTACTCTCGGGGTCTTCTGCCCGCAGAGAAAAACTATACTATCGGGGACAAGGAGTTGCTGGCCATCAAAGCTGCATTAGAGGAATGGAGATACTTGTTGGAAGGAGCTCGCCATCCGGTGACGATCTTCACGGATCATAAGAACTTGTCATATTTGCAATCTGCTCAATGCTTGAACCCTCGTCAAGCAAGATGGTCTCTTTTCTTTTCCCGTTTTGAATTAATTATAACCTTCAAACCAGCTGCTAAGAACAAGAAAGCTGACGCTCTATCTCGAGCTTTTGTGACGTCCTCTGATGTAGAAGAGGTTCCCAACCATGCTATTCTAGACCCCAAGTGTATTTCTCTGGCTGCTTCATCCACCAAAATGCTACCATTTGGGAAGACCCTCGTGCCTCCTACTCTGAGGAGGAAAATCCTTTCGTGGTTCCATGCCTCTCGTTTTTCTGGACACGCCGGTGAACATAAGACCTTTGAGATTCTCTCTCGTAGTTACTGGTGGCCTTCAATGAGGAGAGACGTCAAAGAGTTTATTGCTTCCTGTGATTTATGTTCTCAGTTCAAATCCTCCCGCAGAACTCCAGCAGGGTTGCTGCGACCACTACCCATTCCGTCCAAGCCTTGGACCCATATTAGTATGGATTTCGTTACTGATTTGCCACCAAGTAAGAATCACAATACTATTTGGGTAGTGGTAGACAGATTTTCGAAGATGGCTCATTTCGTCCCTCTGTCCGGTTTACCTTCCTCGTCTACTCTGGCTGAACATTTCATTAAAGAAATCTTCCGCATCCATGGATGTCCGTCTGAGATTGTGTCAGATAGAGGAGTACAATTCGTTTCCAGATTCTGGCGGGCCCTTTGTAAAACCTTGGGCATACGATTAGCACTCTCATCGTCTTACCATCCGCAATCTAACGGACAAACGGAACGAGTCAATCAAGATCTTGAGACTTTTATTAGGATGTTCTCTTCAGCCAACCAAGACAACTGGGTAGAATTGCTCCCTTGGGCTGAATTCGCCCATAACAACATGTACCATGAGTCATCATCCAAAACTCCATTCTTTGTGGTCTACGGTCACCATCCGTCTTTTCCGGAATTTCCTGCCCTCCCGCCCACCCAAGTTCCTGCTGTGGAGACTGCTTGTCAGACCTTCAAAAATATCTGGTCTCAGGTCAAAACCTGTTTAAAGAAGACATCTAACAAATATAAGTCTTTCGCAGATAAGAAGAGGCGGGCTATTCCACCACTAAAAATTGGAGATCGTGTCTGGTTATCTACCAAAAATATTCGTTTGAAGGTTCCATCTATGAAATTCGCCCCCTCGTTTTATTGGTCCATATAGGATCATTCAAGTTATCAATCCAGTATGTGTTAAACTTCTTCTTCCTAAGAATCTTCGGATCTCCAATGCCTTCCATGTGTCCTTGCTCAAACCTCTTATCATCAACCGTTTCTCGACTCCTTCCTCAGCACCGCAGCCAGTTCAAGTTCATCAGGAGGAGGATTTCGAGATTACTGAGGTATTGGATGCAAAAATTTCGCGAGGAGTCCTCCGTTTCCTCGTTCATTGGAAGGGCTTTGGTCCTGAAGAGCGTTCATGGATCAAAGCTGAAGATCTTAATGCTCCTGCCCTTCTGAAGAAGTTTTATTCCAAAAATCCGGACAAGCCCGGTTCCAGGCGTTCTGTGCCCACCTTTAAAAGGGGGGGTACTGTCACTCACCGGACTGTGAGTGCTTCTTCCCGGACATTTAGGAACCGTGGCCGTCCTCCATCCTGAGGGACTGCGCATGCGCAGCCCTTTCCAAACCTTCAGTGTATGTTCCTTTAACTTAATTGGCAGATCAGGCAACCTCCCTATATTAAGCACCTGTGGTCAACACCACGTTGCCTGATCTTGGAGTCTCATTCCCCATGAGTCTCTGAAGGTGTTCCTGTGTTTCCTTGTTTATTCAGCCCTGCTGATTCCTGTGGTTTCCAAACCACTTCTACCTCTGTGGTTTCCAAACCACTTCTGCTACTGTGGTTCCCATACCACTTCTACCATCTACTGTATCATCGTGACTGTGAACTGATTCCTATCCGCTGCCTCCGTGCACTACAGTCTTCTAATCACTTCAACTCTACCATGTATCATTGGGACTGTTAGCTGATGCCTATCCGCTGCCTCCGTGCATTACAGGCTTCAACCACATCCACTCACCTGTTCATGATTGTGACTGCCAGCTGATTCCTATCCGCTGCCTCCGTGCACTACAGGCTTCAACCTGCAACTCGTCTGTGTTTCATCATCGTGACTGTTTGGCTGATTCCTATCCGCTGCCTCCGTGCACTACAGTCTTCAACCTGCAACTCGCCTGTGTTTCATCATCGTGACTGCTAGCTGATTCCTACCCGCTGCCTCTGTGCGCTTCAGTCTTCAGTCCTTGTCAACTCTACCGTGTTTCCTTGAGTCTGCTGCCACTATTGCTACCCGCTACTCTCCGTGATCATCTGTTCCAGTTCAACTCTGCTCCGGTGTCCCATCGTTACTGCACCTGCTGGTTGCTATTGGTTACCTCCGTGTTCCCGCAGAGACCCGCTGCTGTTACTTCTCAGCGCTACTCATCCATCTACTGCTGATCCGCTCTCCACGCCTTCCGGTGTTCCCTGCTGGTCTACCTACCTGTGCGCTGCACCTGCTAGACCCCTGCTTCACCCATCCAGGGACTTGTATCCTGCTGGCCTCCTGCCCTTCAGGTATCTCTGCACTCCTGTCTGACTGCCTTCTCCTGAACCACGGTATGCATACTTCCCATTGACTGTGCTGTGTATTGCATACCTTGCTGGACTGTGTTGGTTCTCCTCTGGAGTGTACTATCCGCTGAGTCTATTGCCATCATTGACTGTGTTGGTTCTCCTCTGGAGTGTACTATCTGCTGACTCTACTGCCATCATTGACTGTGTTATCTCATGCCGGATTACTTCAAGAGACTTTCTATATTGGCAGTGTTGTTCAGTCATTTATACATTTATATTGTGCATATTACTGTGGATCAAAGTCAAGGTGCCCGTGTATATATTGTGTTGCAGTCTCTCCCCGTGCACCTCCTCACATATATATTCAGTAGTACAACTTGCTAGTGGCAGACCACTGACTCCTGTTTACAGTTTCACCTGTTCCAGTATCCTCTCACATAGCAGTGGTACAACTTGCTAACGCAGACCACTGACTCCCCGGATACCTCCACTTGGATTCCATTCCTTCACTCAGACAGCGGTACAACTTGCTATCCGCAGACCGCTGACTCTCATCACCTCCTCGTTCTGTTGGACATTCCTCCTCACTATAGCAGTGGTACAACTTGCTCCCGCAGACCACTGACTACCTTCACGTGTCCTTTGTCCATACAGTTCCTCGTGTATTACTACCTCCATATTGCCAGTGCTGCTAGTCATAGACTTTCCTGAGCATCTCATCATCTGCTATTTCCTGTTCCGTGATCACCCTGCTACCAGAGTACCATATTACCACCTATACTGCTTTGGTAAGCCTATCACCTGGTGATCCCTGGGTAAAGACTCCTAGTGCCCGTGACAGTGGGGCACTGTCATGTTGGAATAGAAAAGGGCCTTCCCCAAACTGTTGCCACAAAGTAGGAAGCATAGCATTGTCAAAAATTACTTAGTATGCTGAAGCGTTAAAATTGCCCTTCACTGGAGATAAGAGGCCTAGTCCAAACCCTGAAAAATAGCCCCATACCCATCCCTCCTCCACCATAATTGGCATATTGCAGTCAGGCAGGTAATGTTCTCCCAGCATCCGCAAAACCCATACTCACCCATCTGACTGCCAAACAGAGAAGTGTGATTGGTCACTCCACAGAACATGTTTCCACTGCTCCACAGTTCAATATCGGTGTGCTTTGTGCATGCAGCTTCTCGGCCATGGAAACCCATTCCATTAAGCTCCGTCCGCACAGTTTTTATACTTACAATAATGCCAGTGGAAGTTTGGAACTCTTCAGCTATGGAATCAGCAAAGCGTTGGGGACTTTTACGCAGAATGCGCCTTAGCAGTCGTTGACCCTGCTGTGTGATTTTACGTGGTTTTCCGCTTCGTGGCTGAGTTGCTCTTGTTCCTAAATACTTTCACTTTTTAATATTATCACTTACAATTGACTGTGGAACGAACTTTCACAAACCGGCTTATTGCAAAGGTAGTATCCTATCATGCTTGAAGCCACAGAGCTCTTCAGAACAACCCAAGCATAGCTAGGTGCTTGATTTTATACACTTCCGGCAACAGGCCTGATTGAAACACCTCAATTCAATAATTGTCCAATTGTCCAAAGCAGCAATTCATTAAATTGTGTCCAAATACTTTTGTCCATATAGTGTGTGTGTTTGTGTGTGTGTATATATATATATATATATATATATATATATATATATATATATACACGGTCATTACTGCTGATAGATAGTGCTGGGTAGAAATATATTTATATTTATGCATGTTAGATGCTGACCATTTTGCAATTAAATATCTTAATAAAACAACGATTGTCAATAGATCAATTTCAATATAAAAATCATGAATATAAATATACTTCTGACAGCAGTTAAATTACTAGCTAATTAAATAATATTAACAAACAGAATTGACTTGAAGTCAGTCATAATTAAATGTAATTAATGTTCCAAAAGCTTTTTTATCTCTAAGCTCCACATCTTATCTTAAAGTAGTATGGAATAGTATTTAATTCTAAATGTAAAAATTTGATTTGTGGCCATAGATAGTTTAGTGAGATATTTTTCTTTGCTAAAAATGTTTACAGTATGTAAGAAACAGAAAAATAACTTAAATATATTGTTAATAAAAATGTGTTAAATACATGTACATATATTTATGATTCATATCAATATGGAATGCAAAGGAAATCAAGCAGTTTTTCAGCTTAACTTTTAAATTTAGACTGAAAACCAGAAGGTACTATCCGTACGGGAATTGAGAGTTGATGAATGTCTGCTGGCTGTGATCACTAAAATTAATTCCTTAGTTGGGTTTTTATTTTATGGCATATATGAGTAATTTAACCTTGCCCAACCTTATAGTCATTGTTGAAGCAAAGGAAGCTTGCTACATTCTATTCTGTGGTCTATTCTGCCTTGTGGTGCCTATGGAGAGAGAATTGACTAGGCATATTAAGTCAGTAAGTAAACACTTGGAAATTGTAAAAAAAATAGTAATAATGGTACACGTAACATTATATAGTATATGCAATATATGCCTGATACTTGTGCAATATTTTTTTTTTTTTTTAATCCTGGTAGGCACCCGGCCAGCAGTTGGAGATGGCTACACTTAAGACCAGCTCTGTGTCTTATCTCCCACACAATCATCCTTCCACAACTGTAAACATCTAAAAATTGTGAAGGCAGTAGGAAATTTTATGGCAGTGATGAGGCGTGTCACCATTCCAAGGATAAGGTTGTTTTTAGGATGTACTGGATACCATCTCAATTTAGCTCCTGGTTCTTGTCAGTTTAACTGTCATTGCTGTGAGCTGTCATTGCTGATGCCATTTTATAATCCTCCTTTGGTGATCTATACAGCCTCCTTGGTGACAGCAGCTGCCATCGAACATGGGAAATAACTGTGCTGGCTCTATTTTTAACAATGAGCATGACACTAAAGAGAAACAATAGTGCCTGTATAGCATGAAAGCAAAAGCCACCTCTAGAACCAGCAGCAGAAATAATCTCAGTTATCAGAAATGGTGAAGGACCGTTATGCCAGTAGCTTACTGTTTAAAGATTTCTCCAGTGACTGGGTTATGTTTATCTCTCTGCCTTTATCTGTCTATCTTCATTCCAACTGTAACATACCACTAGTAGCTGCAAAGAATCCCTATGATTGATATATTGTTTATTATTGGGGGATGATAATGCTGCTGCCTAACAACAGCCACCCACACTTTGCCCACCAATTGTTGTTCCGCTACCTTCTGTATCATGTATTCCCCACACCTCTTAGATTGCAAACTATTTTGGGCAGTGCCATTTTTACCTTATGCTTTTTGTACCTCATTGTATGTATTTTGTATGTCGTTTGTGCCATCTCAAGACAAAAATGCAAAAAAAATGTGGCGGTGAAAAGTACGCAATTTGCCCAGCAGGCAGAGTTACCTGACCCTCACCGTCTCTACCCACACTTCTACTCACCTCCTCTGCAATGTCAATGACCGCCACTTTGCTACTAGACTTACTTAGCTACCATTACTTACTTCTTTTCACTTCTGTCTCCAGTACTTCACCCAGGCAGCTCCTCACTTGTGGAATGATCTCCCATCAGATTAGCTTCTACTCTCCAAGGCTTTAAGCATGCCATTAAAAACGAATTTCTTTATTTTAGCCTATCAGCCCTAATCCTAACTCCTTTGCTTCTGCTACCACCTCCACTCCCCCATTCAGTGCTATCCTATTTGTGTCTTCCTATGCCACTTAAAATGTAGCTCTAGTAAGCCTGCATTTTCATCATCTTATTGCTTACCTAATTCATTGAGTACAAGTGATCCTTCACTTCGGGTCCTGCAGGATTTCCAAAGATTAATAAAATCTAACCCCTCATGATGCAACAAATGACTTGCTTCCTAAAGAGCTGCGGGAGGAGATTGTCAGCTACAGTGCAGTAAATTCATATTTACAGACTAGGAATGTCACATGCTCTGAGGTGATCCACTTTAAATTCATCCTTATTTTCTACTACACTTCCCTCTTTCTCACCAAACAAACATGTCTCATCTCCACCCTTTCCAACAACCCCTACCACAACTGTCGTTTTGCTTCTCTGTCCTCACTTTGCCACTTACTTTAAATAAAAAATTTACATTATCCACTATAAAATATCCTCTTTCCATGCCTACCCCCAACCCCCCCCGCCATCTCCATTTCTCACCATGCCACCATTAGTTCCTTCCCTCTGGTAGCTGAGTCCTCACTCTATACTCTTCTCCCTCAACCAGCCCCCTCAACCCAGATCCCTCCAAACTCTCCCCTTCCTCTCCCCCAATGTTTCCTGAAATTTTCTCTCTCTTTAACCTTCTCCTCCCCACTGACCCTTTTCCTTTCCACTGATTCCTCTCTGCCTTCTACATCTTATCTCCCCTATTCTCAACAAATCCACTCATGAATGTTCCTGTCACAAACCATGTAAGTCATAACTTTGTCCCAGGCTCATAAGCTATTACATCTAGGGCTAATAAAGTATAAGTATTTTGATGAGCAGTTATATCATGCAGGTCTTGTGGGGCATTCCAGAGGCTATAAGTTCTGGTCAGTGCAAGGTTGCCTTGCCAGATTATAGAGTCTAATTTATCAATGTCTTGCATACCTGTTGTCACTCACCGGACTGTGAGTGCTTCTTCCCGGACATTTAGGAACCGTGGCCGTCCTCCATCCTGAGGGACTGCGCATGCGCAGCCCTTTCTAAACCTTCAGTGTACGTTCCTTTAACTTAATTGGCAGATCAGGCAACCTCCCTATATTAAGCACCTGTGGTCAACACCACGTTGCCTGATCTTGGAGTCTCATTCCCCATGAGTCTCTGAAGGTGTTCCTGTGTTTCCTCGTTTATTCAGCCCAGCTGATTCCTGTGGTTTCCAAACCACTTCTACCTCTGTGGTTTCCAAACCACTTCTACTACTGTGGTTCCCATACCACTTCTACCATCTACTGTATCATCGTGACTGTGAGCTGATTCCTATCCGCTGCCTCCGTGCACTACAGTCTTCTAACCACTTCAACTCTACCATGTATTATTGGGACTGTTAGCTGATGTCTATCCGCTGCCTCCGTGCACTACAGTCTTTCATTCACTTCCATTCACCTGTTCATGATTGTGACTGCCAGCTGATTCCTATCCGCTGCCTCCGTGCACTACAGTCTTCAACCTGCAACTCGTCTGTGTTTCATCATCGTGACTGCTAGCTGATTCCTATCCGCTGCCTCCGTGCACTACAGTCTTCAACCTGCAACTCGTCTGTGTTTCATCATCGTGACTGCTAGCTGATTCCTATCCGCTGCCTCCGTGCACTACAGTCTTCAACCTGCAACCCGTCTGTGTTTCATCGTGACTGTTTGGCTGATTCCTATCCGCTGCCTCTGTGCGCTTCAGTCTTCAGTCCTTGTCAACTCTCCCGTGTTTCCTTGAGTCTGCTGCCACTATTGCTACCCGCTATTCTCCGTGATCAACAGTTCCAGTTCAACTCTGCTCTCCCGTGTCCCATCGTTACTGCACCTGCTGGTTGCTATTGGCTACCTCCGTGTTCCCGCAGAGACCCGCTGCTGCTACTCCTCAGCGCTACTCATCCATCTACTGCTGATCCGCTCTCCACGCTTTCCTGTGTTCCCTGCTGGTCTACCTACCTGTGCGCTGCACCTACTAGACCACCGCTTCACCCATCCAGGGACTTCGCATCCTGCCGGCCTCCTGCCGTTCAGGTATCTCTGCACTCCTGTCTGACTGCCTTCTCCTGAACCACGGTATGCATACTTCTCATTGACTGTGCTGTGTATTGCATACCTTGCTGGACTGTGTTGGTTCTCCTCTGGAGTGTGCTATCCGCTGAGTCTATTGCCATCATTGACTGTGTTATCTCGTGCTGGACTACTTCAAGAGACTTTCTATATTGGCAGTGTTGTTCAGTCATTTATACATTTATATTGTGCATATTACTGTGGATCAAAGTCAAGGTGCCCGTGTATATCTTGTGTTGCAGTCTCTCCCCGTGCACCCCCTCACATATATATTCAGTGGTACAACTTGCTGAAGGCAGACCACTGATTCCTGTTTCCTGTATCACCTGTTCCAGTATCCTCTCACATAGCAGTGGTACAACTTGCTATCGCAGACCACTGACTACCCGGATACCTCCACTTGGATTTCATTCCTTCACTCAGACAGCGGTACAACTTGCTATCCGCAGACCGCTGACTCTCATCACCCCCTCGTTTCTGTTGGACATTCCTCCTCACTATAGCAGTGGTACAACTTGCTACCGCAGACCACTGACTACCTTCACGTGTCCTTTGTCCATACAGTTCCTCGTGTATAACTACCTCCATATTGCCAGTGCTGCTAGTCATAGACTTTCCTGAGCATCTCATCATCTGCTATTTCCTGTTCCGTGATCACCCTGCTACCAGAGTACCATATTACCACCTATACTGCTCTGGTAAGCCTATCACCTGGTGATCCCTGGGTAAAGACTCCTAGTGCCCGTGACACCTGTTCCTTGTTTCTTTGTGTTCCTGACCCAGCTTCCCTTGACCATCATAAGATCGCTGCCCACATATTGACCCAGCTACCCGCTGTAACTACTGTCTGTGCATGAACAATGCTCTGGTTCTTCAGTTTGAGAAACTGCCATCAGTGCATACTGGTATTAAAATTACATTTTACATTTTACATGGGTGACTGCATTGTCAAGTGAATTGCTATTACTGACTCCTGATCATGCTAATGCTGAAGCGGTTCCTCTCTACTTTCCTCTCACCATTCGCACTGTTATGTTCCAAGCACTGCAATCCGTTGGAGGATCAGGTTCAATTTTATGGCTCAGAATAGTGTTGGTACTCCAGGATTCTTTTAGTCTGATGATACATATATTATTGCAACCTTTGACACAGCAGATCACCCTCTCCTGCTGCACACCCTTAGCACCATTGGCCTTTATGAAACTGTCCTCTTATGGTTCACCTCCTATCTCTCTAACCAATCTTTGTATGCTTCCACCTCGGGTTCCTCCTCCCAATCCTTCCACTTTCCAATGAGCCCCTCAAGGCTCTATCCTCAACCCTCTGCTCTTTGCACAGTACACCTCTTCACAGAGTGATCTTACCAGTTCCTTCGACCTCTAGTACTACATCTATGCCGATGACACCCAAATCTACCTCTACTCTCCTTACTTCTCCCTTTCCTCCTCTCCAAGGTGTCCTGATGCCTTTGTGCCATATTCTTCTGGATGTCCATCATTTCTTTAAACTGAACATGGCCAAATATGAACTACAGTCCTCCCTCAATAGTCTCCCACCCTCCCATCACCTCCATCACTATTGGTAATATCAACATCTCCTCTCATCCCTAAGTTCAATGCCTGGGTGTCATCCTCAACTCCTCCCTCTCCTTTGTTCTCCCACATCCAATCCTGTCGCTTTCACCTCTGCAATATAGCTCATATCAGACCCTTACTCTACATCAACATCAGTAAACCTCTTATTCACACCCTGATCATTTCTCTTTCTTCCTCTTACCATCTGCTCTTGTTCATCTCTCCCTTCAGACTTCTACTCCCTTCACCCTGACTCCCTGCTTTGTGTCTCTTGTTAGTCTGCCCCTTTCCTCTAGAGTCTAAGGGCTAGATTTACTATCAGGCGGGATGCGTGGCGGCTTGAAGCCGCCATGCATCGCCGCGGTTTTCTGGCGGGTTTGCATTGCAAACAGTGGGATTTACTAATGGGCGCATTTCATCTTCAATTTGAACATGGCGCTTTTGCTTTAAATGATGGCGCTTTTGTGTGAGGACGGTTTTTTGAAAATCACACCTGTCTAATGGCCTGTTACTATTGGCTACTTTCAAAGTCAGGAGATTTGACATCAAAAGCCTTATATAAATCACTGGCCTGCCACTTTTTCTTTGATATGGTTTTGAGAGAGGAGTTTGGTGGTTAGTGTTTTGAAGAGAGTTGGTGATAGTTGGAGTATAGTGGTTTGGTGGTGCGATTTCTGCCTGAAGTGTGAGTAGTCCTGTGGTGTTTTTCAGTTTTGTGCATTTATTTTCTCTTTTTTTTCCTGTCTTGTATTTTTTGTATTTGTCTTGTCCTTTGTCTCTGTTACTTGTGTGTGAGTGTGTTGTGAGTGTTTCTGTAGTTAGTCTAGTTTGTCCTTTGTGTTTGTCAGTCGTTCATTGTTTTGTGTTTTTGTGTAATCATTGTCATTGTGAATATGTCCAGAGATAGGAGGTGAGCAGAGGCTGAGGAGAGGGAGATGGAGGTTGAGGGGGCAGAAGAGGGTGAGGAAGCCTTAGAGGAGTCAGGAGAGGGCAGGAAGACCAAGACAGGGAGGAATGTCCGTTTCTCCCATGATGAGAATTGTGTGCTGGTGCACAACATAGTTCCGTGCTATGAAGAGTTCTTAGGCAACCTGGCAGCCCGGACTCCGCTAAGGTGGCACCACCAATTGTGGGCGCGAGTTTGAGAAGCAGTGAACGCGGTGGGACCACTAAAGCGGACAGTGGCTCACTGCCGCAAGCGCTTCTCAGACATCAAGAGGAGGCTTAAAGAGAAAATGGTGAAGGAAAAGAGGGCAACAAGACGCACGGGTGGTGGCCCCCCTCTTCATATAGAGTACACCACTTATGAGGAGGAGCTGCGCCAGATAATGCCCCCAGAGATTGTCGAAGGGATTAATGTGCAAGACACAGATTCGCCCTCGTTTGGCCAAGTAGTTGGTGAGTTTTTTTGCCTTTTTTACTGTAACAGTATTAAAAGGTTTGTTTGTTTTTTTAAACACATTTTTTGAAAATACGGTATATTTTTGAATGGATTGTTGCTGCAAATACATTGTATGCTTTTTCTAATCCATCCAGAATCGCCTGGCCAACAGTTAACACTCAGTCCCAGGTCTACACCTCCACCTTCACTGAGGGATTCTGCCTCTGAAGAGCAAGCAGGTGCGTGTTCACTGTTTGTGGATGAAATAATGTAATTAGATGTTTTTCTTTGCAGATGTTGGTGTCCATGTTATATTATTTGCCTTTTATATGGTTTGCAATGAGAACATAGGGCTAGATTAAGTAAACTGCATGTTTTCAAACCTACAGATGTTGCCTATAGCAACCATTCAAAATGTTTTGTTTTTTTCTTCCATTCTACAAAATGACACCTAAAATCTGATTGGTTGCTATAGGCAACATCTCCACTTTTTCAAACACGCAGTTTGGTAAATTTACTCCATCATATACTACACAGAGGGAGAGTGAAAATAGTAATAGCTTACCCCAAAGCACGGTCTTGCAGCATTTGGCTGCCTGCATCATCATATTTGTTTGTTTAAAGATTTTGCTTTTCTAACCCCATCACCCAAACATAGCCCAATTGAGAATGTTTATGAGAAAAAATCAAGAATTCAAACATTGTGAAACAATCTGCATTGGAAAAAGATTAATCTTTCCTATCCAGTGTTCAGAATGCAATATACAAACATACCAGATCATATATACTTATCGTGCTTTTTCATCCACAGGCCCTTCATCATATCAGGTACCTCAGCGGGAGTCCTTGGCCATGTCACCTGAGCCAGAGGATGAAGCAGTCATCACCATCCAAACTGTGGATGCCGCTGTGTCTGGCCTCTCTGAACATGCACCTGGGCCTGCTGAACCAACACCTCCACCTTTGGACCAAGGCAGAGAAATGGCCCATTCAATTGGGCAATTTCAACAACTGCAAACCAGCTTTATGGACACCCAGACAAGGCACATGTCTCACATTGTGGGTCATTTGAGGCGGGCACACCGCAGCAACTCTCAAATTCCTTCAGCATTAAATCGAATAGCAACTGCTATAGAGCAGTCCAATGTTGGTATGGCCCAAATGACTGGGGCTGTGGAGGCCTTACATTCCACTGTAAGAGAGGTTAATGCCAATGTTAACCGGCTGGCAGGCCAAATTCATTCTGAAATAATGGCCCGTTTCCCAGCACCTTTGTCATCAGCCACCACCAGTACCGCTAGTACGCCTAGCAGATCTGTAATAAGTACTCCTCCAAGGAGAGGTGCTTGCACCAGGATGGGCGAGGGAGAGGAGAGAGTGGCTCCTGAGGTACTGATAGGTCTGCGAAAAGGCATCGCTAGTGTCTAAAATGTCTTTTGTTTTTATGTTTTGTTATGCATCTGTATGCATTGTACATTTATTTATATTGTGTTAAAATGCAAAAAATGCAGTTAATTTTCAATGCATCTGTCTTTCTTTTCTGCAAATTAATCAAGAGTATACTGCTTGTAAAAATCAATGCACTAATTTCACTTACACATTGACATCTGACTGTAACTTTCCAGGGACGTTCACATGTACCACATGAGGAGTACACACTATCCTCTGTTTTAAGGTTCCAATCTCCTTAAAAATTTAAGGTAAAAAATTAATTGAACTCAGATCAAACACATTTTATAGCAATAAACGTTTTTCCTAGTATGACCTTACATGTAAAGTAGTTTGTAATGAGACGGTTGTAATGAGACGGTCTCTAATCTGCCTCCCCCCTCTGTGCTCTGCACATCACCAGATGGGACACGGACCCCTACTTGTTCAATGTCTACTGCAATAATCAGTGGGGTAAGTTGATGTACAGCTAGATTATGTATCAAACAGCCAGCCAGGATAATATCAGACACCTTTTCAGGTGCATACATAGCCACCCCACCAGATTTTTCTAGGAACCTGAACCTGGTTTACAAGAGTCCAAAGGTACGCTCTAACACACCTCTACTAGTGGCTATGTGTGCCTCATTGAAAAATCATTTCTGGCCGTTTGGATGGCGGGTTTAGCGTTAGTAAATCCGGCGATGGCTAAACCGCCGCCAAACCCGCCGAAAGTCGGCGGGTTTACAAACACGCCTGATAGTAAATCTAGCCCTAAGCTCATGTGAGGGCCCTTTACTGCACTTTTTTTTTTAAATGCACTGCAATGCCCTGTATGCCATGTCCAGTGTCCCATTTTTTTCCATGGTCTATGTACAGAGCTACAGACCCTTTGTGGTGCCATATAAATAAATGATAATAATAATACTTTGAGACTGTTTCCATATTGCAATCTGCGGGCTATTATATCTGTATACTGCAGTTGCTGTGATGTTGCTGTGATGTTGCTGTGGCTAGAAATTCTATGTTCAGCAATATACTCTCATTGTTGTATTCATGAGTATCGAATTGCTATATATTTATTGATTTGCAGAACTTGAATGCACAAGTGAACATTATTAGTATTATTGTTCTGGAAAACTGGACCTGTTACTCTTATTGTGTACTGGACATCAGAGAGCCTTCTCCCAGAATCCTCTGGGCACTGTTGCCTGAAGGTTGTTTGCTACATTTCATTCTCTTTCTTAAACAATCATGTGATTTTGAAGAATTATAATTTATACATTTATTTATTTCTACCTGGTCATATCAATTAGCATTATCGAGCCAAGTTTGCAGTTCTTATTACATATATTGTAAAGTATGTTGCTGAAAGTACAGAGATCATAGTTTGGTATTTTGAGGTTACCATCAATTCGGCTATTGGTGTATAATCCCATATGTATATATTGACAGTTCCTCTCCCTCCAACTACAGTGCATATGCACCTAGTTTGCATTCATAATTAGCTTCAAGAAAACTGCTAAAACCTCTCTAATACAGAAGAATCAACTCCCTGTCTCATGTACAGAAACATTTGCTTAAACACAAACACAACTATACAATTTCTCAGCTCTCTTTTCCATTCAGATATTTTGATTGAATTGTCTTCAACCATCCACTTTCTCACTTCTCACTCTCCTAATGACCCTCTTCAGTCTGGCTTCCACTATCTTCATTCCACTGAAACTGTCATCACCAAGTGCCCAATAAACCGATTTTAACACAGTCAAAGGGCCACTTCTCCCTTCTCATACTCCTTGATCTCTCCACAGACACTGTCAATCACTCTCTTCACCTTGATAACTCTTTACTTCCCTTGGTCTTTGTGACACTGTCCTTTCCTGGCTCGCCTCCTACCTCTCAGATTGCTCATTCAGATGACTAATTACTCAGTGTCTTCTTCCGGATCTTGTTCCTCTGCTCTTCCTCTGTCTATCCTTTATGGTGTCCCCACCTTGTATAAATCTGAGCTTATTATCTTTCCTCCTGCTGATGTCCCTACCATTCCCCACATCTGCCTCACATTTGACAATATCACTCTCTCCCCTGTTCCCCATGCCCACTGTCTTGTGGTCATTCTTGTTTTCACCCTCAGCTTCACTGCTTACATCCAGTACCTCTTGCAATCTTGTCTTCTCCACCTTTGCAACATTGCCAAAATATGCCCTTTTTTCACTCAGGAAGTAAATAAAACTTCACTCACTCATTATTTCCTGCTTTGAATACTTTAACTGCCTCCTCACTGGCCTTGTCTTTTCTTTTACATCTGTAGTATAACTCAACCAAGTAATTTACTGAACCCTTGTGCATACTTAATTATAAAAAGATTAAAAAAAAGAAACAAAACATTACATGAACAGTAACTAGATGATTATACATTTGCATTTAAAAATATTACTAAATAAAATATTGTCTTTTCTTTTACATCTTGAGTAGAACTCTGCCAATTATTCAGCAATGTTTTATTTCCAAATAACTGTAATTATACATAGACTCTACTACTTAAAATTCAGATTGCTTCTGCCTTTTGCAATGTATCCAAGCAATACAGTGCGTCTTTTACCAATGGGACGCCCAACAGATAGAGGGTAGCTTTTACATTCAATTTTAATAACAAACAATTATAATCTTCATCCTAGTTTACTGTTTATTACTGCAATGTTTAAAGCTCACTTGGCCCTCTCTCAAGCATAAATAGTTACAAATAAATTCAGATCATGACATCAATGGTGTACGTTGCACAAATTTATTGGATTTTTGGTACAAAATGAATCAAAAGTACATATTGCTGTGTCGCTGCTCCTTTATCCTCCTGTCTTTCCTAATGTACAATGTACTGAAAGTCTTACAAAGCTAAATGAATTAACTAACCTATAGGATATAAAACAATGTTGAATGTACACAAATTAATAACATTGAATAAGATGAAGATTTTTTACTGATTGCTCTGCTTACTATGAAATAATTAATGACTCACAGGGGTATATCTACTAAACTGTGGGTTTGAAAAAGTAGAGATGTTACCTATAGCAACAAATTACATTCTAGCTGTCATTTTGTTGAATGTACTAAATAAATAATAACTAGGGGCCCGATTCATCAAAGTTCGCAAACACATACGCATCTGCTAAATGGCTCTGCGCATGCGCGAAACAACACTTAAGCAGCGCAAAACACTACATACGCTACTCAAGCACGGCAGATACAGCCCTCAAAAGGCGACTCAATCTCAAACTCCAACGTAAATAGATTTGAGATGACTGCTGACCACTTGAGAACATATGGGTGGGAATGGGCGGAGAGTAGGCGCGGACTGGGCGGAGATGAGATAGTACTTGAGTAAAGTAGGCGTTATGCTTTTTCACTTGAGAATAGTAGGCGTTCCCTCTGCCCAGATGAGTGAAACTGACGTCACTCCTGTCTCAAATCTTTCACAAAAGTTAAGGAAGGCCAGGGTCATGTTTAACTCCAATACAGCTGGCTAAAACCACTATTAAACGCCTTTAG
Organism: Mixophyes fleayi; assembly: GCF_038048845.1. Taxonomy (NCBI): domain Eukaryota; kingdom Metazoa; phylum Chordata; class Amphibia; order Anura; family Limnodynastidae; genus Mixophyes; species Mixophyes fleayi. The sequence continues at coordinate 159,316,803 of NC_134404.1, read as the reverse complement.
GAGCATCTTTTGCGTTTAAAATGCAAAACGAAATATGCACAACATACATACATATCAATACAGACTGCCTGTGGCATTTTTTTTTTTTTTAGAAATTTTTTTTTTAGATTGAGCTTTTAGATATCTTACAAATGTTCCATTAGTATGTTTGTGTAAATTAAGCTTTTTTTGCTTTACATACCCCTTTCTAATCAATGCAATTCGCAAGTGCAACATGTTTGATGTTATTTTGGCCCTTTGGCCTCAATCCGGAACTGCCAGAATGCTGGAATTAGTTAGCTGGAAATAGCGCCCTCTGCTGCTTACTGCCTCTTCAGTAAAGAGGACTGGCTTTTATAGGCCTGTACACTGCTAGCCACATATCTTCTCAGCATTATGGGGAGAATCCAGGTCATAGTGCATTCCGGCTGCCGGAATGGTTGCCTCAGTGCATTCCACATTCATTCCACTGCCGGAATTGTTGTGCACACTGCATGGGTAATTATTTCATTTTATGTAAAATGTCTCCCAAACAATAGACTTTGTCATAAATATTTATGATAAATCTCCAACCATTCTGAACAATTACCAATATCATTAGTCTCAATATGTTACATGCCTGATTTGACAGTTGGTGATGGTGCGTTTGCAATAACAAATAATATTAATAGACATATAATAACTTGAAACTATATTTTAGGGTTTTACACACATGATTTAAGGAGAGCAAAGGATAAAACACAAGTAAATGTTCTAGTGGACAAAGCATGTTACAATGTAAAGGGTCAATGTTTTGTTTTTTTGTTTTTGGAACAAAACATAAATATCTTCACATTTAAAAGATCAGTGGTCAAATCATGTGCAAGCTTAGTCAAGGGTTGATTATCTAAGGTATGGAAATTCAAAATGGGAATATGAATAGACATGGTCTGGTGTGTTCGTGAAATGGTTTATATGTGTAATAATAGGGGAAAAACCATGGCAACCTGTATTTTACCTTTACAATGTGTGTAGAAAGTATAGCTTCATGCCTCTAAGTTTAGCCTTAATGTCTTTAGCTAAATGCACGTTAATGGGGTAGTTTAAATCTACAGCCTAATGTGGCAACATAATTGACCTTTGGTTTTTCTACAGTTTATTGATCAGCACATATAGTGTTGAAGTGCACATTATTGACACTTTATGTTTTTCTTATATCTACAGCCTTTAGATTACACTTGGCCTGCAGTGCTGGCTTTTCTGCCATTGCACTTCCTTTTGGAGTTGGTGGATGTTGCCATGGTGAAGGGTGTTGTCAAATGTAAGTAGTATAGTGCTATCTGCACTAAAATGTGATTGGCCAGTGAGTGTTCTCCATACAATAATGTCGTCGTTACTAAGCCTGCAATGTGTGGTTGCACAAACAAAACATATGGGCAGATGCTAGCTATGTAACATATGGCTTTGGTGTTTCTAATTAAGTCAAATAGTGCATTCAGAATCCTAGGTATAGTCCAAACACACAAGCCATTATTATACACTATAATATTACTAGCTTTTTTACACAGGCCAATACAGTGCTCAACCTCTTGATATCAAAATGCAAGTTGTCTGAGCTGATATTGCCATATTAATTTGTTGACTTTCATTCAACAGGGTGTGTTGCCGTGGATTTTGGATTTGTGCAAATCGTGTCTCACTACATGTTGTTGAATTTCTCCAGAGCTCCAAGCCTGCTTATGTCTCTCTTCAGTCTGGCCAGATTGTCATCTCTTAATCCAAGGAACTTTTACACACACAGACCATTACCTTGTTTGCTTTGTTTTTGTCAGCACGTTTGATTTCATATATGTAATAAATCTAGCCTATGCTGCAAATGTGTCAGCAATCAGTTGTCATGCCATTTTGTACCATTACTACAGTGCACTGATTAATATTTTAATACCCATAAATCCATGTGTAGTGCTTTCAAAACTATTGTGGAACAGGTTTTTTTTTAAATGAATATATGAAATCTAGGTGTGGTTATTTTCTCCTTTGCCACAGATACACCATAGCCTACAAACACGCTCAATGGGGTAAATGTATAGTTTTAGAAAATGTCCATAGTGTGGAGGTTTGTATGTGTGTTTGGTGCTTAGTAGTAAATTGTTTGGACACTTTCAGCTTTTAGAGCGAACATGGGATGTGCGTAGGAATATAGGCATCACATTACAGGTAAATGTATATAAAGAAAGCAAAAATTTTAGCAGTGTCAGGTCAAACACTACCAACTTTTGGCCCTTGGCCAAATGGGATAACAATATTTTTCTCTTGTGCTAGTGGCACTTTGTTTCAAAGTGGCCCAACACCCACATGCCAGACACAAACCCCACACTAACAATTATGGGGAATGCGTTAGGGCACTAAGCTAGTGGAGTCTTGCTACAAGGCCATAATACCAATATGTGTTAGCCACCTTTGGTGTAGCAAATATTGCAGTCTCCACCCTCTTCTTGGTGTATTGACAATGTTTATTTGCTGGGTTATGTAATACCTCACCTAGGGCCTGATTCATTAGTGATCTTCTTATCTTGTGCAAAAGGTAAGATGCTTATTGTTACGAAGAAACAGGGAGATAAAAGTGAAGCAAAGATGGATTTTCATCCTAACGTAAGAAATTCTTCACTTATGCAGTGGATTTTGCTTCTTATTTCCCTTTTCTGAGCATGAACAGAGTGGATTAGCTTAAGATAAGCAAAAAATGACATAAGATCCTTAATGAATCAGGCCCCTAGTTTGCTAATTGGTCAAGGCAGCTATATGTAAACTTACAGCCAACATAGATACTCCACATGAGAACTAGTTACATTAGTCTGATTACACACATTGTTAGCCAGCAGTCACTTGACATGTTTGCTGAACCTGACAATGTAGGTCTCCAATGTTATTGTGGTGTAGAAATGTGAAATTGATTCTCAATACCATTTTCATGTAGATTGCCCTCTGAAAGTGGAAAGTAGTGACCAAAGTCACATTCCACCTTTGTTTCTCTTCAAACCCTGTGTGTGTGTGTGTGTGTGAGAAGAGTAAATTGTGTTAGTTAGCGCCGTAATACCACCTATGTCTGTTTAAACATGCTAGTCAATGTTAACAATAATTTGCAGCATTTGTCCATGCCTTGGGCAAGGGAAGTACAAATCCTTAATGTACAGATATCCTCCCTTTAGGATGATGGGTCCATGTTCAAATTCCTTTACCACCATCTAATCCAAGAGTGTTGGGCCGAGCACACAGTAATTTGAGGGTTTAATGTCTGGTAGATATTGTTGATGTTTACATTGTTAGGTGAGGCATCCAGTTTTTTTGGCTTATAGATGGTGAACGTGTGCAATGGGTACCTGTGTCTGTATTGGCAAGAAATCACAACATACCAAGCTTAAAATTATAATATGTTGCCCGTTATATAAAATAGCTTGGCCTTGCATAAATGTTTTCCAAAACTGGAAGGGAGCTAAATCCAAGTGACGTGCCCACTCTAACAATGAATGAATCAGTGTACATAACATAAGAAACTCTAGGGTCTGTTTCTTTTAATAATGTATTAAAGGTTCCAGATTGGTTTAAACTATCATGGATTGGGGGGATCAGATCATAGAGTTTGGAAAAGTCTTTACAGGATAGAGGAGTTTGGTGGACAAACTACCTCTTGGAGTCTACTTACTTGTATTACAGAGTGTGCTTCTTTGCCTGACCAAACCATATCTATACTCCAAGGTTTTTCATTTGCGTCTTACATGATTAGTCAGACACACAGCACTACATACACCCTTATAGTGTGTCAAACTGTCACGTTAGTCTGTATTTCTTTATCCGAATCAGGGACCCTTGGGATTACCTGCAGCAGGTCTGAATCTGAACAGAGCAGCCTGGATGATCTTCCTGCTCATGTTCTTGCTGATTGTCCAATCTAGCAGGGGAATGAGCAGTCTGAGAATGTGGACACAAACACTGATTTTGTAATGCAGCCAGAAACACTGGAGCCAATAACTATCCTCTGGAGAGAAGTGTGTTGTTCAGGCAATGAACAGATCACAGCAGCAGGTTTAAATAGGTTGTCCCAAGCAACTATTGGCTGAGCACTTCATGGGATCACAGGTGCTGAATCTGGTTGATCTGGAATGATCACCTGACTGCATCCAAGATGCCTGTGCACATGCAGCTGAACAAACAGTGTGTGTTTGATTACAAACGGAGCTGTGGAGGACGGGAATGTTGCTGACGGCCAGAAGGCACCCAGGTAGCTGTGATATGACAGCGGCTGATGGGGTAAGTGCACCTAAGATCCAAATGTGAGACCCAACCTATATGTGCTTAGTGCAATAAGGTCATGAGGTTACATTTAAACAACTGTTATGCTAAATGACGTCCAGTGTACCACACACTGTGCATTAGCACTATTCTTAAATACAAATCCCTTATTAGATTTTTAGAATTAGCACAGAATCTTACCTGTACAAAATAGTAGTTAACAATATTTGTCCTGTGCCATCATGAAAAAAAAAAAAAAATAATAATTTGGTTACTTGAACAATTATCTTTTGTGGCTCCTTTGTGTCAGGTTACAGTTTGCAAATGCAATACTTCCTTTACAGGATGATATGCCCTACCTCTAAAGGGGCACTGTAGTTGCACGCTGTGTTTGAAATTATTTACTCAGGCAAATAAAGAAACACTGTTGCAAAAGCATTAAGAAGCTTACCTTGATACACTTCTTGTTTAAGTCTTCTTCAGCAAACCATGGGCCAGAATCATTCTGGAAAGGTAAGGCAAAGTAACTAAGCAAGGCCAAAGCATGTGAGTTTGGAGGGGGATGTAAACCAAAAATGTCATTGGAGATCTAATTTTCGGGTAGGAGAGGTCCTAGCTGACATGAACATTTCAGTGTACAAATAAGCTATCAAGTATTTGTGCTATTTGTGCGGTACATTAGGATACAGACATTATTTTTTTTCGTGCTCTAAACCTATTGCTAATTTGCACCACTTGCATTTTAAAAGGCTTTTGAGCAGCATTCAGAAATATGTATCCTTGACATCTAGGTTCATTACTCAATCAGGGCCATGGCATGGTTTTGGTCAGCACACTGATACTAGATACATATTTGTTTGAATACGTTAATGAATCAGCCTGTTTGTTTGGAGATTATACTTTGGTTAGAGTTGATAACAAGTATTGTTATTAAAAAAACATTATGGAATATGCCTTACAAAATAAAGACACATTTCAGTAGTAGGATTTTTTTTATTCCAAAAAAAAAATATACATATTTTCGTCATATATTAAACTATATTTTTAGGTTAAAACAATACAAATTATTTTTTCCGAGCCTTTTTAAAGGGTGTTGGAAGGGAGGCTCCCCTACTCCGACTTCTTGTCACCCGTGATGTAGAGGAGTCAGAGGAACCAGGCAATGGGGCAAGGCAAGCGGGTTGTGTCCGACGAGGTGAAGGTGTAGGGTCAGGGGATGGGGATGGGGCCACGACAGGCGAGGGGGAAGTGGGCACAACAGGGGATTGGCCATAGCCACGGGCAAAGGCTAAACACATAAGACGACATAGTTCGGGGTCAGGGAGGGTGGACGCGACAGACACATCAGGGAGGGCGGAGGCGACAGACAACTGGGTATGGGGGCTGCCGAACAAATAATCTGAGCTGGGTGAAGGGATTGTGCCGGAGGTGCGTTGGGAGTGGGCATGCAAGATATCACCCAGGAGTGTTGCAATATTTGTCACTGAAGTTTTTAAATTATCCATTTTGGTGGCGAGTGTCGACAGTAAAGAGGTGTGTGTGCGCTCATGAAAACGGAGAGTGTGTTAGTGAGACTGGTGGTTTGCTGATCCGTGTGTTGGACAATGCTCGATATTTATGACAGGTGAACATTCTGTGCATCAGTGGCGTTTTTAAGATTTTGGGCTGCGTGTGCGAGTGCCCGCTGCCCTACATATTCAGCTGGAGCCAGCTGAGGCTCCTCCACATCACGGGCAACTTCATCATCCACTGGTGAAGTAGGCGCCTGCTGCTCACATTCTGTAGAGAGATAATAAGTAAAATAAAGTAATTAGAATCAATGAGTAAGGTGCGATATTATATTGGCAAAAACATCTTACAACGCGTGATGTAGCATTGGTAAAGTGTCAGCTTCCCTTGAATGTGCTTGCAGCCTTTTCCGCTCCCCAAATACATACATTGCCACTTATGGTCTCACATTTTAGGATGAGCCCTACATATTGAGACCATTTGTCTTCAGTGTGTAAATGTAATTTCCTACTATGTGATAGGCAAACACATTGTGCAATTGAAGTTTACCTTCACACACACATCCTGAGAGTTGACACTTTTACTCAGACAGATACAAAGCTTTACAGACATTAAGTAAGCAAACTCATCATGTACCTAGTGGAGCAGCCTCTCCTGTTCGGGATGGGCTAGAGCCAGTGTCTATGTCGCCCACCCTAACTATCTCCACCAGGGCTATTGCAGCCCTCGCCCGCTCCTCGAGGGGTGTTAAAATAGTACGTAGTGGAGGCCCCCCACCAGTGCCTTGAGCATTCCTGTGAATCTCAACAAGCTTCGCTTTCAGGCGTCCTTTATAGTCTGCCCATCTGTGGAATAGACAAACATTATTGCCTCACATAGTACCTTCAACTCAAAATGACACATTTTTCAATAAAATACATTGCATGTTTGCTAATCATACCAATTTAACCTTCACATACAGTAATACAGATTTTGCTCTTTTGAAGCGCGTATAATGTGGTAAACATATTATGTCAATGTGACCAAGAGCCATGGTGTTAGTTTCTGAAAACAAAGGGCCTGATCAACAAATGCATTGGAGTCACAAGGTGGTTTCACCTCACAGGTGACTAATGCTACTATGTCACAATATCCATATTTATCTCTAGCGATATCTATATATATTATTTGACAAATAGACACAGTCAGTAAAGTTAAATATGGCTATTATTTTTAAATTTAATTCGTACCTTTTCTGTACTTCAACCTTTGTACGCTCATACGGAGATATTTCATTGATGAGCCGTGTGATTTCCTGCCAATGCGTTTGGCGCTCGCGTCCGGTTATTTGCCGGTTCCCACTGTGGAACCTCGCCAGAACCTCTTCTACCAGCACCTCCAGCTCCTCCTCTATGAAATTGTTTTTACGCCTAGTTGGCAGCCCTGGTGCCTCCACATTACTTGGGCCAGCATCAGACATATTCCTATTTCAAAGATAAGTCGTGTCTTTATAGGCAATGCACACAGTCAGGTGGTGATACAGAATCTAAGCACATCCACCCCTACATAAGGTACAATTTCACAAACTTCTAACTAGGTCTAAAACACATGCCCCTTATTATAATAAACATTGTGGTTTGTCTATTTAAAGGCCATTTAGTTTGACCACTGCATTTTGACTGACATATTCGTCAAATACTATAGCAACATTCTCCTACTACTACTACTACTCGTCACTTTTCAAACCATAACATTGGTTTACAGGTTAGCAACACACCAAAATTAAGGATATCACTCAGTTGCAAACCCTATATTGTGTAATTATTATTAATATTTGGTTACAAATCAGCCAGTAACACACTTAAGTGTGTACTCCAAATGCAATTGTGGAGGTATGTGGGCAAAATAAGTGTATACATTTGGACCCATGTGTCCATCAATGCAATGAGCTAGTTATTATGCTGTTGAACATGGATAAGGTTCAAAAGAACTTAGCATACTGTAGGCTACTATTGAAAACTTTACATGTTAAATGTGAGGCCAGGGGCCCTTTCCTTACCAGTTTTTTTTTCCATTCCGGCCACACATATTGCAGAGCAAACAGTTTGCTACATTAGGAGATAAAAATATTTTTGCACTATCCAGAAATTTCAGATAAATTATTATACTTACTTTTCTCCAAAGTTTGGCACAAAAGACAAAAAAATATTTTGAAAATCAACTGGGTAATGCATGGTATGGCCTGCAATAAAAAAACAAATTAATGTTTATAAGCAAGGAAAGGTAATGTGGTAAACAAAGCTAACCTCCTAATTTGATTATGGTTAAGGTTCAAAAGAACTTAGCATACTGTAGGCTACTATTGAAAACTTTACATGTTAAATGTGAGGCCAGGGGCCCTTTCCTTAGCAGTTTTTTTTACATTCCGGCCACACATATTGCAGAGCAAACAGTTTGCTACATTAGGAGAACACAAAAAATAATAAAATCTTACAATCTCTGATTTAGTTTTGTACTTACTGTTTGTTGTTGGCTTCTTAGACCAATCATCCAAATGTAATGTAATGAAATCTTGATTGTGCTCTATCCAGGCAAAAAAGCGAATGAACAGGCACTATACCAAAGCACAGGTGGGTTTAAATGGAGTTTTGAATTAATAAACCAGGTGTACACTCTTCTTCCTAATTGCGGAGCACACAGTACTCGTCTCAGTGCAGGCGCCCGCCATGTTCTTGGTGGGAGAGACAATCAGAGACACAACACAGGTGTGTGAAAGCTCCGCGTGTGACGTAAGCACGCCCATACGTGCTCAGCGAACCAATCGGAACGCAGAGGCCCCCATTTTGTGTGATAGACATTATACCAAAATGAGGGCTGCTATTTTCACCAGGCGTGAGCTGAGAGTCCTTGCAGAGGGTATGGACAATGTACCCTCTGGACGGTATGTGTCCAACGAGGTGAAGGTGCGGGCCTATCAAAGGGTCCGCAGACATCTCCGGCGCCGATATAACATTCGCCGAAGCACCGTTCAGCTCCAACGGCGGTGGAGCGATCTCCGGCGCCGCCAGCCCCAGCTTCTGGAGGAGCTCCGTAGGGAGATCAGAATAAGTGAGTTCTCTACTAATCGCAAAAAACATGTCAACATATATATATATTTTCTCTATGGCCCTGATTCATTAAGGATCCTTAACTTGAGAAACTTCTTATTTGAGTCTCCTGGACAAAACCATGTTACAATGCAAGGGGTGCAAATTAGTAATCTGTTTTGCACATAAGTAAAATACTGACTGTTTTTTCATTTAGCACACAGATACTTGATAGATTATTTGTACACTGAAGTTTAAAGTTGATATTTGTGTGCTACATGAAAAAACAGTCAGTATTTAATTTATGCTCAAAACAGATTACTAATTTGCACCCCTTGCATTGTAACATGGTTTTGTCCAGGAGACTCAAATAAGAAGTTTCTCAAGTTAAGGATCCTTAATGAATCAGGCCCTATGTTTGTAAATATGTTCACCCTAAACACCTGACATGGCCTACATAACAATGTGCAAGCACACTATAAAGTACATGCCCCTTCCAGTGCACCCAATAAGCTTTGGCTCCTGTGTCCTAAATTTGTCTGCTATCCATTTACTGCCCTAAATGTTTTTTTGTGACAATTTTTTACCAATAAGTGTGGTTTGGGAAATCAGGCATTCTAAGTCTTGACCCGAGTGCTGTAACTTGCTAGTCTAACCTTAAAAACATTTTGGAGTGGAAGATGTGTTGTCATTATTGGGCCAAGATTTAAAAGGCACGTTTCAAAGACAAAACACCTTAGTGTTTAGACTGATTTTTGCAAGCTCCCATAAGATGCAAACAGATTACAGAGTGTGCTAGATATAGCTAATCAATCATTACTTAACTGCCTATTTAGACTCTTTTAGACTGTGAGGTACTCCCAACAAAGAGTGATTTCCAAAGTATACTCAACATTCAAAGATTGTGACCTCCATCCACTAATTCGGTGGTCCTGTCAAGAGAGAACTAATTGACCAGAGCCAAGGGAGTTTGCTGACTTAAAATCACTTACATGAAAAAAACATACTAAGGCCAAATGTGAACAAAACCTAATTAGGCGGCCAGTAGTATGTTTGGGGAGTGTGGTAGACAACACATGCAAATATGGAGCAAGCCTCCAAACTCCACACATATGAAACTATCATCAGGGAGTTGAACTCCTGACCCCAGTGCTGTGAGAGCTAAGTGCTGACCACTCGGCCACTGCGATATTCCACATCTCTATGTAAAATACCAAAAATTGTGCCAGGTCATCATCATAAGCATTTTTTAATATAGTGCCACTAATTCTGCAGCACTGTACAGAGAACTCATTCACATCAGTCCCTGCCCCATTGGAGCTTACAGTCTAAATTGCCTAATATAGACATTCATACACACAGACATAGACAGAGAGGGAGAGATGAGGCTAAATTTTGATTGCAGCCAATAACCTACCAGTATGTTTTTGTAGTGTGGAAGGAAACCGGAGCACCTGGAGGAAGCCCACGCAAACACAAATATACAAACTCCACACAGATAAGGCTATGGTCAGGAATTGAACTCATGACCCCAGTGCTGTGAGGCAGATGTGCTAACCACTAGACCACTGTGCTGGGCTGACAAGTCATGTGAAATGCTTTGTGTTCATCATGTTTACCTCCTTGCATTGTTATTAGCAAATATTTATGCCTGCTGACAATGTAAAGTTGATTAAATATGTATGATCACCTGATTGTCAAAATACTATACGTTTTTTCAAATGGTGATTGTGTTAACATGTCCTTTTGTTTATATTTCCTTTTTTCAAACAGACCGGGCACGCTGGGAACGGCGCCAACGCCGCCGGGCAGTCGTGGAGGCGCAGGCAGCGGAGGAAGAGGAGGAGGAGCAGCAGCCAGTGGCGGTGGCAGTGCCACTGTCATCATCAGAGGAGGAGGATGCGGTGCCAGTGGCAGTGGCAGTGGAGGAGCAGGAGGAGGAGTAGGCGGTGCCAGTGGCAATGGCAGTGGAGGAGCAGGAGGTGGAGGAGGCGGTGCCGGTGCCAGTGGCAGTGGAGGAGCAGGAAGAGGAGGAGGCGGTGGCAGTGCCGGTGCCAGTGGCAGTGGAGGAGCAGGAGGAGGAGGAGGTGGTGGCAGTGTCGATGCCAGTGGCAGCAGCGGTGGAGGAGGACGAGGAGCAGGTTGACCGGGAGCCCCAGGATTTTGAGGACTCCACATCGGGCAGCCAAGAGGCAGTGGAGTTGGAAGATTGTAAGTATTTGCCATAAGTGATGGACATAGTTATATAAGATTGACATGTGCATTAAACTTGTGCATAATCCCTGCTGTCACATGTTGATTAAATGGTGCCTTAAATGCCACAGGTTGAACACTTATAATATCTGCCTATACATTTTAGGCGCATTAAACACTCAAACCACAGCCATAACCATCTTAACACATGGGCACGCAGGGCATTGGCCAAAAAAATGTGGCCGCTAGGCTGGTAAACTCGTCAGTATATTAATGACTTGTTTATAAAATCTAATATACACCAAAATCGTTGGAATTCCTGTGAGTGATTGTATAGGTAGTGGCCCATGTAGTGCATAGACCTGGGGCCAATAATGCTGGATAAGACAACCCTGTGCATGGCCCTCTCCCTGTGGCTCACCAGAATTTAGTACATTGATTCAAATGCTTTCTCAACGTCTAATGTGCGTGCAAATGGTTTTGTGGCCAGAGGCCTAACTTTTGAAAGTAATGTAACAGTAAACATCTCTAGTAAATCCTGTCTGTTTGATGAAATATGTATCCATGTATGTAATGTTTAATTTCTGATTTCTTTCAGCACCCACTGAGGAAGCTGGCAATTGGCCTCCACCACCACCGACCGCAGCAGAACTTATGGCCCACATGGGTGAAATTGCGGACGACCTGGAAGGCCTCCACCTACATTTAGGAAACATTGTAGCCAACATTCGCTTTAAATTGGCCTACTGAGGCTCATTTCAATGATAATTTGTTTTTTTTGTTTTTTTTTGGTTCTGATGTATATGTAAATAGTTCGAAAACATTGTTGCGTTTTAAAAATATATAACTTTATCAAAAAACAAACCTTGGTGTGTTTGTCTTTATTCATCTCATTACACAACATGTGGGTATATATAATAGTCCGAAAAGAGTAATGAAGAAAGATGTTTTGCTTATAACATCATTTGTATAGCACAAAAGGATTTCTTTAGCTGTTTGCATGTTATCCAAAAGTAACATGTGCCCTCCACGAACAAGCCACCCCTATAAGAGGTATTGCATCTGTAGGCCCTGTGTGCAAGATAAAATCCAAAAATGTCAAACGCTCTAGCTAGTTACCAATTCCTCCATATGTCATTGTAGTGATAGTCCAAGGTTACATTCAAGTAACAGAGCAAAGCCAGTGACACATTGAAGAGAGCCTCGAAAGTGTACCCAGAAGTGGCGTCAGTGGTGTAAGGCAGAAGTGCAAGCGAGGCAAAGGACCATGGTACTGGATTGTCGAGTGCGGCCTGTTTGGATAAAGCTGAGTACATGACATAACGTGTACGCCATGTATCCAGATGAAAGTCTATTTGCTGACAATGTTGCATTTACCTCCAAGGAAGCTGTCACCTACAACACCCCCCCCTCTTAGCCCATTTAGAATACTCAATGTCAGCATGCACCTAATACTGTGCATGTGAAGTATAGGCCGTGAGGCTTCTTGGATTTTCCCTCCAAATAAATATTTACTTTCAATACAGTATAAATCAGAGGGCATATTTTACAATATGGTTGAGCGTGTATAACAAATGCTAAATAAAAAAAGAAAGCATTGTGTCACATTTCTTGTTAGGATAATGATTCCAGTCCACACATTAGTTATGGGTATGCTCAGTATTTGAACTCATGTCTGCTGTGTTGTGAGTCCAAAGTGCTAACCAGTGAGCTACCTGTGAGATAGGTATTTTGTAAGTAATTTGTGTGAATAATGTAGAGTCGTATTAAGTGTGAGGTGTCTGTGTAGCACGCATGCTGTATTGTTGGTGTTGTCTGTGTATTTTCATGTCTCAGGTTGGGGTAGCAGGTAGCTGTTCCCATTTGCATACAGTCATTCCTGAGTTCTAATCCAGACAGCAACCCTTCCTCTGTGTGGAGGTTGTATACACTGTTGCGTGTATCCTTTATGGAAGAGTATGCTGTGCATTTTGCTGAAAAGGCAAAAAGATTTATTAACACCACATACATTTTGATACATTCGTTATTCATGTGTTTTTAATGTAGACATTGTCCATGCATTTTGCGCACTATACGGTGACTTGAAATCCTAAACACAGAAAGATCGTGAAGAATGTGTTTGTTAACAGTGTGTATTGCACTAATTATTCGCAAAGGAAAAACAAGGTTGAGAGTGTTCCAGATTATTGTTAATTGACAGTAATTAATGAGTAAAGAGCTATCTCGTTAAAATAAGCCCCAGGCATGTTTGTTGTGTTGTATATAAATAAACTGTTGGCCCGTCCCACAGTGGGCGTGAGGTATGCATTGTTTACCTTGCCGTCAATCAGTTGAGAGCCGTCGCTTATGCGTGTAGCATGTTTAAAGATCTGCAGGTGGGTGTGTTTTCTAACGTTTGCACTGCTTATTTCCGTCACTTACACCACATGGGGGTGTGTTTTTGCTGTTTGAGATGCTTATTTCGGTTTCCGTCACTCAAAGTATGCAAGGCAGATGCGTATGCGTTTGCGAACTTTGATGAATCGGGCCCTAGATTCTGATTGGATGGTATGGGCAACATCTCCACTTTTTCAAACCCACAGTTTAGTAAATATACCCCTCAGTCCTTGCACTGTAAAACATAGGACAAATCTAATAATTAATTAATGTGAGCAAAGATTGTATTCCCAATTTAAGCCCTTAGTTAGGTGCCAGAGCCTGTATGATATACATCCAAACAAATACAAAACACTTCCATTTTTTTCAACAACCTAACTCTTTCTCTCATTTTGGATATGTTGCATTTGCAGTAGTTTGAAAAATAATCAAACCATCTATACATTTGTGAGGTATACCTAAAAGAACCAGGAAATACATATCCCATATTTTTCGCTGTATAAACCTTTCACTGGTGCTAAATTATCATCTCTATGCTGATCACATCTGTTGAAGCAACATAACATAAGAGGACAGCTGATAATGCAGTGTGAAGCACACTGTTATATTTACTGTACATATCAAGTAATTTCATCATCATTTCAATGTGAATTGTCACAAAGAAGCTCTCTCATCACTTCAGCTTTATTAAAATGACCCCAGAGGGCCAGTTTCATTAAAGTGTTGAGGCTGTAAAACTCTTCATTCTGTACTAGTCTATTTTGTACCAATACTTTCTGTTTTATTTTTAACATTACAAAGAGTGGCTTTTGTTTCCATGTACTGTATTAACAATGCTTTTACAAATGGATCTAGCATATTTTATAGAAGGAGTTAATAACATAAGTAATTAGATTAAATAGGACGAACAGAGATAGTTACCTTGCACAAAAGGACATAACACAATAGATATATAATAGCCATATCACACCAGTTCTTACATGATTAGAAGCTATAATCATGTGTAGTTAGTGGTCAACAAAATGGTTTCATTCATTTTAAATCTGTTTCATGTTGTGAAACACTACACTAGTACTGGTAATCCAATAAAAGCTTACACTACAGCGCAAATGTTAGACTAAGATTAGATCTCGGTAAAATCCACTCGATTCCTTCACCTGAAGACACTGTCACATGAGTGGGTAAAGAATCATTAATGTCATAATCCACATATCAAAAATCCATGTCCTGCATCACTTTAGCAGAGGAAGTGGCTGTTATCATCTTTATCATCAGCTGGGTGAACCCTACAGAATTTTCCGACCAATGTGTTATCTACAACAATTTTACAATTTAACTCTATGGAGATCCTGATTGTTAGTGCATACACACTGCAGGACTGGAAGGATGTTCCTCCATAGCTGAGTGAGATTTATAGTTCTGCTGAACAATCAAAACAAACAATAGTTGGTGCTTTGGAACGACTTTCGTTCATTGTCTAACTGTATACACTAATACAATATCAGGCTGAACGGACGTTTATCGGGTGATTGGCCCAATAATTGGCTGAAAACACTGTGGTGTGTACCCAGCCTAACTGGATTCAAATTGTTCTCCAGATTAGTGGTGGATTAGGACGATCTGGGGCCCTGGGAAGTAGATACGCCATGAGATCCTACCCCACATGCAAGTCTCAAAGATATGTAATCGTATACCCTTGTCACAAATGACCCCCCAACCTACTTCTCATGGTCACATTAGCCCCTCACTCTCCACTGGTCACATATGTGAAAAAGAATTTTAAATACTATACATATATATATATATATATATATATATATATATATATATTAATGTATTGCTGTATGTATTAGTTATAAGCACATAGGCATTAGAAGGTGACATGGAATACACTGTGTACTAGCTAGCTGGGATAAACCAGTTCTGCATGATAAGGAAATGAGTTGTTTATTTGAGCTGAAATAGAACTCTTTCTTTCTTTGATTCAATGCATTCTGCTTTGAACTATGGTTACTCAGTGACACAGAACACCTGCTCATTTTATGGTTGACTCATATAGATGGGTCAAAAGCAGTGTTCGAAGTGGAGATTTAGAAGTGGAGGTGTGTAAAATGTAACTGAACAGCTGGGTGCCAGGGGGCCACCTAGGAATTTGAAAGTTTTGACATACAGATAAAAATATTTACCTATATTTCTAATGTTTATGTCTAATATTGAAAGTTAAATAAATAAATAAATAAAAATAATACTCTATACATTCTGTCTTAACTCACACTATAGGGCCTATATGTCAGGTAACCCTCTTCTCATTATACAAAAAGGGGGCTCCCCATATCTGGCGACGATGCAGAACCCCTCTATATACTGAATGCAGAAGAGTTAAAATTTACAGCATTAACCCCTCATGTACTGATGGGGTAGTTTCCCTGTACCACAGTGCAGGGACTTAAATCAGGAACGCAGATTTGTCAGGCTTAGCTGGGGATTGGAAAAACTTTTAAGATGGAAAACTCTGGAGTTTTGTATGGAGAGCCAGCTCCCCTCCTCGCCTGCACTTGTTTGCACCTGTCTAGAAGAGTGTACCCAGGCAGGTGCAATCAGATGCAGAACTGGCACAAAGGCGAAACTGGCAAAAGGAAGTGCAGGGTGATGAACGTGACCTTCACAGTGCTCACATCAAAGAGCCCCTTTACTGTCAGCCTGAGTGAAGGCCCCCTGTCACCCACAGCTGGGGATTTCAGGATTCACAGGAGGCTGTAACTTACATAGCGCTGGATGCTACCTGAGCTCTATCAGTGCCGTAGGCGGGAGCAGGAGAAACGAACTCTAAAAGGGCTTTATATATTGTGAACATCGGACACACCGCCTTGTCCCCCCTCCCCCTGCAGAGCATCTCACTCATCCTTGCACTCATTGCATAAAACCTGTCACACTACTTGGGAGATCCATTTTCCTCCAAGCTGTCATAAATGAACAGGAGCCTTTATTTGCAGCTGCTAATTGCACCTGGTTGTGGCGGACAAAAGCAATTGGGAGAAGTGACTTTATGTCATACCGCCCTATTAGCCCACTATATCTGCCCACTGAGCTTGCAGCTAACTATTGTTTCTCCTGCTCACATCCACTTTAGAATGGCAGTCAAGCAGTTTTGCCAGTGCTATGCTACAGACACGAAAGAGCCCGCGGGAAAACTGTTTCCGCATGCAGTTCCTGGTGCTCCACTAGGGGGAAAGGGGCATTTAGCTACACCTTACTGTTTAACCAGGAGTGCTGCTTTAATATATCCTCACAGAGTTTTCACATGCCTGGTATACAAGTATAAGAAGCAAATTCTTAAATGTGGCAAATTATCTGCTTTTCACTTCAGAATTCACAACTAATAATGTGTACATTAGGAAAACGATGAAAGAGACATCCCAACATTTGCTAATATGTACAAAACATTATTTAAGGGTATCAGAAAATCACAGAAGAGTCCATGGAATATTAAATCTGTACATAAAGATAAAAAGTATAAGGGAACTTCTGTTTCTTTTGAGCCTAATAGCAGTTGTACCCCCTGATAGTAATTTTCCCGATCACTTGAATTTTTTTCTTAAATTTGATATGGAGTTGTACTCATGACTATAGCATTGGGTTAGTGCTATGCTCTATACTCAATGTTTTCTAGCTTCAGTGATGTCAGTATAGATATGTTGTTGCAGAGCAGAGATGACACACCACCGTGGCAATTAAACAGTATGGGGTAAATGTATGAAGCTCCGGGTTCTTCAACACCCGCGAGTTCGGCGTCTTCAGCGCTTAAATTTAAAGCGGCGCTGCCTTGTAAAGGGAAGTTTCCCTTTACAAGGCAGCGCCGCTTTAAATTTAAGCACTGAAGACGCCGAACTCACGGGTGTTGAAGAATCCGGAGCTTCATAAATTTACCCCTATGTGGGGGAAACAAGGATGAATTGGGATATATTACTTATGTATTCTTTTTGACACTAGTGGCAATACAATGTAATGATCGGCTAAGTACAACAAAAAGTTGTTCAAATCTAGCAGTTCACTAGAAATCAGACATTGTGATAAGATTGCATCATAATATTCGAAACTTGCCAAACGCTTTGTGTGCTTATTAACTGCTACAGTTTTTATAGATGAACATTTTTAGATTTCATACTAATAAATATGTGAAAAAGAAATACTGTATTTTAATCTTAAACTCTTATTTAGTAATCTGGTATGAGTTACTAGCATATGCTTATGTCCTTATGAATGTTGATGTTCAAAATTGTACCAGATGGCTACTATGTGTGCTGCCAGTTCTATCCAAATGAATGTCATGAAAATCTGATCAGCTTTGTTATGTTGTGTAAATGATATGTGGTGGGATTACTGTGAATGGTGACTTCAAATGATTTATGTATGTAGATTGTGAATACTAATTTCTCCATGGAATTCAAAATGTACCTTAAATATTCTCTAACGGGAATTAGTTATGACAATATGAAATATATCACCTGAAAACACTATTGGACTATTCATGTTCGTCCCTGTGCATATGTTTACCTTCCTGAGCTTGGACTGTTTGTCTCGTCAGTTACTATTTTTAGATGGATACTGCTTAATCAGAAGATATGAATCACCTGCATATTCCTATGCCACTAATACAGACATATTACAAAACATACTGCATAGTAGCTGTTACCATCATTTTCATGTATTTGACACAGTGCAGACACAGTGAAAAAGGTCACATGGCTTCTGAAACTAAAATGTAATAAAAGAATGTTACTGAGAAGAGACTCAGATACTGGGGCAGCTTTAGTAAGATTTAATTAAGTGCACATTGAATCATGCCCTGTCATGTTGAAATCTGACCACAGCACATCATACTTAATACTTACATCTGTCTAGATCAAGTGGCCCTTTTGGTTCTCAGGAACACTACAGTATCAGCGGCGCACAGAGGATTGTCGGGGGGGGGGGGGGGGGTTTCTCCCCGCCGACCCAAAAAAAAACAAAAAACAAAAAAAAAACAGAGAGAGCTGCTGCGCATGCGCAGCAGCTCCGTTTCGCCAGCGCTGTCCTATACAGCAGCCACGGCGCTGTCTAAGAAGCATCTGCGGCGGTGCTGTATACAATACAGCACCGCCGCGGACGCTTCTTTGACAGCGCCGCGGCTGCTGTATAGGACAGTGCCCACTTAGTTAGCGCAGGGGGGGTTTCTAGAGACTCAGAAACCCCCCTTGCGTGTGCCACTGAGTATCTCCAACATGTGCACAGTTACTGAACATTACTGCAGAAAGTCATGTTTTATTGTATATTTTCCTATAAATGTATTTTCTACTCGGAAACCCATACTCTTCCCCAAGCACAACAGTCCTACATTATGTTTATCATAGCTTTAGTACATTTAACTCCCTCCTTAGAAACTCTATAAACCTAACCACTCAAGATATTGATTGTTAATTTAGGGACAAGTCTTAACTGTATCTCGTCAAAATCGCCCCTTAACACCTAATTATTCATATGTCTATTACTCTTCTCATTATTTGACACCATGATGAGAATTATGTCTCTGTAATGATTTTTTCTTCTCATTTTACTACCTGTTCTCTTGAACCCATCTCATTACATCTTCCACCTATAATTATCATATTGGCAGCTTCCTTCTTTGTGCATTTATGAGTCACATCAGAGAAAAAAATTCTTAACCTATGTTCTTCTTCCAGTTACAGTTCTGACTTTAATTCTTTATTTATAGCATTCTAAATTGCCATCTCTTCCTTAATACTCTGTCGGTCATTTTTGACTATAGATTGTGCATACATTGTTCATCTAATAATATCCTTATTAAAATATGTCATCATATTCTTATATTGTCTGATGTATAACCTAATTAATTTGATTTCTGTACAGCGTTCAATACAAAGATCACATGAACACCAGGGATCCCCCTGCAGGAGAGAGCTACTAGGTCTTAGAAAAAAAAACAGATTTGGGCACCCCAGACTAGGGTACAAGAAAAACAGTTTGTTTTCTTTAGCTCCAACTGGAACTGGCATCTCAGCTCCAACTAGAGTAAACACATATTTGCTGTAAAAGTACAAATATATTTGTGGTGTGCTTCAAGATTTATTATGACCTAAAGCAATATACACTTATTTTTAGTCCCTATAACGTTCCCTAAACCCCTAAACTATTAAAAACTATCCATATTAGGTATATTAACACATTGAATGACATATTTCTAGGATTGATTTATTGCTTGAAAAATATGAGTATAATTATTGCTTTAATTTAATTTAGCTTTAAAATCAAATAAAATCACCATAACAAATAAAAAATTATTGTTGTCAGCAAATATGCTAAAACGTATCTACATCTTTCTTTATATATATATATATATATATATATATATATATATCTATATACATATATATATATATATATATAGATAGATAGATAGATAGATAGATAGATAGATAGATATTATATGAAGAAGTTTGTTTGTTTGTTTGTTTGTTGGTGAATATCTTTCACAGCTCTCAAGGTATAGCCGATAAACCTTACATAGTTATTTAGTATAAATAAAGATACCTATTAGACCACATAGTGACGACGCGACAATGTGAAAAATCTTATTTTCTAAATAGAATTTTTGGTCTATTTACCAAACAATTTGCCAATATATAAAAACCCACTACACGTTACACATAACATTTTAAAAATCCTCTTTTGCCGTGTACTCTGTCAATGCAGAATCCTAACACATGATTAGTGTATTTTGGATTTCCCTTAGTCATGAGCTACAGTTGTATTGTATGTAACAATTCCATTCTATGTATATAAGCATTATGATCTGATTACTATTATGTGTGCATTTACAAAGAAAGCGAATTTTACAGGGCTTGATAGATTTGACAGCTGAAATTAAGACGGAATCAACACCTGGGGGTATATTTACTAAACTGCGGGTTTGAAAAATTGGAGATGTTGCCTATAGCAACCAATCAGATTCTAACTGCCATTTTGTAGAATGTACTAAATAAATGATAAATAGAATATGATTGGTTGCTATAGGCAACATCTACACTTTTTCAAACCCTCAGGTTAGTAAATATACCCACTGGTGTGTGTCAACTATACTTGTTAAATCATCGACATATTTAATGTTATATGCAGATTGTTAGTGTACCTCTAGTATATCTTGGGAATTAACTTAATTTGTTTGATTTTTTTCTATCCCACACGTAACGCGATTTTATACCACAACATTATATATATTGGGTATTTCTGACATTTTGTTGTGGATTGCTATTTGTGAAATATAACCATAGATTTTTTATGTATTTTTATTAAACATGTATTATTAAAGATGACTGGGTGCTAGAGACTTTAAAAGCTAGCATCACCTCATTCCATGTTAAGAAAGGTACTCCGGTATTGAAAGGCATTAGTTGTTGCAGATTCCTTCCAGCTGGACTTTTCTTCTCTACTTGGAATATTCAGATGGGGGTCAATACATGTCTCTAACAGCTGCACATCTGTATGAGATGAGATTTACATGCTGTTTCCTGTTATCTTTCTGTTAGGAGTCTAAACACACTTTAGTGGATTATAATTTTGTATTTCCTTTTCTTTTTGAAACATTAAATGTATCTAATTTTAAACATTTTATGCAAGAGGATCTTGTTTTCTGTCAATACTTGCATGTCACTGGAGAGCGTTATGAGCTTCTAAGCAGAGCCATAACTAGTGCCCTGGGCGAGAAAGAGCACTGGAGTCCCAAGCCATGACAAACACTCAGCATTGCATTCTGGGAGGTCACACTGTCTTAGTTACAGCCCAAAGTCTATAATAAATAAAAACAAAACAAGAGAAAAAAAAGATTCTAACAACAAATAATGTTACTTATCACAACCGGTGGCTCATCTCTATGATGACAGTCCCACAAGTGTATTGTGACAGTGTATTATGTGGCTGGCTGTATACAGTGTAACCTATGGCTCTCTAGCTTTTTCAAAAGACAAGTTCCAGCTTGCCCTCTGGTAGGCCATGCTGTGCTTTGTAGTTCCACAATACTGAAGAGCCAGAGGCACTGATAAAAGTCATTGACTGAAAGCCCACTTACTTTGCAGCTGGTATTCTGGCCTGTCTGCTTCTCCTTTGTAGCTTCTCCGGAGCAGTGCAGGGGAGTGTAGTTCATCCATGTGGGGAGCTTGTAAAAGTAACTATACTATGTAATCAGAAATCTGATATTTTAAGGTATCTCACTATATTAAAAAAAGACCCCTGTCACTAGTTTATTGATTATTTGTGATTTTATTGCAACATGATATTCATAAGTCTAGTCTAAACTAGCATTATCAAATGGCCAGGGAGCTTAAATTCTGTTTCTGTAAAAAGCAATAGAGATTCAATTCAAAGATATAGGGGCCTATTTATCATGAACAGCTCCTTCATGGCAATATGAAAAATATTTTTCAATGCCACATATTACGGCAATAAAAAAATCCCTTATCGACAACATTTATCAATACATCAGCTAATCTGCTGCCTCAGCAATACTCAGAAAATATGTAAAAAGCTGGTGCAACTTTCCACCATCAATAAACCTTTTATGTATTGGGTGAAAAGAAAAAAACTCTATCATCAGCGGAAAAACTCCCATTTTCACTGGAAATAGGGCTTTTCATAAATCTGCCCTTTAGTACATGCAACTTCAATGAGGAATCATTGTCTTAAAAGGGCATGTGCTAATGGGTTATGAACTTGATGAATAGAATCCATAATGAATGCAAAAATTATTAAAGTGAGAAGATTGTGCTTATCTGCCATCCTCAAGTTTGTCCACAACTGTCCCAATCGGCAGCCACTAGGACTCCATCAACGTCAGCAGAAGAGGAGAAAGAATGTAAAAGGAGAAGGAGAAGAGGGAAGAAAAAGGGGTAGATATGAGGGGCACATGGGAAAAAGGGGGTGTTGGGGCAAATGGTAGAATAAGGTGGGGGTATACATAAAACAAAAAAAGGGTAGGCAAAGAAACACAGGGGAGACAGAGTTGCACAAAATTAAAGACACACAAAGTAGAGGTATGAAAGAGATAGACATACAGAGATGCACAGACACACAAAAGAGGCGGACCAGAGGCACATATACAAAATGGCAGAGAAGAAAACACAAAGGGGGAGAAGAGACAGCGGGTGAAAGTTAGAGACATATAGACAGACAGAAACACATGTGGAAGTAAGGTGGGAGCAGCGGAAGCATGCAGATAGCGGAAAAGTAGAGGAATCTGCAGTGCAGGAACTGTGCATCATGTAGATGAGGAGCAGAGGTCAGGGGGCATGGATGTGCAGTGTGCACATGAAGAGACCGCGTCTCCTGTATAAATCTCTATACAGGAATAGGCAGCATGGGGCCAATTGTACAAAGATAAGTTGGGCGATCGAACTGGCGCCATCAGCAAGCTTGCTAGCTGGGCATATTTGGCCTGAGTCATTAAGGAGAGCAAAGCATAAAAAAGGAGTAACGCTGCACTTGGGCAAAACCATGCTGCATTGGAAGGGAGGTACATTTAAAATGTGATGGCAGATTTATAGTTGGGGTAGGGCATGTCCTAGATCAACTTTATATTTCAGTGTAAAAATAAAGCTAGTATTTGTGTGCTAGAGGAAAAAACAGCCAGTATTTAACTTATGTGCAAAATAAGTAACTAACTTGCACCCCTTGCATTGTAACATGGTTTGTCCCGGAGAAAATTGACTCCTTCTTTTGCCTTACTTTCCCTAAGGACTCAGGCCCATTGTATAAAGTTCAATAGTACAAATAGCAAGTGGCCATGGCGACCCCTTGGCTTTGCGCCCTGGGCAGTTGCACCAGCCGCAACGCCCTCGTTGCGGCCCTGCTTCAAAGAACAAAAGGGATTATTTGCAAGCTGATCCATGTGAGTGTAAAATTGTTGGCTCCTCATTGGCCTAATAATTTAACAATACTACACTATTGTATATATTTTCTATCTTTTTTGAAGATATCCCTAAAGTGCTCTCCAGGTATTACTACAACAGTGTAAGTAGCAGTTATTGCATGATATATTTTCACTGCGTGTGTGTTTACCACAGTGGTGCTATCTCTTATTTCACTTATAGCACAAGTTGAATGTATATGTGCTAAGTATATATTTTCATTAATTGCTGCTTTTCATTTTTTGGAGAATCATTTATATATAATCACGTCACTCCAAAACAGAATCTTCAAAGAAGTCTTTGAGAGCTTCAATAACAAGTTTACACAATAAAGAGACTTTACAAACATTATCTTTAGTTTACTGGATAGTATTCATCTTTTTACATCTGAAGTTTACTTTTTAACTGACAATATTATTATTTATTATTATTAATATTTATTTATAAGGCGCCACAAGGCATCCGCAGCGCCGTACAGAGACAAACAAAATCACAATACAATGGGAGACAGCACAGTACAGTAAACACAGCAACTCAGTACGCTCAATGCACAGCTAGAGAGGGCGGGGAAGCGGGAGGGAGGATCTGCAAACGATGGGGCCCAAGAAGGAGGGCGCGGAAGACAGGGAGACCCCCATGGGGGAGGAGGGAGCGAGAGTGGACGTGGGGTGGAGGACCCTCGAGGAGGAGGGCTAAGTAGCTGGAGAGCAGAGTTAGAAGTGGTGGAAACAGGAGGAGAGATGGCCCTGCTCAGAGGAGCGTACAATCTAAGGGGAGGGGTGGACAGACAGAGAGACGCAGGGGAGAGAGGGAGAGTAGGGGGACAGAGGCAGAAGATAAGGTAGGAAGTTAAGTGGGAGACAGAAAGGCTTTAAGAAAAAGGTGGGTTTTTAGGGCCCGTTTGAAGCTGGACAGATTAGGGGAAGTTCTAATGGAGGAAGGGAGCTTGTTCCAGTGGAGGGGGGCAGCGCGGGCGAAGTTTTGGATACGCGCGTGGGAGGAGGTTATAAGGGGGGAAGAGAGGCGACGGTCAGAGGCAGAACGGAGAGGGCGGGATGGAGCATGAATAGAGAGGAGGGTGGAGATGTAGGGCGCAGTGGAGTTGGCGAGGGCCTTGTAGGTGAGTGTGAGGAGCTTAAAGAGGATTCTGAAGGGGAATGGGAGCCAGTGAAGGGCTAGGTAGAGGGGGGAGACAAAAGAGGAGCGGCGAGAGAGGAAAATAACCCTAGCTGCAGCGTTAAGGACGGATCAAAGGGGATCGAGATGAGAGTGGGGGAGGCCAGTGAGGAGGAGGTTGCAGTAGTCCAGGCGGGAGATGATCAGAGAGTGGATAAGGCATTTTGTGGCATCTTGGGAGAGGAAGGGCCGGATGCGAGCGATGTTGCGCAGCTGGAAGCGGCAGGATTTAGCAAGAGAGAGGATGTGGGGGCCAAAGGAGAGAGAGGAGTTGAGGATGACACCAAGGCAGCGAAGTTGGGGGACAGGGGAGATAGAGGTGTTGTCGACAGTGATGGAGAGGTCAGAAGGGGATGGGGTATGAGAGGGAGGAAAAACTATGAGCTCAGTTTTGGCAAGGTTAAGTTTGAGGAATCGAGAGGACATCCAGGAGGAGATGGCAGAGAGGCAGGCGGACACCCTAGAGAGGAGGGAGGGAGAGAGATCAGGAGAGGAGAGGTATAGTTGAGTGTCGTCAGCGTAAAGGTGGTAGCTGAAGCCGAAGGAGCTGATGAGTTCACCCAGGGAGGAGGTGTATAGAGAGAAGAGTAAGGGTCCCAGAACAGAGCCCTGAGGGACCCCGACTGGAAGGGTGGATGGGGGGGAGAGAGACCCAGAGGTGGTGACAGAGAAGGAACGGTGAGTAAGGTAAGAGGTGAACCAGGACAGGACTGGGCCGGAGAGGCCGAAAGACTGGAGGGTGTGAAGGAGGAGGGGGTGGTCAACGGTGTCAAAGGCTGCAGAGAGGTCAAGGAGGATGAGAAGGGAGAAGTGGCCCCTGGCTTTTGCAGGGAGGAGGTCATTGGTGACTTTAGCCAGGGCAGTTTCAGTGGAGTAGAGGGGGCGGAAACCAGACTGGAGAGGATCAAGGAGGGAGTATTCAGAAAGGTAGGAGGTGAGACGGCTGCAGATGAGCCTCTCGAGAATTTTGGAGGCAAAAGGGAGAAGAGATATGGGGCGATAGTTCGAGAGAGAAGTGGGGTCGAGATTAGGTTTCTTAAGAATGGGGGATACGAGAGCATGTTTGAAGGAGGAGGGGAAGATGCCAGTGGAGAGGGAGAGATTAAAGAGGTGAGCGAGGTGGGAGCAGGTGGTGGGGGAAAGGGAGCGAAGAAGGTGGGGGAGGATGGGATCCAGGGGGCAGGTAGTGGGGGGAGGATAAAATGAGAGAGTGGACTTCCTCGCCGGTGGTGGGACGGAAGGAGTGGAGGGGAAGGTGGTTGGGGGGAGGACAGAAGAGTGGGAGGGGTGGAAGAGAGAGTGGAGGAGGAGATTTCAAGTCGGATGGCCTCGATTTTAGAGGAGAAGAAGGAGGCGAAATCAGAGGCAGTCAGGGAGGAGGGGGTGGGGGGAGGGGAGGGGGCCAAGAGAGTGCTGAAGGTGGCAAAGAGGCGGCGGGGGTTAGAGGACTGGGAAGAGATGAGGGATTTAAAGAAAGATTGTTTAGCGAGTGAGAGGGCAGAGCTGTAGGATGAAAGGATGAATTTAAAGTGGAGGAAGTCAGCCAGGGAGCGGGATTTTCTCCAGTGACGTTCGGCGGAACGGGAGCATTTTTGGAGGAAGCGGGTAAATTTGGAGTGCCAGGGTTGGGGTTTGAAGCAGCGGGGGTGGACGGAGTGGGCAGGGGCGACCGCGTCCAGAGCGGAGGTGAGGGTGTGATTGTAGAGGGAGACCGCCTGGTTGGGGCAGGCCTGGGAGGAAAGGGGAGAAAGGAGGGTATCGAGAGAGGAGGACAGAGAGGCAGGGTCAAGAGCATCGAGGTTGCGTATGGACAGAGTAGGTTTGGGCAGGGGGAGGGGAGCAGGAGAAGAGGAGAGAGAGAAGGAGAGGAGATGGTGGTCAGATAGAGGAAAGGGAGAGATGGAGAAGTCGGAGAGATTACATAGGTAGGAGAAGACAAGATCAAGGGAGTGACCAAGGCAGTGGGTAGAGGAGGAGGTCCATTGGGTGAGACCAAGGGAGGAAGAGAGGGTGAGCAGTTTGCTGGAAGCAGGGTAGGTGGGGTTGTCGATGGGGATATTAAAGTCACCGAGAATGATCGAGGGGAGATCGGAGGAGAGGTAGTGAGGAAGCCAGCTAGCAAAGTTGTCAAGGAAGAGGGAGGTGGGGCCAGGGGGGCGGTAGATGACAGTGACGCGGAGATGGATGGGGTAGAAGAGGCGGATGGAGTGAGCTTCAAAAGAGGAGAAGGAGAGGGAGGGTTCAGGGGGAATGACACGAAAAGTACAGGTGGAGTAGAGGAGGAGGCCAACTCCACCGCCAGGGCGGGCACCAGGCCTGGCGGAGTGGGTGAAGGAGAGGCCACCATAGGAGAGGGCAGCGGGGGAAGTAGTATCAGAATCGGAGAGCCAGGTTTCAGTAACGGCAAGAAGGTTAAAGGAGTTGGATAGAAAGAGGTCGTGGATAGCAGTCAGCTTGTTGCGGACGGATCTGGCATTCCAGAGGGCACAGAAAGGGGGAGAGGAGAGGGGGGAAATGGGGATGAGGTTAGCAAGATGAGCAGCGCGCGGGGGATGGCGGGGAGGAACGGGAGAGGTAGGGTGGGGGGAGAGTATGGGTATGGAGTGAGAGCGGGGAGGCATAGTAGGGAGAGAGAGTAACAGAACAGTGAGATAGTGGGGACAGTGAAAAACAGGTAAGAACAAAGGCAGGAAGACAATGAAAAGGTGGAAGATAATAACGAATTAGGGCGTGGAGGGCATGGAACAACAGTACAGTGAGATAATAAGGACAATGAAGACAGGTAAGAATGATAGCAGAACAGTAAGATAGTAAGGACAGCAGATAACAGGTAAGAATAAGCAGGGAGACAATAGCAAGATGGAGGACAATAACCAATTAGGGCATGGAAGGCAAAGAATAATAGAAGGAGAGGTAATAAGGACAATGGAAATAGGCAAGAATAATAACAGGTAAAACTAGTTGCTGGTAAATATAAAATCAGGAAAAACAAGATAAAGGCATATAAATAGTAGAATAATAACAGGTAAAAAGTAGAAACTTGTAAATGTACAATCAGGAAAAACAAAATAATGGCATATAAAATAATGTTTTATATGCAGTTGATGCAGTTAAGCCAGGGATTTAGCAGGAGAAGGGTTAACTGACAAGTCGGGTCGATACACAGTAGATCAGTTGATGCAGGTAAGCCAGGGATACAGCAGGAGAAGGGTTAATTGACAAGCCGGGTCGGTACACAGTAGATCAGTTGATGCAGATAAGCCAGAGATTCAGCAGGAGAAGGGTTAATTGACAAGCCGGGTCGGTACACAGTAGATCAGTTGATGCAGATAAGCCAGGGATTCAGCAGGAGAAGGGTTAATTGACAAGCCGGGTCGGTACACAGTAGATCAGTTGGTGCAGATAAGCCAGGGATTCAGCAGGAGAAGGGTTAATTGACAAGCCGGGTCGGTACACAGTAGATCAGTTGATACAGATAAGCCATATAAAGTGAGCGTAGCAGGTGCAATATACACTTACATTGCGAATACAGATCTTTTATAGTTTTTCATGATAAGTGGTAAGAAACATTATGGAAACATTGTCATACTTCCAATTAAAAACATAACTATTATAAAAGCACAAACTAATGGATTATCTCAGTATGGATATAAAATAACAGCAGACAGCAGTAAATTCACTGTACTATATAATCATTGATTGAAAACTACCCATATGGGTTCACGTTTAATTATCTATTACTCTCCTAGCATTTCACTAGGCAAAGGACTCCAACAGAGATTTAGTTTTTATACTGCTGAATCTTTTCTGTCTTCAATAAGTGCCATAATTCATATTCAGCTTTCCACTGTTCCTCTTTGAAGACACATTCACATTCAATTCCAATTTTGTATAGCTTTGAAGGAAGATGGCATTATATGCATTTAAACTTCCTCTTTTGTGTGACATGTATGCAATAGTATGTGGTAGCAGCAAAATATTTTTATTTATTTGTTATTAAAGCAGGATTTTAAATTATCTTCATGCTTGCATGTAATGTGTTTGTACACACACGGACACCTGCAAACATGCTCATCAGTAATGGCTAAGTTCACACTTGCCAACTCTCCCGGAATGTCCGGTAGACTCCCGCATTTTGCGAGAGTCTCCCGGACTCCCGGGTGAGTGTGGCAATCTCCCGAATTCTG